>NW_011948417.1:10887509-11417883 GCF_000503995.2 Ceratosolen solmsi marchali
CTGCTGATCCAGGGTGTGTTCTAAATTTTCTCCATGATGTTAATGCAAGGCAAGAATCTATTTCTGGAAGCACTTCAGTAGGTGATCAAAATTCGTCTAACATCGGCCCTATACTTGTCCATTGTAGTGCTGGTATTGGTCGAACTGGTACATTTATTGTTGTTGATATGATCTTAGATCAGATTAAAAGACACGGTATACTATTTGATCAATATTAATATTTTAAACATAAATTTATGTTAAAATATTTACTGAGTTTTATTTTAAGGTTTGGACTGTGAAATTGATATTCAAAGAACAATCCAAAGGGTGCGATCACAAAGATCGGGAATGGTTCAAACTGAAGCACAATATAAATTTGTATATTTAGCTGTTTTGCATTATATTGAAACTGTGTCACAAAGAATGCAAGCAGAGAAGGTTATTCCCCTAAATATTTTTAAATTCAATAATAATGTGTGTCATTTATTTTTATTTCATTTTAATTAATTAAACGATTTAAATTATAAATACTGTAACATGTAAATTATTAAAGAATTAAAACTTCAAGGTTTTATTTTTATTTTACAATTTGATTTTTTAATTGAATTGAAGTTATTGGCTTTATGATTTTTGTGTATTAAAAAAAATATATATTTGAAATTATATGCGTTTTATATTTTAATTGTTTATTTTATTGTATTTTAGAAATCACTTCAATTAGGACGAGAATATACAAATATACGATACAAGAGTGAAGCTAGTAATACCAGCGACATTCCACTTTCAACGCCAAATCCATCAGCTATTTCAGCAATAAATTTTACTCTTTCCACACCTATCAGTGGTCTGAGACCAAAATAATTAAATTTAATAATTTTATATATTACTATGTTTTGCTGAAAAGTCAATTATTTGAAAATTTTGTACAACTATTCTTAATTATTTTTTTCTAACAGACTCAAAAATTTATTGTAAAAATAGTTTCATAATAAAAGATTAATTCTCATGATTGATTTAATAAAGTTTAAATTTAAAGATTTCTAGGTTGTAACATAATAAATTATTTCTTTTTATATTTAAAAAGTACTAATTGTCTAATTTCATAAGCTTTCACATACATTAGGGCAATTTACTAATAATAGTATAAAAAATCTACATAAAAAAATCCCCTTGAATTAATAATCTGAATTATGTTTAAAAAAAAAAACATTAAATAATTTTGATAAACTTGATCCTCCCTAAAATCTTTATAGCAATTACTTTATCCTCCTAAATTTCTTAAAGCAATTGTAATCTACTAGTTACAATTTTATAAAAAACAAATATTAAATTAAAAATTTCATGTTTTATTAATTTTTTGAAATTTTACAAATCTTTCAGAATGAAAATACAATATGCATTCAATCAATCAAAATTCAAAAATAACCTTTTCAATGATAAAAATTAATAAACATTCAAAAAATAAGCTTTTTAATGCAGTAAATATTTTGCTTTTTTAAATAGTATGTTCGAATATTAAGAAAAAAATGAAAATTTAAAAAATCAGACATAATATTTTCCAAAGTACTTATAAAAAAAATTTGAATGATTTGAAATTTATTACAACTAATATTCTTATTATTTAAATGTAACATTCTGCTAAAATTTTATTTTGAATTTAAATATTTTTTACAAATTACGTCTAATTTTTAAGTATTTGAAAACATAATATTTAAATTTAAAATAATTTTATTTTTAATTTCATCACTTTCTTTTCGATTATTAGAATAAACTAATACTTCGCACAAATTAATACAATAAATATTGTAAGCACTTATATGCATATATATATATATTTTTTAAATACTTAAAAACAAATATTTACCAAACATTGTAATATAAAATATTTCTTCTACATAATATATCTTGCATTTAATTTTGTTTTTGGTCTTTTACATAAGAAATTGTAATATTTACATGTTAATTATCAATTTATTGAAAAAATGAACAGCTTAATATAAAAGATATAAATGGACATCATTTAACAAGTTTAATTTTAGTTGGAACTACTTTATCTATAGCTTTAACTTCTCCAAATCGAGCTTTACGTTTTTCTATTTTATCTTCTAATTCAGCCTAAAACAATAAAAATCATGGAATTTGTGAAAAATGTACTTTTTAAATTATAAAACTACTTAGATGCAAATGAATTATTAACAATTTTCAAAATAATTTCTATTGTGAAGTGATATATATATATTCATGTTTTAGTCAATTTTATAATTTTTATAAAAAAAATTGAAAGTGAATAAAAATAAAAAAATAATAATTTTGAAGAATTGATATAATTGTTTTAAAAACTGAATATAATTTTATTTGAAAAGGTACCTTTTCCATTAAACTTGAAACATTACTTCCAAATCTTTCTGCTCTCTTTTTTAAAACATCATAAGTTGTGTGCTGTAATTTATATAATAAAATAGAATATTTTATATATCATAAATTAATATGTAAAAGTAACTTACAACCGGAGTACTTTTAATTGAGGCTGCAGATTTGGTATTTATCAAATTGGCAGTGTTATTAGAAGCCATTTTAAATCTAGCAGCTCGAGCTTCTTTTTTCGCATTTTCTGATAATATAACGCCAAATTTTTTTGCTCTCATTTCTAGTCGCTATAAAATTACAATAAATGTATAGAATTTAATAGTTTATCACATATCTAATTTTATCTTACATATTAACATGTAAAACACAATTTATATTTGAAAGTAAATGCATTTTATTTTATTTTATTTTTTTGTTACTATATAAAATTAATATAAAATTAATGTAGATAAAGGTAAATCAAATAAAATTGAATACATCATTATATACAATTAAATTAATTTCATTTAAAATAAACTATTACAATAATTTTTTAAAAGCATCTATTATTATTATAATATTGTAGTTACCTCATTAGTATTTAATTCAGATAATTTAATAACTTTTTTTTCGGGTTCAGATTCTAAAGTTTTATCGTTAGCTGCTTCTTTATTTTCAACTATATCAATTTTAACTTCTTCTATTATATTTTTTCTATTAAGAATAATTTTTTTTGTACCAATATTATTTTCATCATTAGATTTTCTTTTATCACATTCTTCTGGAGGAACAATTTTGGTACTTAACTCTTCAGTTTCTTCTATCTCTTCATCCTAAAAATGAAATATAATGAAAATCAATTATTTACTTATATACATCTATAATTCTTACACCCATTATTAATATTTTAATTATTGATATACTTACACCCAATACTGCATCTTCATCAAGAATTTCATCATTAGCTTCATCCAATGATAGTGAAGAATCTAAAATATATTAATTTTACTTACGTTTTAAATTCAATGTTAACTTAAAAAATAATATAATTTTTACCATGAATTGCTAGTTGCAGACGTTCCACTAGCTCATTTTTATTTCCTGTAATTGATAATCCCCTTTGCTTCAATTCAGCCCTTAAATCTGCAACCTAATAATAAACAATTTTGGTAATAACTTATTTATGCAATTTTTTAACTATATAATATTGAACTTATTATTCTCTAGTGATTAAATTTAAATTTATTATCATTATAGATTTATATCAATTAAATTTAATATAAAAAAATAATAAAATTTGATTATAAGTTTATATTAATGATCAACTGCAATTAGGTTTAATAAATAAAATTTTTATATAAAAAAAAATACAAAAATGTTGTAACATTTATGAAATTCAATTACAGATAAAATGAAGGAACTGAACAACTAATAAATTGATACCGTTTTTTAAAACATAATAATAAAATATACACATATAAATAGGATAAAATTGAGAAAAAAATATCGAAAAATACAAACTTTCATTTTTGCCAATTCAGTAAGACCCTTCTCATAAGACGAATCAGCCATCGTATTTTGAACTGCCAATTAAGAAACTTGTAACATATGAATTAACAGTAGATTATAATCAAAAATCACTAATAAGTAATAAATAGCAACAACAAAGTTTTGTATACACTGCTTTAGAAATAAAAAATTGCTATTAATATATAGTTGCTACACTACACCAAATGTAGAAAAGATTTAGCAAATCAATAACAAATAAATTTTTTCAAGTAGAGGAATAGTTACTGTACAATTTTAAATATGGAGTTTATCTTTTTATTGTAATGATTAAAACTTTCATATTTATCTAACGTTTACTATTCCTTTCGTAATGTTATTGAATTACGTAGAAATGGTTTTTTGGTGGAATTAATTGCATGGATGAAATTTAAGGCAGGGGACGTGACAATACTCCGAGAAAGCTTATATAATGCGTGAACTTGAATCACGTGCAATAAATGTTTAAACTTATTGGCTATTTTAAATGCGCGCAATTTCAATATGAATTCGTACAGATTGCTCAAATAAATGCAAAATAGAGCTATTGGTTCTTTAAAAAAAATAAAATTTTCTTTAATATAAAAGCAATTACTTACTTAAAAGATACTTTAAAATTCTATATATATAGTATTTATTGATTAATATTAAATCAGTTAATTTTTTTTACTAATTATATTTATCCATTTTATTCAAACATTAATAGAATAATATATTATTCATTATAAATATTTTAAATATAGTATTTCTATTATAATTTGTTAATAAAACTATATAAAATTAAAAATAAAAAAAAACTTTATCCCAACAAATTATTTTACATATTACTATCATTTAATTAAATATTGTAGAAAATTAGTAACATTATCTATGAGCATATATTTAATGCTTGAATTTTATACTTAATGATCATTGAATGCCAATATGCTTAAACCATAATTGCGCATGTCAACACAGCATACTAGCTGCTTTCCATAGCGGCTTAATCGCTATATAATTGTATAATAAATATAATGCATGATTTTATTTTAATTTAGTTATTTTAATTTTATTATTTTAATTAGTTCTATTAACTGGTTTTAAGTTAGCGTATCACTATTGTGAGTTTTTAAAAATTATTAAATATTTAAGATTCATTACTAACAAATTTCTAATGTCGACATTTCATATATTGGATATTACTTTATTTGAATATAAACTTGAAAAAATAAGATAAACAAATTAGCCTATAGAAAAATATATAAAATATCTATTAATTTTTAAAACACTGATAAAAGTGAAATAATAGCAAAATCCTTACCGATAATAAGCATTCTGCAAATATAAAATTAATAATCAATAACACAAAATATGAAGTGCAGACATAAGATAACTTGTAATCAACATCTATTGTTCTAAACTGATAAATTTTCATATAATCGTATTTAATAAAAAAAATAAAAAATAAATTATAAATTCATTGTAGTCTTTTATAAAACTTATTATGAAGCAAAATATATCAAACTTCAAAAAAATACCAAAGGTGCATATTAATATTAATATTATACAAAAAATCGTAAAACCATAAAATGTAGGACAGTTGTTAAAAATAAATATTATTTATAAACATAATGCATTTATATCATATATTATAAAAAAATTCTATAATATTGCTTTAATACTTCTATTTTTTATATTACAATATAAAATTTATTTAATTAATTAAACACAAAAAATCTATAAACTAATATACAAAGATATTTTACTGAAAAAAAAACGAAAAAAATCAACGTTAGCAGCTCCACAAAAAGTAAAACTAATAAATCTCCCTACAAAAAAATTTTGCAGAATAATATTTCAGTAATGGCAATTTAATAAATAATATTACAATTCAAATGACAGATTATAATAAAACTAACAGGCATATTTGTTGTATTATATAAACTTATTTTATATCGCATTTATTTAAGAATCATAGAATTAAACTAAATAATGTAAATATATTATTTATGTATTTAAATGAATTAATAATTGAAATATTTTTGATTTTAGTTTCTTTAAATTAGGCAATAAGACAACTACGTAAATTTTCTCTAATCTGCTATTTTTCATAATAATAACTTTAAATAATTGATTGAAAATGATTTGAAGTCTTACAATATTTTTTTTTATAACTTGAAAAAAATAAAAATGCAAAATTTTATTTGTGATCATAATCGTAAATACTTCATATTATAATAAAATATAGTTACATGACCTATTATTGTATTGTTATGTGATAAAAATTAAATAAATTTTAGAATAAATATGTTTTCAAAAATAAAACTACCTGGTTCAAATAATTTACAATTTTTTGCTGACTGCGCATGCGGCAAATCAATGACTTTAAGCATATTGATACATACAATCATATTTTTCTAATTCCTTTTTTAAGTTAATGGTTAATCATTATTCATATTTTCTATAGTTCAACAGTAATTATTTTAATATATGTAATTAATATTAACCCTGTTAAATATCAGCTTTAGAAAGGGATCGTAAAATCATGCATGTAAAGTGGCAATTACACTACTACAGTTATTTATTATATATAAGTTTGTAAATTGAATGTTTTCAATTTGATTGTTAATGTATAATCATTAAAATTTTAATTAAAAGAATATGGGAAATGTAGATACTAAACTTAATTTTCGAAAAGCTGTTGTACAGTTAACATCTAAAACGCAAGTTAGTAAAATAAAATTTATCAAAATTTAAAAATATATTATTAGTCAAATTATTTAATATCTTATAAGTTACTTTATTTTTATATTATTTTTTTTCAATAATTTTATATTTAAGAATGAAGTCTACTTGTGAATATTCTTGTAGGTAATAGATGTATCTGATGATATCTTTTGGGATCAATTTTGGTCAGAAAATGTTTGCAACATACAAGATATTTTTACTTTGATACCAGCTTCAGAAATTCGTATTCTACGGGAAGATGCTCCTTCAAATCTTGCTACATTTTGTTATAAAGCAGTGGAAAAGCTAGTTAAAGCAGTTGATAGTAGTTGCAGAACACAAAATGAACAACAAACAGTTTTAAATTGTTGTCGATTGTTGATAAGACTTTTGCCTTATATTTTTGAGGATTCAGATTGGAAAGGATTTTTTTGGTCTAGTTTGCCTGGAAAAGAAAATCAAGACAATATCCCTCTAGCACATTCTTTATTAAATGCAATATGTGTATGTATATATTATAAATCTCTTAAAATAAATTATTTATAATATAACATATATTATAATTTTATTTTCAATGTATATTCAATACATAATTTTAGTTATGCAGTATATTTAATTATACATAATTGTAAAAAATTATAAATTTTCAGGATTTATTGTTCTGTCCAGATTTTACTGTAGTTACAAATAAAAAACCTGGTCCAGTATGTATATTACATATTTTTATTTAGAAGTTTATCAAATCTTTTATATTTAATAAATTGTATTTATAGGATAAAGCAGAGGAATTGCAATCTATAGATAGTTGTGAATATATTTGGGAAGCTGGTGTAGGTTTTGCACAGTCGCAACCTAGACATCCTGTTTTAGATTCTAACAGAACAGAATTATTAAAATTACTATTAACATGCTTTAGTGAAACAATGTATAACTCTTCTACTAATCTTTCAGTTACACCGAATAAGTGGATTCAATATTTAACTAGTTCAGAAAATAGGTAAAAGTTTTTATTTTTTATAAATAAACTTATGCCAAAAAAAATTTAATTTACTTTCTTATAGACATGCCTTACCGATGTTTACTTCACTATTAAATACAGTATGTGCATACGATCCTGTAGGCTTTGGAGTTCCATATAATCATTTGTTATTCACTGATTCTTTAGAACCCTTAGTTGATGTAGCTTTACAAATACTGATTGTAACATTAGATCATGATACAAATAGTGGGGTAAATGAAGATGAAGTTGTAGTTGGAGATAATCTCTTTATTAATTATTTAAGTCGTATACACCGAGATGAAGGTATTTTTCTATATTATTTTCTATATTTTCTTTTTATATATCAATAAAACGTTTGTTTATTTCTAGATTTTCAGTTTGTTTTAAAAGGTATTACAAGATTATTAAACAATCCATTAATGCAAACTTATTTACCAAACTCTACAAAAAAGGTGCATTTTCATCAGGAATTGCTTGTATTCTTTTGGAAATTATGTGATTATAATAAAAAATTTTTATATTTTGTATTAAAAAGTTCAGATGTATTGGAAGTTCTAGTTCCAATATTATACCACTTAAATGATTCCAGAGCTGATCAATGTAGGTAAAAGTATTTATTTTTATAAATATTATTTTTCTTTTATATAAAATATAGATATTTAATTAACATAATAGTTGGTATTTTATTGACATAATAGCAAGAGTTGGTTTAATGCACATTGGAGTATTTATTCTTCTTTTATTAAGTGGAGAACGTAATTTTGGTGTCAGATTAAATAAGCCGTATACTGCAACAGTACCAATGGATATCCCAGTATTTACAGGTTAATTAATATTTGAATTAAATAAGAAATGTTAAATATCACTTCAATAAAATTATGCTTTAATTATTTTATTACATTCATCATTTATAGGTACACACGCAGATCTTCTAGTTACAGTTTTTCATAAGATTATTACAACAGGTCACCAAAGGTTGCAACCTCTTTTTGATTGTTTATTAACCATTCTAGTCAATGTTTCACCATATTTAAAAACATTATCAATGGTTGCTAGTACTAAACTTCTGCATTTATTGGAAGCTTTCAGTACTTCATGGTTTTTATTTTCTGCTCCAACAAACCATCATTTAGTGTTTTTTTTGCTTGAAATATTTAATAATATAATTCAAGTGCGTTTTTAAATATTAAATATTAAAAATAAATATTAGGTTGAATGAAAAATAATTTTATTTTTATATTTTTTATTCATTTACATAAAATTGAATAATAGTTTAATTATTGAATATAGATTATGAAAGCTATTTTACTTGAACATTAATTTGAATGTTTCGTAAATAAAAAAAGCATTATGATAATAAAAAAATATATATGAAAACTGCTTTATATTTTTCATTTTTTATATAAAAAATTTCAAATCAATACAATTTTGTTTATAAATAAATTACTTTCCGATCAACCTATATTTTCAAGATTTTTATTAAATTTATTATATAACAAAATTTTATATTTTAGTATCAGTTTGATGGTAATAGTAATTTAGTTTATACAATTATTAGAAAAAGACAAGTTTTTCACACTTTGGCTAATTTGCCAAGTGATTGTAATACCATCACAAAATCTCTTAATAAAAGACAGAAAAAACATATGCCATCCAATAGATTGAATGAAAATGTAAATGAGACTACAATGGAAGGTTCACATCCAGCACAGCCTGCAGAACCTGGTACTCTTAAAGCATCGTTACTTGATATCCCTGATATTGAAAATATGACAGAAAAAGAATCTGCTCATCCATTAAGTTCTCCTGATGTGGATGTGAATAAAACGATTACGAAATTAGAAGTTGTTTCTAATGATCAACGTTCTCAAACAAAGCTTGAATCTATTGTACCGGTTAGTAAGAACTTAATTAGATATATCACACAGTTTGGTATCTAAAAATTTATCAATGATCTTTTTATTTGTTTATTATAAAATAATTATAAATAATTATAAAAATAATAAAAATTTGTAATTAATAATTAAATGACTGAAAGAATTATTATTTATATTAGGCACATCATTTTATTTATAAACAACAATTTACTTACTCATACTTATTATTATACTTATTGAAAAGTAAAGAAATTAAATTAAAATTTAACTTAAATATTTTTCGAGCTATACTTAATTTATGTGTAAGAAATTTACCTTTTATATTTAAAAATGAATATATACTTTTCATTTTTATTACCAAATATTAAATTTATATATTAGAAATTACAAAAATTGGTAATTACAAAAAATTATAAAAACGTTATCATTATAAAAAAAAATTTTTAATTATAGGATATAAATACAAGTCAATATTTAAAATGTATTTTAACTATTAATAACAATCGTTGCATAAATTGTGTAAATTCAGAATTATTTTTAATGAAATAATAATACATATGATTAAGATTAAATATACGAAGTAATTTCTTTATGACTTTGGTAATTAGAAATCTATTAGCAGGAATAGCCAAAATTATTTATAATTTTATAATATAAATGATATACAATAATTCATAAATTGGATGTACAATTATTATGTATCAATTTTTAATTTATTAATAGAAAGGGGGAATTCGCATAGCTGAACATTCAAACTATATAAATATCATAGATCATTGGATACCTTCAGCTGAGTGGGTATATCAATGGAAAAGTAAACTGCCTTTACAAACTATTATGCGATTACTACAAGTTTTAGTACCTCAAGTAGAAAAAATTTGTATTGATAAGTTTGTATATTATACGCTAATAAATATTATATAAATTCTAAATTAAGAAATTTATTAAAAATTTGATTTATCTTTTTTAGGGGATTAACAGATGAAAGTGAAATTTTGAAATTTTTACAACATGGGACACTTGTAGGACTATTACCTGTACCGCATCCTATACTCATTCGCAGATATCAAGCAAATACTGGCACAACAGCATGGTTTAGAACTTATATGTGGGGTGTTATTTATCTACGAAACATTGAACCACCTATTTGGTATGCTACGGACGTTAAACTTTTTGAAATTCAAAGAGTTTAAAGATATTTTGACCTAATCCTTTTTTAATCATTAATATTGAAAATAATTTATATTTTAATTATTAACTAAATAAATTGTAGATTTATAATCATTTAATTTGACATGTTTAAATATGATAAATCAATGAAAAATGTCTCTTATTTGATTTATGTAAGGTAAAGATAGTGATTTTGCACGAGATTTTTTTTCAATTTCATGTTATAAACCAAGCTAAATGGTAAATAAACATAAATTCTTATACTTCATGTACTTTAATACTTTTTGTGTACTTATAGTAAAACAAAATATTGAGTATTACATTTAAATATTTATTTTCTTTTAATATATTTGATAAAATATAAGTTTATATTTTCAGTATGTCATCATAGCTTGTGCATGCATGATTGTATATGATATATACACCTTATATATATATATATATATATATTAATTTCCGTAAAAAATTATACAACACATAATTAATCTACTTAAAAAATAAAATTAATATATTAATTATTTGGAGTATTAAAATAAAATATTTTTATATTTATTGATAAGACATTTATGAAATACATAAAAATGTTTAATATGCTTAATAGTATTACAAATTAAAATTCGTTATATTATCCTTTTAAGTCTTTAATAATTTGATTAACTTAAATGTATAATATAAAATAAACTCTTCTTATTAATACACTTGTATCTCAATATTACTATTCACTGCTTCATTATAAAATATATAAAATAATATAATTGTATAATGCATACACATTTTGTCTGGATTATTGTATACATTCCTTAAGTATATTTATAAAAGTTAATTTAATATCTACGAATTTCTACAAATAATTTTCTTAAATGTAATTAATAACTCTAAATTTGAAGAGTCGTTTTTCATACAATATTAGTTAAATTATACATGTGAAGAATTTATTATAAATAAGATAAGCCTACGTAAACTCATATATACACTTTTCCTATTTAGAGCAAAGATATACGAAAATATATAAATCACGTTTAACAAATTATCCACGATATTTTTTCATTAAATTTCATAATTCTTTTTTGGCCAATTAAATATCACAATTTAAACATCTGTATAATAAATGCCTTCAACTTTTTTGATTATACTAAAACACAATTGCAAGGATATATCAAAAGTAGCAATATCTATAATTCAACAATATTAAACATATTGAATTTATATATAAAACTAGATTAAATAAAATTTATTGAACAATCTTATCATAAGCTGGGGGAGGTGTTTCATCAGATGATATAGGAGGAGGTATAAGAATTGCTATATGATATGGTGGAGGTGGATTTTGTCTAATAGGCATAGAAACTTGTCTAATATTATCATTGGAAATTGTATTTGAAACAGCAACAGTTGCGATAGGTTCTACTTCGATTTCTTGATGATGATTGTTTTGTGCACGTCGACAAATAATTGAGTAGAAACACCCAGACAGTAAAAGAATTACTAATAGTCCACAAAATACAAGTACTTCTAAACCAGCTCCCTGCTAATTACAAAATATATATGTAATCATAAGCAGGTAAAATTAAATTAGTAATTAAATAATAATTTAACAATATGATTACTTTTTTCAATAATTTAAACTTTTTTGCACAACATAATTGAACTATTAAAAAATTCTGTATCTAATTTCGAAATATAAAAAACATTGTTTAAATTAATTAAAAATAATAAATAGTAACAAATAGAAAGTTACATAAACTTATTTCTTATTTTATGAAGTAAATAATTTATCCATTGAATTATTAAGTATTTTCTAATATTTACAAATTAATTATTTTAAATTCGATGTATAAAAAATTTGTATTGAATATAATTCAAATTTTAAAAAGGATTTTTTCTTTAACTATTATTACAGTTATCGATTTAATACTTATATTACTTATTATTTTAGTTCATTGTCCAATATCAGTTATTATTTCAGATACATTTTTAAAAAATTCATTTATATCAATTACCTGATGATCAAAGTAAAATTTAGCTGCAGCTACAAAACCTGTAGCTAGTACAAAAATAATCCATACACTGCAACGAAGTCTGTATCCTGCCATTACTGCATCATTTAATTCAGAAAAATTGAGAAGTCCTCTACTACTTGAATTACTTGTTGATTGTGGTACATGTAGATTATTACCAGTAGTATTTGTACTAATATTAGGAAAAGTATGAAAGACAATTTTTAATTTTTTTTATGTTTGCGAAAACTTGAATTGTAATGTAACATTAATGTATTCAATGAATTTTAACTTAAAAATAGAACAGCCAAAAATAAACATTAACAATTTTATACTTTAACTGTACATTGACAAAACTTTTTATAACTATTGTAAATTGAAAATCAATGTGTAATTACTTGCTGATATTTTGTCCAAGTTGTATTTCATTATGTATTGAATTATTTCTATGTTCATTAGTTTGTGTATTAAATCTTATAGATCTGGTTAAATTATGATTACTAGATCCAGCAGAATTTCCAATATTGCTAATAGCTTGAAATCTATGTACTGGTGTTAACATCTGTAATCTTGTTACATCTAAATCACACCTACGATGTTGACCTATATGACATAAATATATTGTAAAAACAATTATACTAAAATATTTGAAGTATCTTACCAAAATTTACTTTGGAAAAAGACATAGTAGGATAATGTCGTCCATTAAATCCATAACATCGTCCTGTAGGTTTATCAATCCAGAAATGCATTATTTCTTAATAAAAAAGTATGTCTTTGAAGATGAAAATATTGTATTTTAATTTTCTTTTTAGTTGTTATATTTCAAAAGAATATAATAATTTCTTTTTTAACATTATATTGAATAAAAATTTTTAAAAGAATCTGCTAGAATATAAAATAATGGTTTGTACATTTAAAACATTAATAATTTAAAAGATATGATTCAATAAAAATAAATACCTTTTAAATCAGTACAATCAATTTTGTACTTCAAATCTAAGCATTCGATTATTTTTATTTCTTTCATATTGAATTACATAAAATAAAAATCTTAAAACATGAAACTATTATTAAATCACTTTTCAGAAAACAAGCATGGTCGGTAATTTATCTAAATAAATGATATAAAATAATGATCCAAACAATTTATAAATTAGTACCTAATTCACTCACTACTTTTTAACACTAATTTATGTACACTTTGAGTTGTAAAAAAGACTAGGTACGTTTGACTTGTTTTTGTTAATTATTTATATCAAGTTTGAATTTCTGTATAATTATCTTAATATTTATTTTTTACTATTCTTATATGATTGATTATGCCACCATGATAGTGTATATAGATATAATCTGTACACAGTGTTTCAATATATGATTGGACTTAAAATTAGAACGTAGCATGAAGTTGTTTATACTACTAGTTACATGTTAATATTCAATTTTATACAACTATCATGGAACAGACTGTGAATATAGGTAAACTTAGAAATATAGACGTATTGTTATACCCTATTGCATATGCATATTCAATTGGAAATGCAATCATGAATATTAGGATTAATACTTGTAAGTCGTCTTCACAGTATAATGTGTACTTAACTATTAACAATTAAAGATTATGTTTTATTCATAGTATAAAATGAAATAATATTTCACATAAATAAATCTTTACACTACTGTCATTTTATTCAATTTTTCTGTTTAATATGATAATTATAAAACAAATGATCTTAGCGCATGCGTATAGTCCTGA
Organism: Ceratosolen solmsi marchali; assembly: GCF_000503995.2. NCBI lineage: Eukaryota > Metazoa > Arthropoda > Insecta > Hymenoptera > Agaonidae > Ceratosolen > Ceratosolen solmsi. Next base: position 10,901,889 of record NW_011948417.1, read on the forward strand.
TCAATTTTGTAATTTATATATAATTAATAATAAATTTTTCTTAAATTAAGATAAAATTTCTGGTAATTTTATATAAATGATATATATAATATTTTTTAATCTTAAATTGAACGTGTAATATAGATATCAGATTTTACTTATTCCATTACTACTGTTAATAATCATTTTAAAAGCCCTATAACAATAACATAACCTTCAATATTTTTATTACGAAAATCAATTTTTATAGAATAAATATTTACCTACACAAAAGTTAAATAATGTACAGGAACATTTTATTTCTACAATGTGGATTCATATAAATAAAAAAATACTACGAGTAAGTGCTCAAATTGTTACACAATTTTCAAATTTTATTAACAATTTTGGAGAGAATACTTTACAAGCAAAACAAATATTAATAAATGGTCCAGATAATGAAAATTTTAAATCTTTAAAAATTGCAATATTAGGACTTCCTAATGCAGGCAAAAGTACACTGATTAATTTTCTAATTGAAAAGCCGGTAAATACATAAAAATTTATAAATATCCTTCTACCATAAAATTTTATAAATATTAATATCTATAATATTTTCTAAATAGATATGCGCAATTTCTTCAAAAATACATACTACTCGTAAAAAAGCTGTAGCAATATTTTGCATAAATGAAACTCAATTGATATTTTTAGATACACCTGGATTGGTATCTAAAAAAGAATGTAAAAAGTATAAATTAGAAAATAGTTTTATAAATGATGTTCAAAATTCTATAAAGGAAGCCGATATTATTGGAATAGTTCAAGATGTTAGTAAAATACAAGGAAGGGAATTAATTAGTAATAAAATAATTAAATTATTTGAGTTTTCTAAAGTAGACACAAAATTCATACTTATTTTAAATAAAATAGATACTTTAAAAAATAAAAAAATGCTTTTAGAAATTACAAATAAACTCTTAAAAACAAATTGGCTATATTTTTCTGATGTATTCATGATTTCTGCTTTAAAAGGAGATGGAGTTGATGATTTAAGGGTAAGTTATAATTAATATGATCTACTTAAAATAATTATCCCAACAATATATTTAACTAATATTTAATATTAATAATTTCAGAATTACTTTTTGGATTCGGCAAAATTAAAACCGTGGAACTATAATAAGTATACATTCACAGATCAGTCATTTCAAATTATTATTCAACAAACCGTAAAAGCAAATCTTTTAAATAATTTACCTCAAGAAATACCATATTTATTAAATACATTTGCTGAACATATTGAAAAAAACAATGATGGTAGTTTAAATATAGTTGTTAATGTGAGTTGCCCTTCTACAAGAATTTCACGAATTGTAATAGGTAAACAAGGAGAACGAATAAAATTAATTGCCCAGCAAGCTGAACAAACAATGTGTAAAATATTTCAAACATCTGTAAGATTGAAAATTATCGTACATTTTAAAGAAAAAATTAAAGTAGAAAAACACGGTCTGTAAATTTCTACTGTATAATTTTTAAATATGAAGTATTACTTCTAAAAAATCTTTATTATAAACGAAATATAATTTGGAAATTTAAAAATTATTAGGTATACATTGAAACCTAGGGAACAAGAAATTTTTAAAATGAAGAAAGTAAATGGATTTTAAATACTCATCAACTATGTGTTTATCTGTATATTACTGTGTACATCGATTATGAATCTATCATCTACAATTGTTCTTGATCTATCTTGAGACTAATTTCTATCTCATCTTGCTATTCTAATAATTTTATGAGTTCCAACTAACAAAAAAAAGAATGTTATAGGGTCAACATGATCTCCAAAGAAACTCGATTTTTATTCTTATTATGTAAGACTGGTACATCTATTTTTTGCGACTATAAAGTTCAAGAGTTGTAATAGCTATATCAGAAAACTTTCCTGATTTATTTTTGTTATAGATATCATTTTCCGTGAGAACCTTGAGTGTAGAACTACTAAGTGGTTCTTCAAACAATAAAGCCACCAATCACTTAAAAATGCGCTTCATTTTTTTTTTATCATTTATAAAATTAATTATAGTATAACATAATGTATTTTAGTAAATTTTTTAATTAAAAAAAATCTTATTAATTCTATACATAAATCGCTATTAAAATAAGTATGAAATTAAAACATAAAAAGAATTTTATAATAAATTTATTTAGTTCATTGTTAAAGATAAAATATTGTGAAAATTATTGCAAAAATAAAAATATTTAACGAATTAAAAAAATTTCACTTATCTTCTAATAGAAAATATTCTTTACCTATAATAAAATATAAATACAATTTATTAAGGTCTTATTGTGATTAGTCACGAAATATAAAAGTTTCTGTACTACATATTTAACTATTTAATTTATGTCTAAAGTTTTTTATTCCCTTGCTCTTAATATTAACTGCCAAAAAGCAACCATTTGAAGCCAATATTAAATAACAATTTTGAATTAATTAAACAATATAAATATATATATATATATATATATATACTTACATACAATACAATATCCAATTTATCAATTCAATTTAACTTATAAATACAATATCCAATTGTATCAGAAAATTCATAATTTTGTTCACATAATTTTTACCTTTATACGATTTATTAAATGTACAATCCATTTGACAAAATTTATACACAAAATAATAAATATCCTTACAATATATTACTATTTTAGCTACTGAAGTATTTAACGATATTAAACTTTTTACTTTGTTATTATTTTTAATTATTTTAACCCTTATATTTAAATTCATTTCTGATTTCATATTTCCATTTAAAACCTTATTTATATCAATATTATAAAATTAATTGTTGAATCATTTTTTATTATTTATATTTATATATCTAATACTTTAAGAATAGTAAAAAAAATATTTTGTGGAAATCAATGGCAACTTGCAATATTTTTAGTTATCCATAAAAAAATTTCAAAACCATAAAATTGAATATACAATTGTTTTGTACAAATATTAAATTGAATCAATTATCATTTTAAAGCAAAATCTTTTTTACAAAATTATTAGCAGTTTGTAAAATAACTAAAATTCTGTATTAATGAATGTAATCTTAAAATAATTATACGAATAATTCAAAAAAATTTTATATTTACAATTAATATAATTTAATTAAATTATTTTAACAAAAATTCTAAATTGATCTCATTACAAAACTTTTGATAATAATTTACAATTAAATGTATGCAATTACTAATCTTACAAAAGGTTTGAAATCTTTTTTTAAATTAATATGAAATTTCATTATTATTTGAAAACAAAGGTTTATTTTTTGGCTCGAACTGCCAAATTCAATAGTCAGTTTATTAGTCTCCCGCCGTAACGATGTGTAGGAAAAACACATGTGGAAGGGCTGACAATATGTACAGTATGTAACTTTGATTTAAGACATCGTTTGTTCTGTTTTATTAACAAGTGACTAGTGAAAGAGAGAGGGAATTATTCTATTGAAATTGTGAGGTTGTTTCTGCGTAATGATGGCGATGTCGTTGATGATTTTACGGGAATTAGCAATGGATGTTGATTATTGGGTTCTATGCTGACGTATGGATCAGCAAGAACAGTTGACGACGAAAGATGATAATGGTAGTTAGCAGTGCTTAGCAGGGAGAATTAACCATACTCTTAAGGCGGAGTATTAGCGTGCTAGATATGCGCAAGAAAGATAAATGATATATACCTTCGAGAGGGGAAGGACTTGATATCATGAGTTTTATAGTCGACTATTTGTAGAATGGCAGTCTGCTCTTGACGGATTATTGTTTATTCACTCTAGATAAGTGAACGAACGTTTCCTGCAATTACTGCACTGAGAGAGTGTATTGCGCCACTTTTTCCTTTATGTAGAGAAATGAACGAACGTTCCTTGCAATGTTGTGCTGAGAAAGCGTATTGCGTCACTTTCTCTGTGATATACACTCTACGTGATGGCGTACTGTGATGGTATTGTGATTTTCTTAAGGGAAGCCACCTTCGTCTTGGAACCACCAGTGTAGTCATAGTGCTATTTGATTCGTGCACTGCTATGTATATGACTACAGAAATTGCTCGTTGAGATTCATCGGAAAAACCAGCTGTAAAATTCATCAGAAAAGCTCTAGGTGTGATGTGTCTGTAATGTTAAGCCAACGTAGTATAATTAATTTTGTTAACTCGGCGAGATCCTTTCTCATGATCAGCCATTGTGAGAAAAATTGTGAGGGCAGTGTTTCATCCCAATGTAGTTTGTGTAGCCGAAGCTCCTGCATGAAGATTTTTGCCTTGATCACGAGAGGTGAGACAAAACCTAATGGGTCAAATAACTTTGCAACCTCAGGAAATATAAAGCGCTTAGTGAATTTGCTGTCTTGCTTCGGCATCTGTATGGTCGTGAACGTATCTTATTGAGAAGACCACCTTATACTAAGAATTTTAGTAATACAATCGTCGAATGAAACTGATGTTTGTTGGTTGCGATCCGCGTTGACTGCGGTGATAACATCCCTATGTGTTGCATACCATTTTGCAAGCGGAAAACCACCCGGCATACAGAGGTCCTTTAATTGGAGTACGACCCTGATTATATAATCGGATATGTATAATCATTGTTCTAGCGTGTCTATACTCCCGAAAATATCGTCAACATATCTTCCATGAATGATGAAAGGAACAACAAAAGAGTACCTACTTCCCTCATCTTCCACTAGTTGCAGTCGTGTTCTGATTGCCAAAAACGGTGCAGCTCGTATTCCGTAGGTAACAGTTTTTAATTGATAAGAGACTTCTGCTTGATTTTTGTCAATCTACAAGATTCTTTGAAGATCCCGGTCATCTTTATGAACCCTTATTTGTCTGTACATTTTTGTAATGTCGGTTGCAAACAAATATCGTTGTCTTCTGATCCAAATTAAGACGTCTGATCTGTTAGGATTCAGGTTGGGTACAGTGTGTATAATGTCGTTGAGTGAGAGATCTGACGTCGACTTGCTGAAGCCATTGAATACCACTCTTAATTTGGTCGTAATGTTGTCTGGTTTTTAGCACACCGTAATGTGGCAAATAGTATTGAATTTGATGATTGGAAGTTGAATGAGCCCTTATCATGTGATCAAGATCCTCATATTCCATCATAAACTGTTGATATTGTTGCTGATATTTCCTTTCCTTTGAGAATTTGTTCAATAAGCTCTGTAGGAAGCAGCGCGTGGTGTTGCAAGTGTTTCCAAGACAGCTAGCGGGTGAAATTAGCGGGAGTCGAACTATATACCTTCTGCTTGAATTACGTGAGTCAGCATTCTTGAAATGTTCCTCGCATTGCTGTTCTTCTGATGCGTACTTATTAACGTTGCCTGAATGTACTTCTTCCTGAACCCAAAATTTCGTCAGTAATTCTTGTAGTGCATCTTCGTCATCGTGCCATTGAATTTCCCTTAGAGGTTACCGGTCGCAGCACAGCCATCTAAAATTGGACAGCTGTACCATTGGCATAGATGGGGAACAGGTGATGACTTGGGGTTTAATGATTTACCCATACATATCTGTTCCAAGAATAATGTCTAATACTTGATGTATAAAATACTGTGGATCAGCTAATGGTAAGTTTTTCAAGTGTAGGCAGTCATGTGACGTTGGATCGGAAGGAGGAATTACTGTAGTTAATATCTTGAGGATGTGAGCATGTATTGTGACAATAGAGTTCGAATGAATTGAATGGAGCGTTACTGATACGACACATTCTGTCTTGGTTGACTGAGCTCCCCCAATCCCATGAATGTGGATGATAAAAACTTTTTGAGGAATGTTGAGATTTCTTACGAGTTTTCTGTTGACGAATGAAAGTTCAGAGCCTGTATCAATTAAAGGGCAAGCTTGTGCTGTTATATTTCTGTGAGACTGTGACTAGTAATGAAGAGGTGGTATAACTGTATTCGACGATTGCACCATCATCTCAGCTGCCTGATGTGGCTGAGCTATTATCGTGAGTAGCTTCACCTATGAACGCTTCATGTAGCATAGTGTAATGTGGCTTTTAGCATTTCTTACTTACTTCTAGCGAGAGAGAGGAAATTATTCTATTGCAATGGTGAGGTTGCTTCTTCGTAATGGTGGCGATGTCGTTAATGATGTTATGGGGATTAGCAATGGATGTTGATTATTGGATCCTATATGACGTTGTAAGGATCAGCAAGAACAGTCGACCACGAAAGATGATAATGGTAGTTCGCAGTGTTTAACAGGAAGAATTAACGATACTCAAAAGGGGGAGTATGTTAATGCTCTGTGGTAGTTAACATGGAGAATCTACCATACTCCAAGGGGAATACGAGAGTATTAGTGTGCTAGTTATTTGCAAGAAAGATAAATGATATACCTTCGAGAGCGGAAGGACTTGATATCATGAGTTTTATAGACGACTATTTGTAGGACGGCAGTCTGCTCTTCACGGATTGTTGTTTAGTCACACTGGAGAAGTGAAAGAACGTTCCCTGCAATGACTACACTGAGAGAGAGTATTGCGCCACTTTCCCCATGATTTACACTGATGGTGTAATTAGGGCGTAGATGACTGGTTTTGACGAATAATTGAATAGTGGCACTTTTTGAACTACCGTCACTGCGTACTGAATGACTGTTTAACTTGGCACACTTAAATAGTTATAATTATTATGGCTTCACTGTCAACTTACTAGCTTTTATTGCAGAGTCTGGCAGAATTATGTGCTTGAATATTCTATACTGATTGACAAGTATGCGGCGGAGTTTAGTGTCTGTGTGAGTAATAACTGATAACTGATTGATTGAAAAAAAACTGTAAGCAATAACAAATGAGTAAACGATTGGTAAAATTATAGTGAGTCTCAGTTTACAGCACTGGCAACAGCACTTGGGCTTGTTACTACTAATATTCGAGAAGTACAGGAGGACACTGCCTTGGAAGGTTCGAAAATTTTCATCGACGTTGCTATGCGAAAATATTGTAGGACACTAGAAAATAAGACGTCGACTATTTATGAATTCCCAGAATCAATGTTTAAAAACATGAGCGTCCGAGAGCTTGTACTTTTTCCAACTTTAAATTCTTCAAAGTTGCTCCAATCCCGAACAATTATGTATAATACTAATATATTGTGCTTACAGAATACTTCTTTATTTTTACACACACTGTTTAAAAAAAATTTTCTCATGTCCAGATTTCTATCTATTGATAAATAAATCATTATTATATAATCAAATTAATCTTGAAGGTTAATAAAATATAAGTAATTATATTATGCATTGTCTATATTATAAGATTAAAAATGATTCTATTATACGAAACAATATGGTACAATCGAATGCAACTAGAGTACAGTACTTATAAGCTCATTTAGAATAGAGATGCTAAGTCCAATTAAATAATACAATTCAATATGTAATAAAAGGTTAGACCTGTAAGAAAAACTTTCTGAAACAGTTTGTAAATTAGCAGTTTATATATCTTAGCCTGACACTTATAAACCTTTGATCAACAATATATACATTTACAAAAAACTAGAAACATCCTTAATTTCAATAAAGGAATTTTTCATATATTAAACTATTAGAATATTTAATGTCAATAATATAAATTTAAAGCAAGATAAATATTAAAATAATATTAATATGATTATTTTATAAATCAATAATGTATGTTATGATTTTTCTACAATATAAAATAATTTTAATTACATAAAATCATGTACAAATTGATAAATTACAAATAATTTTTGAAAATAAACAAAAAGATAATTCTATTTTTATGATATAATGGAATAAATATAATGAAATGAACAATAAAATTACACTTTTATATTTTTCTATAACATTTAAACCCTGATAACTAATTATTCTATAATTAGTTCAATTATAATTAATAACATATATTTAACTTATTAATGAATAAGATATAAAAATATACAAATTTTAATTAACAAGCGATTAATACAATATTTAAACCTAATGGAAAATATGTTGATTGCAGTATGATCACAGATGTTATCCCCAAAAAATACTAGGTATTATAATATGACTTAAGGATTAGATTCCAGCTCTTTAGTCCAGTGTTAACACATAACTTTCATTTTTATAGTATTTTGGTTATCTTCAGTTTTAAATCTCTTTTTGTTCAAACTATATTTTCTAAATTAACTTCGTTATTGAAAAAGTAAGTGTATATCATTTATTCACTAGCAATCACATTCAGTAACATACTAATTTTTTTTAATCAATATATGACTTAGATATATTATACTTCATTACATCTATTTACGAAATAAAAACACTTGAATAATACTGATTCGTTCGTTCAAATTTCAATTTTCTATTAATATTTTAATTCAATTTTATTCAATTTTCTATTAATAAATCATACGCAATTTTTATAATTATTTAAACCTTGTTTCATATAATCATGATTTATTTTGTATTTTTTACCCATTACTTGTTTAGTTGAAGTTCTTACAGCATTAAATATTTTTAGTTATAACTCTGAAAAATCTATACTAATATCTAACTTTCACTAGTAAAAGTATATTAAATATATATTTTAACTCGCTTAATAATTACATAATGAAAGAAAAGTTGAGGCATGCACAGCAATGCCTTCAGAATAATCAAATTTAATTAGTTCCAATATTGCAATAGTTCGTAAAATCCATAGTAATACTATTTGATGCTGGATGCAAATATTGATGTGACTATCATAATAACTTTACATAAAAATGAAAATATTCATTGAATAAAAACACGATCTTTTAATACTAATTTCTTAACAACAATTTTAATTTTAATTACAAGGGATTATAACAATTAAATTAATTCCAATTGACAATTTTGGATTATATACTTCACAAAGATATGAATATATATTGAGAATAAAAAAAACTGAAGCTAAACAAAAATAAATATCGGTATGTCTGATTCATCGGTATATTAGTTGATTATGTTCTATACGCAATCAAGGCAGTTGTTTGACAAATTAATTTCTATTTATAACTCATATACATCACATTCTACTTACAAAATTAAATATATTAGTTTATTTATTGCGTTAGAGATATAATTAATGTCATACTGAACTCTTATTACATAAAAAAATATATATTAAAGAATATTGTTTTGAAAATTTTAATTAATTTATATAATCATAGAATAAAATATAAAAAAAATTAAAATATATTATTAATAATATTACTAATAAAACTAAAATATTCCATTATCTTATCCAATTAATTAATTCAATTATTGATAATTTTTCAAATATAAAATTTAATTTAGATTTTAAGCGTCTTTCAACAAGTAAAAAACATGATTTTATTACATAATATAAGATATAAAACTAATTATTTCAATATAGAAATGATTGGTTTATAGTATAAAAAAGATATACATACAATTAATTCCAATGTTATATTTATCAATTATAATAATTAATAAAGTATTTATATTTGTAATTATTCTATTTTCTATGAATATTAAAGATTAATTTTTCAAAATATAATTATTTTTACTAATTTGTTATTATACACAATATCAATATTTTACAGTCATTATTAGAAATTATAAGCTTATATAATAAATAATTATATTTAATAATTATAAAAATAAACCGAAAATAACATACACTAGTATTGTTACAAGCAATTATTGTTTGTAAGCGAGTATCGAAGATCAATGTCTATTACATTTTCGTTTATCCATTCATTAGCTTCTTCTGCAAGTTCTTTATTAAAATAATTCCTCCATTCGCCATTCGTCCCCTTTCTTACAAAATCTGCTCCTTGATTTATAATACCACAATCCTTAAGCTCTTGTAAATTAACCATACAATTATCCCGAAAATTCTTTATGTTTAAATGATTTTCCAATTTAATCATTTGTTCAGGAGTATAACTTTTTTCAAAAAAATTTGCAACTCTTAGTAATACTGATGATAAATTCTAAAAAATAAAAACAATAAATATATTTATATCATAATATATTATTATATAATAATAATTTGCTGTAAATTTAACTATAAAAATAAAAAATAATCAATTATTAATCAATAATGAACAAAAATCAATCATTGATCAAATAATTAATCAATAACAATCTTTTCTTCTCATTATTATAAATAGTTTAATATACCTGTTGTAGTTCTTCATAAAATAAAAATAAAAAATTGTTATCTTTTCTATGATCCCATGCTTCTTTCAAATGTTCCCAATAAGGACTCCATGCAGCTAAAATTAAATTGAGATTTAGTGTATTTAGTATAGTTCTAGCATAGATTTAGTAATTTTATTATATATTATTTATAAGTAAAATTAAATAAATTGTATTATGTACAATCATTTTTTATAAAAATTTTTTAACCACATTTAAATTGTATTAATTTTAATTTTAAACTTGAAACATATAACTATGAATATCATAAACTAATATTCAATTAACTATTATTACATATTATTACGTAATATTACATACAACTATTATACATTTAAAAAGTTAATATTAATATTAATAAATATTGTATTTACAATAATCAAAAGTTTATATACAATAATGAAAAATTGTATGTATGAAATATTAATTCAAAATATTTATGTACAAATATTACACAATACATTTTCTTTATATTAAGATTCATTCATACAGCGAAAATATTCTTTAAAATTTTCAAATGTGTAAAATTTAACTAATTTATATCTATTAATAAAAATGTAATGCGTAGAACAACACATTGAAAACAGTTAACTAGTTATTAAATTTACAAATTTTCTGTAATATTAAAAAAAGAAAAAATTATTTTTTTACTTACTAAGATCATTTCGAAAATAACTCCAAAATTTCATAAAATCTCCTTCATAACCTTGTGTTTTGAAAGCTTGATTTAATTTAAACCATGACACAGCTACATCTTTTGGATTTCTACTTACATAAACAATCTATAATCACACAATATGTATATACTAGCTAAGTGTATGACTGTCATAAGGCTAAAATATTTTTTAATTTCTAATATTAATAAAATATAAAGTAATAACTACCTTACATTTACTTTTCAAAATATTTGGTAGCAAACTTAAAGGAAAGTGAGATTTAATAAATCTCGGAGATGGATAATTAGCAAGAACTTCATAGCCAGGCTTTGCAAGTTCTTTACAAAACTCCTGTTTTTTTGGATCGTTTTTATTAAATTCTATAAATTCTTTTGTCAATTCTTCATGATTAAACATACTAAACCTAAAAGTACAATCATTAAAATTTATTTCATGTCTATGATTTAGATCAATGTAATATTTATAGCGTTACTCTAGAAACGGAAATCTTTCGCTAAGCAAACGTGTATTAGCTGTATCAAAATCCATATTATTTGCTATAAGCCACACAAGTTCTTGTACCCAAGTAGTACCTAAAATTAGAGATAAAAATGTTTTTCTTAATTATATTTAGTTTTAAATATTTAAAAAAATTCTGAACTTGAATTCGTATTTCTAATTTATTTGTAAATATAATATATTCAGTTATTAACCGATTAATAATTTAATAAAAATATTATAGACTATGATTTTTTAATTTAAAAATGAAAAACATTAGAAATAAAATTGTATACCATAATAAAATAATTCGTATTATTTAAATAATATCATAATTACTATATTTAATGTATTGGCAAGAAAGAAGCATTATTTTTGACGATAATAAATTCTGTAACAATTTTTTTCTTATATTAATAATTGATTACTATTATAATTCAAAATATATAGCCAGTTGTACATTTATGGACATCATCTTGACATTTTTCAGAATACAATCTTTTGATCAAGTTTATATTTCTTATGTATAACGGTAAGTCTTTTTTTATGATAATATAGTGACGCAAGAATTATTAACATTATATTTATATTATCATATAATATATAAGCAGTAAATGTATTTACATTTTGTATGCATGTTTAAACACAATTAAATTTAAAATCCATGAACAAAAACTTATACTTTGAAAATCATTTATGACAAATCATTTACTTATTTAGTAATTCTCATTAATAGTAAAATATTAATTGTTTAACTAGAATCATACCGTCAAGTTTTAAATAAAATTATTTAAAATTTTTATATTATTTATATAATTTATATAATTTATTTAAATAATTTATTTAAATAATTTATATAATTTATATAATTTTTATCTAAATAAGTGAAATATAATAATGTTGTCGAAATTTTCAACGTCAAGTTATCTTTTACTTAGAAAATTGTAAAATTAAAAATTTTATTATAAAATTTCAAATTTAGCAAACTATTATTTTAAATATTACATGTTTTACCTGAACGCGGATAAGACAAAACCCATGTATCTGATGATCTGCTGACAAATTTATAAAAACCTTCACCTTGTTCTGTATATTTATATGGAAAAAACCATTTTTTATCACCTACTTGAACCCAACCAGTTCTTTCTCCTTTAAAATATTTAAGCATTTCTTTTGTTTTTTTAATATCCAATAATTGATATTTTGGTAATTCCAAGTTCATATTTTACTATATGTTACTTTTCTTTTATTTTTGTATACTTGTTTTCTAATCTGTTATAAGGTTTAATATACACCTACACGGTAACACTTATATGGTTTTAGATACTTTGATATTTTTACAGTTACATACTGCTTTTTATACCTGAAAGAAAATTTCCTTAAATAATTCAGGTGAGTAAAGTATGAATTTTAATAAAAGACGTGCTGTTTAAAACTAGTCGTACTTGGTAATATCAAGCAGATAATGTAATTTATTGGAGAAAGTTGTCGGTCAACTTTCTCTTCTTATATCTTCTTATACTTTCTTTTTTTTATTTTATTTAAATTCTTCTTTAGATATTAAGTAGTTAATATATATTCAATTCTAACATATTTAAAATAGCTTTAGTAACAAAAATTTTTTTTAATTTAAAATTGTGTATCATCTATAAATTTGAATTATACCATTTATCCAAAATATTAAATATTTTTAATCTATTTGTATATTAAATTTATAATAAATTAATTTATTGTAAATTTATTGGAATTTATTTTAATAATAGTTTAATACAAACATTAAGTAACACCTTGTATAACTTTATAAAATTTTATAAATACGTTATTACTATTAAATCATTATCTCATCGTTAAATTGATGCTACTGTATAAATAAATATTAAGTAAATAAATATTATTACCGCATAAAAAATAGTTTGAAAATGATGTAATTAAATAATATTAATATAAATACTATAATTATATTATTTTTATGTCATGAAAGCGGTCGCAAATATTTTAATAAGATAATTTATTTATAATATTAAACAACTTTAATGAATTTTTCTATTACCATATTACCTTCAAGAATTCTAGTTTGTTTAAATATTTATAGAAGTGAGCCTCTAACTCGTTCTATCAACGTCATTACTGTAATTAAAAAGAAAGAGACGGATGGCTATGAAAAACACACATAGGTTTATAATTAAGTTCTCTTAAAACACATGAAAGTTCAGTAAAGTGCATTCTGAAAATAAGATGCCGCAAATATATCGAATCTTTTCCCCTTTTATCTTGCACTGTTCCCGAATACAATTAAACGCCGAGAATATTTTCACTTATTTATATTATATCTTATTAGTAAGACTACAAGGCAATTTTTCTATTAAATGATTCTGTTACAAATAATTGTTAAAAAGCTTAACTTAAATTGAATATAAACAATATTTAATAATGACAAAAATTTAAACAAAGAAAAATTTATATTGTTCTCATTATATAATATACGCAAATCTTGTATACTGCTAAAATATGACTTGATTTTATCATGCCTTACAATATTGCTCCTATAGCATTAAATAATCAAGATGGAATTAATTATAAAGTAAATTTTTTCAATTTATAGTTATTGTTCATAAATATAAAAAGTAAAAAAAAATTAAAATATAAATTACAGGTATTATTAGTGAGAAAAAAAAATATTACATATAACATACAAATTCAATTTTTGTATTTAATATGTTGTATTAATAAAATTGTAATATTTAATTAAAATTAAAATTATATTTATATATATAATGACTAAAGAATAAATAAAAGGAATTTCAATATAAATTTTTATATTTATTGACTATACATTTTATGCTTAAGTATATAAAGTTATCTTCATTCACATAATGTACTCTAAAAAATAAGATATAAAAAATAATAGAAAAATATTACAAAAAATGGACAATATTTATATCTTATAGAAATATAATATACAAAGATACATAGAACATAAAAAATGTGTTAACTTGTGTTTGAATATGTGCATATAGAAATAATTCACACTTTGTCTAAGGACGTGAATTCCGGTTATTCTTTGCAAACAGGACATGGTACCATAATTCGAGAATAAGATTGTTTCCAAATAAAAAATTTTAAATATGGAATGTAAATTTATTATTAATATCTACAACTTATTACTATTATTACCGTACATACTTAAATATTAGTAGTGAATAATTTTTCGTTTTCACAAGAAAATTTTTTTCTACATTTTTACAATTAGAAAATTTATTTGTATATCATCTAATTGAAAAAAGGATTTTTTCTACATCATTCAATCAATGGGGTACTAGGTATAAAAGATTTTAAATTCAAAAAGCCAAGTAACTCTAATCACCTTTCTAAAGATACAAATAATACAAAATAGTATAGTGTACAATTTAATTCAAAAGCAAAAAGACTGTAAAGCAACTGTATTTATATCATATAAAAAGAAAATCTTTAAAACCAAGCAAAATTTTTACTTCTAATCTAAATAAAATTTTTTAATGTATCTAGATGTCTTATTTAAATATTTATCTATATTTACATTATTCATTTTACAGAAAGTTACAAATTTATTTTATAAATATTAATTTTGATTGATAAATAGAAGAAAAAATATATAATTTTACTTAAAAAGCCATTAATTATATAAAATTTTCAAAGATATTTCAAACGACTTTTAATATTCACCGAATATTAATGGTTTTAGTCAAATTATTCATTTTTTCAAATCATAATATTTGTACAAGAATAAATAATTTATTTTATATTTGGTTCCAATTTATAAATTATGAATAATAATAGTTTTTGAATAAAATTTTAATATAAGAGTATAGAGATTATTACTATAGACAATATTTCATATTCCAAATAACTTTAAATATAATAAAATAAAGATTAGAACTTCAATATTAAACAATTTAATAAGCAATACAAATAAAATGGATTATTAAGAATAATGAATACTTATATAATATTCAAACAGTAACAATTCGAAAAATGTAACTGATATATTTTCTTCAATAAATATTGAATATTTTAGTAATCTTGATTTTACTTTTGTGACATAATAATACATAAGTACTACATGTGCATGCAACGTAAGTCCATAATGCTGTTATGAAACTTAAATGAACTTGTACAAAATATAAAAATTTGGATAAGAATAGTGTTTTCATAGTTTTCACTACTGATTTTCCTTAATATTGTCATACCCTAAAATGTTTAGTAATAAATCCTTTAATCTAGTATATTTAGTAACACCAGTATTTTTGTTTGGATTTAGATGGAAGAGAATATTAAAAAAATTATAGAGAGTAAAGTAATACAAAATATTAAAGATAAATGATATTACCTTTTAACTGTATTAAATTGAAGATAACTATTAAATTCATATATAAAGCAAAAGTCTTTTTCTATATACAAATTCCTTGCATACCATTTTTAGTTGCACATCCAAGATACTCTTTATACTGAATACAAAATTATTAAAATACTTTATAATTAATTAACATAGAATCCATTTATTAATAATTTAATATTTTAATAATAATATTTTTTCACTATCCATATGTTGTGTTATTATGTTAATCGTTTTACTGACTATATTATAAGTATAAAATTAATTTTAATTTTAAGGGCTTAAGCAGGAGTAAATAATATTTTTAACATAGTCATTGTTATTTAATATTAATAATATATTAATTATATATTAATATTAATAAAATTCATAAAAATTATCCTTTCGACAGAAGCATAATAAATATTTTAAAGCAATGCATAATTTTATGTGGAGTTGTTAGCCATAAATTTCAAGTAATCTTAATTTATTCTTCTGCTAAAAATTTAAGATATGTTTATGGATACATATATTATATGTAAAAGTGATAATAAAGTTATGACTTGCATCGCAGATTTACTTTTCTAATTTATTCAAAGCAAATTTTGGTTATATTTGTTTTAATTTTACACAAATTATAAGACGAATATATTACAATTACATTGTTATAACTAAATATGAAAGTATTTGCTAATATGCTGATAATTAAAAACGTAAAATAAATATAACTAAGAATTGAACATATATATTTTACAAATATTTTACGTAATCCTGATGTATCATATTATTTTGTAGTATAATAGTGTAATATTTTTTTTTAGTTAATTTATTTTATTAATGGTAAAAGATTTTGTTTTTGATACTATGACATCAAAATATATAAAATTTATTTCTAATACAGTAAAATAGTCGTATTTTTCTTTGTTATTATTAGTCGAATCAAAATTTGCAAAAACAACAGTAAAAAAAAGCAATACAAAAACTTACTAATTGAATGCAAACTACATTTTCATAATGAATAAATAATAAAAATAAATTTTTAATCGGTTACAAATCTTCGATTTCCTTACCTACTATTCCATAAATATCCATTACATTTTGCGGTCATTCTTTATGAGAATCAGATTTTATAACCGTTCTTTTGATAAAAAATTAATAAATATCTTATGTTTTGTATAAAATCTAGTTATATAAAACCAAGATAAATTTTTATAAATTTACCAAGTAAAATAAAAAGCTCAAGAATTAATAGAACTCTATACATGCTGTACAATTAAAACAAACCACTGACTTTGTAAAAAATCGTATGACAAAAAATACCTACATAGTTTTGAGTCGATTGATTTTTATTTATTTTTCTTTGTTTACATCAGTGGAGTTAATTCTATATTATTTTGCTAAATATACAATTTAACTTTTACAACGTTAAATACTGAAAAATAATTGTTAACAATCTAATATTTGTAGAAAAATAAGTACAACATAGAATAGGACGAAAAAATATAAAACACAACCTTTTATGTTACTGTTAAAATTATATAATAAATAATAAGGGTAACTAAAATTATGTAAAAAGAAAATTTTGTATATTAAACATTCATTTTAAAAATTGAAACTGAATGTATTTAAGTTGAATTAAAATTCAAATAGTAATCCATACTGATGCATTTGATACAAATTAAAATGCAATAATTTATAAAATTACAAGCGCTATGAAAATTTCAATGAATTTATATCAAAAGTATTAGGCGGTTCATTATACAAATAATAAATTTACATATAAAAAATATATATATCATACAAGAGAATCAATTTTTTTTTTATATACAAAAATAATTTTCATAAGTATCAAATATATTTAAATTTAAAACTATTTATTATTAATTATTTTTAATTTATTGATTACATAAGAATCTCGTAATATATAATTAATTAAATAATAAATATCTAAAAAATCAAGAATTGATTAATAAACTATTGAAAATAATTTTAGTTTTCTATTTGAATAAAACTAAAAGAAAAATAATATATTTTATTGATAAATTAAAAATAATAATCAACAAAATCAGTAAAGAATTAATATCGAGATGGAATTGTTTTATTAATATTAAAAAATATATAAGTACCAGTCGTAAGCCTTAAGTATATTGATAATATTAAGATTTAAGTATTACTAAATAATTTAATATTTTAATAATAATATTTTTTCATCAAAAATATATTTATACATATTCTCTTACATTATATATAAAATAATTAAAATCTATTACAATTCACTTTTCATGATATAAATATAATTTTTAAACTATATATATTAAAGAAATATTTACATTTGAAATTTATAGTAATCCAAAATATTTATCTAATGAATAATATCATTTTATTATATTATTATTTTATTAAATAATAATTTAGTTTTCAGTATTTTTTTCAATGTAAAATGTAATATAAAATGATCTAAAACCTAAAGTAAAAATTTGTATACAATACAAAAAAGTAAAATATATTCTAAACATAATTATTTCAATTTTCAATTGATTTATCAGCGTTTAACTAAAATTTCTTAAAATATTTTATTATTTTAATATTATATTAATATTGTATATTCGATTTGTTTTGCATAAAAATGTTTATTTTATTGTTTTTAAATATTTTATATTCCATTTTATAATATAAAAATGATAGAAATAATATATATTTTTTTTAATATTACAATATTTGAATATGTATAATTTATAAGTTGTTTTTTATAACCACCAATGAAATAATTCCATATTCTGTACGTTTGTAGGATTTATAAAATAATAGCCACAAACTATTTCTGTTTTGAAAATTTATTGATAATATAAAAACTAATTAAAAAGTATTTATATAAAAAATTATCTTGCGTATTCTTGTAATAATGATTATATATAAATATATAAGTACTGGTAATAATAATACTTTAATTACATTTCAATAAAAAGATATTTTATAATTTTTTCTTCAATTAATATAAAAAGATACTACTCTATTCTTGATATTTATTTTAATATCCATTAAAGCATCAAATTTAAATTTCTCAGATTCATATAAGTTTAATTAAAACTTTTTTCTACCTGCGAATAACTACCTATTGCGCATGCCTCAAAAGGCACAATATCTATGCTTTTGTACACTTTATATTTGCAAATTCGAAATAACAAAAATGTCTATATACAACTATGTACACTATATATAATACTTTTGTAGGATTAATTATACAAACACATTAGTAAAAATTATGTTTCATAAGATTTAAACTCTATATACAATTTAAAAATATGGATTTATTATATACAGTTAATAGAAAAAGATTTTCAAAAGCAACTTTTAATCATGAGAGGTACATTTATAAATTGAAGTATTATATATGCATATGTATATGCGTACATGTTAATATACTCTTAAGAGCATTAGATGGTTTATTTGAATTTATATTATATATATATACATATGAATATTTTTATAAAAATAAGCAATTTATTATAATTTAGATAAATAGTAACAATAAAAATTTTTTAAGGTATAATATATAAATGTTATCATTTCTGAAGCTTAAAAAATAATAATTTATTAAATATTTATCTTCAGACCTATTGTTATATTTATAATTGTTAAATGTTCTCAGCTCGTATAACCAACATTCATTGTGTTCATTATCAAGTCGCAATATTGCAGCATTTACTGCAAGTACCGAATTAGATGATAATAATAGTAAAACATGGGGTTGTCATATTTATGTTTGTGATTTAAATATGCCATGGCATACTTATAAGTAATTACCAATTTTATTTTATTATTTTAAGTATATATAATTATTGTAAATAAAGAATGTTTTTTTAGAATTTTAACAAATAAAGACACTATTACTGCTTTAAAATGGGATTTACCAGGAGAAAAGCTGGTTATTGCTGATTCAACTGGACTTATACAGTTATGGACATTTAAAGATAATGTTTTAAATGATTGGATCATTATTGGTACTCATTATTTTCCTGGTGAACATCTTTTAGAAGTAGCATGGTTTCATAATGGAAAAAGGGTATTAAAATTAAGTTTTTGTATTATAAATATTGTTTAAATTATACATATTTTTTTTAGACTACTTTAGTTGCTGAGAAAAAAGATAGTACTCAATATAATGAAAAATTTTCCCATTTACCTTATGCACCGTCAGTTAAACAGTTTGGTGGTCGTGCAGCTCAAGGAGTTTTTACTGTATCAAACACTGGATTATTAGGAGCAGTAATGATTACTCAAGATAAACAAAATCCTGTTTGTTTTGCTACCGAAAGTATAGGAAGTATACGTCAAAGAATTACTGCTGTTGATATTAGTTATGCAAAAAGTAATTTATTCTTAGTATTGTGTATATATTATTATAAATAATTTTATTAAATATATTTAATTTTTAAATGGCAGATGGACAATTTTTAGTTGCTGTAAGTAGTGGCAATTTTGCACTACCAATTAGATGTTTTCGAGTTTCAGTCAGAAAAATAGATGAAAGATGTAATATAACTTCCCAGGCTTTGCCTAGTTTTTTTTTACATGATGGTGCACCAAAAGATGATTCCTGTATGTATTTATATATCAATCTATTAACATGAGAAAAAGTTTTATAAAAATGAGTTACTTTTTATAGCTAATACAATTATAACTCATCTCAAATTTGCTGTGTCAGAAACAGGAGATTCCTTAATAGTAGCTGCAAATAATAACGGTAGTGGATTTATTGAAGTATGGGAATTAAGTGAAAAAATTCAACCAATACATAAGTTGTTCCAGTCAAAAACTTGTGATCCATTTAAAACAGTTGTAAATAAAGAAATAATTTTTTAATAAAAACATATAAGTTGTATTTTATTTTTAATTTTTATCTTTATTTTAGGTATGGCAACATCAAGCATTATATCGATGTCATTATTCTATAACAGCAATTACATCAACAAAATTATCTATAGTCACACCTATTAGTTATATTTTAGTTGCACTATCAGACTCTTCTATACGATGTCTTAGTCATGATGGTTTAAAAGAAATTACTGTTTCATCTTTAAATAGTAGTTGGCGTCAAGATGAACTAATAAATAAATATTTGAAAACTTCTACATTAATTTCGCATATTGATATGTCATGGTTAGGATGTGTATTTTTACTTGTGGATACACATGGAGTTTTATATATCTATAAATTATATTTAGAAGGTAGTATTTATTTATATGTCCAAATTTAATGATATTACTATGTGACTATAAACTTTAAAATATATGTTATAGGTTTATCATTAACATTGGGTTATGCATGTACTTTATTAGAATACTGTTTACAAACAGGATTAGACTGGCTTGATTTAATTTTATGTCTTAGATCTTCGATGATTGAAGCACTATGTGAACGTTTTGATGCATCTTTTAATAGACAATCTTTAATAGTCCAGCAATATCATTTTATGCAGTTCTTATGCATTAAAATTTCTCTTTATAGGTAACTCATTGTATTTGCACAAAAATATTTTATATTCAAAATCAATAATTTAGTTTTTATCAATATAAACATGTAGAATGTTAGTAAGCGGACAAAGTAAAGCTGCAGATTTATCTTCGCTATTTATGGTACATGCTATTGCTACAACATTTAAATCTTTATTAAGACCATCTGATACATTTCATGATAAAGTAGCTGCTGACCGTTTACCATCAGTAATAACAGATAATATAATTACTGACGTTGATAAGGTACTATTTTCTTTTTGTTTATTAATTTTTCCCTGTTAATATAATTTTGATAATTATTATTTTAGGTATTATTACATATAGAACCAAAAGAATTCACTGTAGAACCTATTACTTTACAATCTTTGCAACAACTCATACAATGGATAGCTAATCTAGCTTTAAATTTGTTAATTAAACTTCCTGAACAAAGAATGCAAATTAAATCTAGCGGTGTAAGAAAAAAAAATACATACTATTGACATTACTATGGTTCAATGAATAATTTTTATAATTTTTTAGTATGAACTTATAAAAGATCATAAAGCACTCAACATTTTGAGGGAGCTTCTTGTGATAATACGTATTTGGGGATTACTTCGACCATCTTGTTTACCAGTATTTCTCAAAAGTGCAGATAATATAGATGTATTGGGTTTACTATTTCAGCTCCTTTCTAAATTAGTTCAACCTAATGGTGAACCACAAATTGATGATCAACTAATGGGTAATGACAATTTTAATTTAGAACATTATTCATAGTAATAAAATTTTTTCATTGATTTATATTCAAATTTATTATTATATAATTATTTATCAAAATTATATTTCTACATTTGAAATCATACAAGATTATATTAATAATATATATTTTTCAGATGACTGCTGTCTTATACCAAATCAAATAATGATTCCTCAAGTTCATCAAGCTAATAGCATTACTGCTATAGCAACACCTATTTTATTTTATCAAAGTTTTCCCTTACAAGTAAAGTTACCTACATTTACAAAAATTAACTTGATTCATAAAAATTGTTTATAAATAAATAAAATATTATTTCATTTAAAAACTTAATTTTAGTTGGAATATGGAACTGAACCTGATTTAACTTTTATACCAGAGTTAAATCCAGTTGAAGGATGTATGCACAATGGTCAAATAGTAGATATAGTAAGACATGTCTATTTAGGAAAGCAACCTTCTTTTGTAAAACAGTGTACAAGGTATGGAACAATTACATAAAGTATATTAATAAAATTAGAAAATTATTAAAATATAAAATCTATTAGTTGATAAAATTATATTATTCTAGATGTGGTGCTAAATCGCAAATTCAAAATACAACTAGAACTGCTGCAATAAGAGCATGGGAACAACGATGGGCAAAAGGTTGTCCATGTGGTGGTACTTGGAGAATTCACAATGTTAGTCAACAGTAAAAATACATCAAAATAACATGTCTAGATACTAAAAATTTTGAATTATTCAGTCTTAAAAAAAATTATTACTTCAGTTTGAAAATATCAGCAAATAGATACATTGAGTTAATTTCACTCATTATATTAATATCTATATATAAATTTGTATAAAATTAAGAATTTTAGATCTATTCAATTTTTTCATGTCTTTAGATCATTAATAAGTAATAATATTTTCGATACTCAATAAAAATACAATGTAAATACAAAAAATATTTAAAGTGTAAAATAAATATTAATAAATACAATATTTTTCATTTAAAATTACTGTTTAAATTATTCCATGTTATTTAACTATCTAAAAAGTATAACATTAAATTTTTTAAATTTAGATATTATATAAGTATCAAATATAAAATTAATACATTATTATAATATTTTTTAACTCAAACCAAAGCTAAAAACCCAATTGTCTAGAATTAGACTAAACTCCCAGATGTTTGGTGGGAGGATTGCGGCAAATGGAAGGGTTAGCGCATTTGTTCAATAATTAAATTTATTTGCTTATCGTTCTGTTGATTGCCCTTTATTTTACAGACTACACATAATGATGATTGTGTTGAGAATCAGTGAGATCTTGCAGTTCAGTGGTAGATGCCACGTGGTGTTAGCATGCACTACGTGTCGAGGTATGAGGTAAAAATCCGGATCTTCTTGATACCTGATATCTTGGTGGTAAATAGTTCGATTGAAAGTAAGAGGTCGTAAATCTCTAGTACTTCTTCGTGTATTTGCCACGTGATGGAAATGCCCCTTGTGGCCGGTGCCTTTTCGTACACTTCCAGCCGTTTGCGGGAGCTTCGCAATCCAATAATGCCCTTGGGGCTGGTGTCTTTTTGTACACTTCCAGCCTTTCGCGGGAGCTTCGCGATCCAATAATTTATTCACAGAAATGTATTTATGTTACTAGATCCTGTGATGAGTGCCTAAATATTGCGCTTCTTGTAGTGGTGTTCGTTCTTGTAATGCAATCAGCACTCTTGACTGCTTTCAATTATTGTGCACTTGAGAATTGAACGTGTATTGAATATAATGGCTTCACTGTATCGACGTAGCAGAGAAACTACCTAATAGCTGTAAAGTTTGACTAAATGATGTAAATACAAGGAGCCTACAAGCCTGTTGAATACGCACACGAAACTGAAGGCGTATTCGTTCCGTGGCGGTTCGGCTGATAGATGCCAAGACAGACCGTGTTTCGTGCCATATCGTCTTTACTGAGAGAAGTTAACTGGGAGAGAGTCATTGTTTAGAGCATTGCTAAATAAAGTTAAAAAAAAAAGTCACTTTATACTAAGTTCTATATAATTTTATCGACAATTTACTTTTTACTAAATATAATTTACTTTTGTTGATACATTAAAATAAATATAATTAAATAATTAGCTACTACAAAAATTTTACTAAATCATCTATATTTAAATTAAAATCATGTCCATACCTTATCTTATTATAATATATATTATGTTTCTTTTTTTTTTAAATGAATAAATAAATAAATAAATAAAACTTATATATGTGAATATCAAATTACATTTCTATGTCAATGTATATATTAAAATAAAAAAAAATTTTCTAAAATATTAATAGAATATTAAATATAAAATAGCAACGATTTTCAAATCATTTGAACCCATTAACTATTTTCATATTAACATCTATAGAAAACAGATTTATTGACGTGAGTAATAAATGATATTACAATTTAATGATTATGTCGAGTCTTATTTCTTGAAAGAAAAACTGAGTCATATATATATATTTCAATGTCGTTTATTGACAAAACAATATATTCTTTAAATTTTTATTTAAATTAGCCTATTCCGTTTTTTTAACTGTTTTTTTGTTTTTTAACATTTCATAAAAATTGTTTTAATATAATTAAATAAAAATATTCCGTAAATAACAACCAATACAAAAAATAGTACGTTTTCAAAATTTCAAAATATCAATTGGATAAAGTAACTGTTTTGTTTGATAAATAAACCAAAAATTCTTAAAACCTTCTGTTAATTTAAAAAATATTTATGTTAAGTTATAAAATGCATATAAAATGTCTAATTTTAATTTTTTAAGACAAATATTTAAATTAAAGTTTTAAGTCTTCTTAAAATTATAAATATGTTCGTCCTAATATGAAAATGTATCATATATATGTGTACATAATTATTGAATTTAATATTATTATTCAGTATATTATAAAAGAAACATTTATATTAACGTAAGAAGTTTTAATTTAAATAATATTAATGTAAAATTTTATATAAAATGCTTTTATTAAACGTTTTAAAAAATAATTTAAATAATTGAGAATAATTTTATGTATAAATAATTGATTAACGATAGAAATTGAATTATAATAAAATGATTGCTGTGCATTAAATAATGATAATATATGCTTTCAGCAATAATTTCATTGAAGTCTATATTAAATATAATATTCATATACAATCTTTTTAAAGTTATAATAAATATATTGCTTGTTCGTTCCAATTCATTATAAGCCATATTTTACGATTAGCTAATGTATAATTTTATATTATATTTGCATTTTTTCTTTATTTAATATAAATATATAACAAGAATGTATTAATAACAAATATATTATTTAAGCAATCAATTATATTTTGTAATATATGTATCTAGCATAAATACATAATAATGAAACATTACTAATAAGACGTAAATATGTTATTAATTTAATTATAATTATATTAAAACTATTACTATTATTACCATTAAAATTATATTAAAACACTCTTACTTGATTTAGTATATGTACAAGTAAACGTATGAAATTAATTTTTGTTATATATAGAAATTTACTTACTAAAAAAGAGTTGATAATATCTGTACCATTATTGTGTTTAAAACACACATGTACTATATACATTGTTACAATATTAATAAATTAATCTACTAAAAGTTATTTTTACGTATTTTTAGTTTTTTAGATACTCCTATTTTAATTTTATTGAGGCATATCTATTACTGCATTTTTAAAAATTAATAATATATGTACACATTTTTAAATTGTACCATTTCTAATTACAATTTAAGGAATAGTGTTGAAATATGTGTCTATTATGATTAGTTATTATATGTAAACCTTCAACTAATATTTTATCTGTTTCATTTATACACATATTTGAATTTCCATTATTTTATTCTATTAATACAATATATCTGTCAGATAATTGTATATTATTCTAAAATTTAAAGAAAAGATTTTTATTTAATATACATTGATGATATTCAATATTTTAATTGAAACACTTTTTGTAATTAGTTCCAATTAACATAAATGTATTCCATGCAGTATACGACAAATTTCAGTTCCATATTTTTTCATATATTAATTGATTGATACATTAGGAAGAAAAATTAAGTCAGTTAATGAAAGTAAAATATTGAAAATATAAAATATTGAAAATTACTACATATTATCTGTTATAATAACAATCTAATTTTAAGGTATTTAAAATATAAGAATTGTTTAAATGGTATAAATATAATATATATCGAATACTAGAGCAATATATTAATACTTTTACAAATTATATTTTTACATGATTACATAATCTACTATAGACATAGTCTCTAAACATATGTTTGAATATTTTATTGTCATACTTTTAAAGATTCAATTATGTGTTAACTTTTAATTGCTAACTTTTGCTTAACTTTAATTGTTAACTTTTTTTTCAATAAACTAAAATAATTGATCTTTATTAATCACCATTCAATATTTCAATATTAAACACTCTCATCCGAGTTATTTCCATATCTATTATAAATTTGTATCAAATATTTAGTATAGTTAAAAGTATATATAAAGCAGTAAAATATTTCAGTTTTTCAATACATTCATTTAAATAAAATAATTAACTTAACAGTATTTGATATTCGGATATGATTTAATATTCCATACAAATTAATATTCTTTTTTACTGAAATACTAATTTGGTTGACGAATATTGAACCGATATAATCATAATTATATTATGTTGAAAAATCTTTTCATACACAAATCTTGATAATATATACAAGTTTGAATATCATAAATTTCATGCATAAGTAATTTAATTATTCAAATTTATTGATTAAAATTAAAAATAAGGATAGTTCAGTTTTCAAATTTATTTTTATTATAAATATTCTTAAGAAAATTGAATATTTGTTGAATTTTCAAATAAGTAATCCTTTTTTCTTGTTTTAATATTGTTTATTTTTATGAATTATCCTAAAATATTTATTTAGTATTTAAAATTATTGTAAATTCAAGTTTATTATATATATTATTAGTAAGTGGCAACTGATTTGTCTCATTACTAAGTCTTCGATGTTTTTAAGATGTGCATATACTACCAAAGGAACAGTATAGTAACACATGTACGATATATTCGTATTCAAATTTTAAGGTTAGAATAAAACATTAATTACAAATAAATGTTATTATATTATCAAAAAACTCAAGTACATTATAAAAGAATGTTTATAATTTTTAAAATAATAAATGAGAGTAATGCTTTGGTTGGAATTTGCACTAAAACGTTTTTTTAAATTTTTTTGAAAAACAAATGATATGCAAAGCGAAATGAGAATCAAATGATGAGTAAAAATAGAAATCCTTATAATATACATAAATCATATTTCATTTTAAATTTATTCAATATTTTAAATCATTTCAAATCGGAGCCTAATTTGTTAATATTCATTATACGTTTCATATAGATAAATACCTAATAATAAACGAAAAAAATATTTACATTTAATTATCTTCAATTAGTAATATAATATGATGATATTCAATTCTATACAGTTTGTAAACTAGGCATAAACTAATTGCTTATTGTAAACTAATATATTTCTGTTCTATTCTTGTTAGTTATTATTACTAGTTGCAAACTATAAAAATTGTAAACTGAACATGATCAAATATAAAAGTCATAAAATATAATGTATTATTTTTTTCAACTTATACTTAACTGTACAATGTGAAATTTTTTTATATTTTTCATTTGGATGTGTTTACATACTATCTAAACCAACCGGTCAAAAAGATAGTCTAGAATATCACTATTTATACATTAAATTCTAGAGTACAGTTCTAATTGATTTTCTAATCCTACAAATCGGTTCCACTATCAATTAATAAGTCTAAGATAGAAAAAGAATTGAAAAAATAAATAAAATGAAAATGTTAAATTTCTAACAACATAAAAATGCAGAAATTGATAATATAAAGTTATTCATTCTTAACAAAATAGTTTTCTGTTTTTAAATCATTTAAATTGAATATATTATATTCAATTTATAAATATTCTAAATTAAAAAAACATTTTCAGAAATTACAAATCGTCACCTTTAAATATGAAAATATGAAAAAATACATATAAAAATTCTTATATTATAATTTATAATATATCGATCTAATATGTAAAAATATTATTAAAATTTTCATTTATTTTCAATAATTTTTATTAAAATTTCGGAACAAATAAAAAATGCATATATTTATTTCAACATTAGAAAGTATATTTTGTATATATGCGTATATGTATATATATGTATTGAAAGTATATAATTACATCATTTTATAAAAATTGATTTGTAAATAAGTCATTTCAATGTGTTATAATAATTATTATATCTATTTCACAGAATGAATGTGATTTTTATATTTTAAATTACTTTACCAAACGCTTTCTATTTTTATATAATGTTTTTCAATTGTCTCAGCTTGTCAAACATTTAAATCATGGAGCAAGCACAAAGAAGTTGATGAAGGGAAGTTTTACAGTAACTTCACTGCATCAGTTGTTTACGTAAATTAACTTGACACCAGCTTGCTTCATTCTGGTGTTAGTGACTGACTACACTTTATTGGCTTTGCGTGATGGCAAGCACTCACAGAGCAACGATAAAACGATGAACGATGTTACTAGAGTGTCAACGACTTCAAAGTAATTATAGTATGAAATTAAATTTTATGTATATGAAAAAAATTTTGTTCACTGTATAAACTTCATTCTCGAAAAAATAGTGTTTTGCAAAATTTTGTTCGATCTTTTATATACGGAAATCTTTAATAAAAGAACGAAATGATTTCTCTACAATCTCACAATCAGGTATATATTTTTAAATTTATATATATATATATATATATCTAATTTAATAAATTTTTATTATATATTTATTATTTTATTTTTACTATCATTTTTTATACTATTTTTACAATTACATTAATAATTTATATATTTATACTTATTTTTAGGTTACTTATTCAATTTTGTATTTAATATTGAAATAAACATTGAATATATTTTATACTTTTGAATCTTTTTTTATTAGATATTTAATATAAGTACCATTTGCTATTTTTACTTGTTCTCTTTGCGATACTACGTGCATGCATGCTTACACTGTGTATATATATGCATGCGTGCATGCGTACATACTTATGCATATATACGCACATTCATATGTATATACACAAAATGAAACAGATATTTTCAATTTTGCAAAATTCATGTATATTCGTGTGATATTCCAATCTTCGAAAAACTTTTTTAAATTTTATTAATTGAATTGTCTTAAAAAACAAAATTACTGTAATATTGTACATATATTTATAATTAATAGGTCTTGTATCACCTGACCCAATTTACATCTGTTATTTCACCAAGATCTACACC
This sequence comes from Ceratosolen solmsi marchali, assembly GCF_000503995.2. NCBI lineage: Eukaryota > Metazoa > Arthropoda > Insecta > Hymenoptera > Agaonidae > Ceratosolen > Ceratosolen solmsi. Next base: position 10,931,255 of record NW_011948417.1, read on the forward strand.
ATTTGTAATTCCAATAAAAAAACAAAATGATTCTGGAAATAAAATAACTGAAAGTATTTTATGTAAAAGCAGCTTTTTAGAGGTAATATTATGAGTAGATTGCTTTTCAATAATAATAAATATTTTCTTTATATTCACATTATAATTCTAGGCTATAAAAAGTTGTAAAGAATTATGTATAGACAAATTAAATGTACAAAATTTGGCTACTCCATTAAGAATTAGTAAAAATGATATATTGAAAATTTTAGAACAGTTATCGAAAAAAGAAAGTTCTGGTAGTTTAACAAAAAATAAGTGGAAAGAGTCATATGTTTCAGGAATAAGTTTTAATGAAAATAAAAAAAACTCTTATGCACAATTAACAGATACTATTAACTTATCAACTGTGTATCTTTACACTAAACCTCAGTATAGATTTCTTCATAAATTTTGTTCATCAGTTATATATCCAAATAGTTTACAAGTCAAATATTTTAAAACATATCGTAGCATTAAAGAAGATGTTATTAGAAATCCTCCATTAAGTGTAAGATTTCGAAAATGGATGGAATCTGTGAGTTTCATTTTTTTTATTACGAAATACCTAAACATATATTTATCACAATTATAATAATATACAGGATGGAATAGATGATGGATCTAAACAGAAAACTACAAATGTATTCTCAAAAAAACCAGTAGAAATAGATAAGTTAAGAAAATCTCAAAATGATAAATATATAAAAGTTGGTGAATTACAACATATCAAAGCAGCCTTTGCTGAAGGTTATCTAGCAGGACATGATCAAAAACACAATGGATGGACATTTAAAGCATTAAAATTTACACAACAAATTTTTGTAACTCTTTTACTTGTTGTACTTGTAGTTGTTCTAATGGGTGCGTATAAATGTTAGTATCGTTATAATAAAATTATATTATCCTTTTTCTTTTTTCTTTTTTTGATAGTCTAGTCTTAAAACTAATGTTTCAAAAATATATATTAAAAACTTATTTATATGTAATATAATCTATATCGTATATAATGTATAGTATAATAAAATAATTTTATTACTTATACTTATTAAACAATCATAATACATTGCATAAAAAAATATTGAATATTAGTATAATTGATAAATTAATTTAAAAAAGAACCTGCTTGTAACAGATATAATTTTAAGTTTTCTTACAAAAAAAATGTATATTATACATTTTATAACTTATGAGTTTTTTTCTCATGGTTTATTATTTAATTTAAAACGTCTTAATATTGAATTTTTCATTTAAACATAATTATAAATATAATTTTATTTTTAGCAATGACAGGGGGTGGTGTTTTCAAAATTCAAATGAGTAATAAAGTAGAAGTGAATCCAGAAGATATTCAAATTACATTTAATGATGTGAAAGGTGTAAGTTTTATATTCTACAATTGAATACTAAACTTAAATACATATTCAATGTAATTTATAAAACTGATTAAGGATTATTTTTAGGTTGAAGAGGCTAAATCAGAGTTATTGAATATTGTGGAATTTTTGAGAAATCCAAACAAATTTTCAGCTCTTGGTGGAAAATTACCAAAAGGTGTATTACTTGTTGGTCCACCTGGAACAGGAAAAACATTATTGGCTCGAGCTGTAGCTGGCGAAGCTGGTGTGCCTTTCTTTCATGCAGCTGGCCCTGAATTTGATGAAATATTAGTTGGGCAAGGAGCTCGAAGAGTAAGAGAATTGTTCAGTAAGTATTAAATTAAAATGGTTATATTAAAACTATGTAAATTGGTATTATACAAAACATTTTCAGAGTCTGCGAAAGAGCGAGCTCCTTGTGTTATTTTTATTGATGAAATTGATTCTGTTGGAGGACAACGTACGCATTCTGCCATACATCCTTATGCTAATCAAACAATTAATCAACTTCTTTCTGAAATGGATGGGTAAAAATAATTGATAATTGATTGTTTATTTTCATATATTTGATTATTTATTTTAATAAGTAAAATCTTTCTATATAGCTTTCATCGAAATGAAGGAGTTATTGTTTTAGGAGCAACAAATAGACGCCAAGATCTTGATAAAGCATTATTAAGACCTGGTCGATTTGATTCAGAAATTCTTGTTCGGGCACCAGATTATTTTGGACGCATGGAAATTTTAGAATTATATTTAACAAGAATATTAGCTCGTGATATTAATACAGAAGTGTTAGCAAAACGAACTATTGGATTTACTGGTGCAGATATAGAAAATATGGTATTAATAATATAATATTTTGTTATAATACACAAAAACTATACAATTGAAAGCAAAATTAAATTAATTTTTCAATATTAGATTAATCAAGCAGCTTTGAAAGCTGCTATAGAAGGTGCTGAATATGTTACAATGGATCACATAGAACAGGCAAGAGATAAAGTTATAATGGGACCTGAAGGTAGAAGAAGAGCTATTAATGACGAAGAAAATATTCTTACAGCATATCATGAAGGAGGTCATGTATTAGTTTCATATTTTACAAAAGAAGCTCCTCCTTTGCATAAAGTTACAATAATACCAAGAGGACATTCTATGGGACATGTAAGTTCAATATGTGGTACAAATAATAATTTAATAATAAAATTTGATCATTTTTATGCTAGACCGCATATTTGCCAAATAAAGATATGCATTATATGACTAAAGCTCAAATGCTTGCTCAAATGGATACATGTATGGGTGGTCGCGCTGCAGAAGAACTTACATTTGGAATTGATAAAGTTACATCTGGAGCTTCAAATGATTTTAATGTAAATATTTTAATAAAAAATAAATATAAAATAAACTAAACTATCATAAACTTATTACTTTATATATTTTTTTAAGAATGCAACAGAGATTGCTGAAGCTATGGTAAAAAAATATGGTATGTCAGAAAAAGTTGGTTTTAGAGTACATAAAGATATTGACGGAGAACATATTAATTATAGTTCTACTACAAATGAGTTGGTTGATGATGAAATAAAAAGACTTTTACAGGTACTTATTAATTTTGCTAAATTTAAATATAATTTTTCTTAGACGTAATTTATCTATTTTAATTTCAGGAATCTTATGACAGAGCAAAAACAATTTTAAAAAATCATAGTAAAGAACATAAACTAATTGCAGAGGCTTTAATAAAATATGAAACATTGGATGTAGAAGATGTTAAAACACTTCTTAGTGGAAATAAACTACGATACGAAACTAAAAATGATATAAACCGAAAAGTAGTAGACGTACCAAATAATGTTATGTAATATATTATTTTTGAGAATATCATCTTGTTTCATTAGCTTTTATATTCTAGATTGATTAAAAATTAAATTTATATTTGAAAATTAAAACATCGAGTCAAGCACATTCCAAAAAATTTATTTCTCACAATTTATAAAATAAATTTGATGTTTGAATTATAAATGTTATAAAAATTTTGATTAATCTGAAATATAGGTAAATTGTATACATTTATCTTGGAAAATTATGTATGCAAGCACTACACATTTACTGTGTTTGCACATGTGTATGTGCAAGTACATGATCTTAAAATTCAACAGAAACTTCTGTGCATATATTCAAATATAAATGAAAAAGATCGTAAAATCTATAAAAATAATATTGAAAAACATTAATTTTATAATCAATAAATTATACACACGAATTACTATTTCTGTTTGTTAAAATTCTAAAACATTTTTGAAATGTTTAAAATATGTTGATGAAATAACTAATTTATTATATCTTGAAGACAAATCATGACGAATTATAAAAAATGTGATGTATCTTTTATATTGATTATATAATTTTTCTTTGTAATACATTGGTTTCATATACTATCATATTTCAATAAAGATTTTCAATAACTTGTATATACTGAGTCACCTATCTTGGACTAACTATGTAGAAGAGTAAAAATTTAATAAATAGTTTCTTTACATTAAAATAAATCATATCTATTTTTTTTTTTTCATAAAACTTAAATTCTTAACTTTAAATCATGTAATACTAACTATTTATTTATATTTCCAAATTATATTACACAAATTTGTATCAAATATATATATAGAAGTTTTCTATCTACATTTATGAAAATTCATTTAAAATTATATTACTCTAGTTATTTATGCAAACTACCCATTAATAATATATTCAATATTGATTATTAAAATATTTATTTAAAAATTACCACATGAATGAAAAACTAGGTCATATTAAACATGTTAATACCTGAAAACATAGCTTAATACTGAAAGCTTTAAAAATAAAATTTCGAATTCTATATATAGTTTATTAAAAACAATCTAACATAATCCAAAGTTAAACTTACATAAAATAATTGCAATTTAGAAGTTATAATTATATCAAACTGTACATGCAATATGACGTATACATAGGTGTATATGTATATAATTAAAACATTTTTAAATAAATACAAAAATTTTCATAAATTATAATGATTAACATATTTATTAAACTATGTATGCACATATCACATTTAATTATATTCTCGATAGAAATAGTTATAAATAAAAAATGAAATGAAATAAAAATTAATTTTCATTGAAATTAATAAAACAAATGCCTGTCTCATATATTTTATACATATTAAAATATGAAAATTGATTTAATAAATTAAAAATTGTTATATTGTAAAACATTTATAGCGTGTTTGTTTTAAACAATTTCTAAAATAATAAGTACAGTTTAAATGTTCAATTTGAATTATAATATTAATAATATTTATAAATATTCTTGTTGTAAATATTTATAAATATTTTTGTTTCTATAAAAAAATTAATTGCCTTTATTGTTAAAATACATATTGAAGTACTATTTAAATTACGGAAGACTTTATTATATTTTTTATTATAAGAAGATTTAATAGATTTCTATGTAAAATAAATTTACGTAAAATTAATAGTTAATAAACCTAAAAAAAATTTAATATGTTAGCTATATAATTGTTATAATATAATCAAATTATCATTTTTATAATGATAATTACAACTTTATTAATAACAAAAAAAATTGTAAATCAATAAAAATTGAGATTTTTTTTTTGAAATTGAGATTATATTTAAAATATAATTTGATAATATCGATATTTTTATAAATTTTGATCATTAGACATTTCCAAGTTATTTTTATTTATTATTTCATAATAATAATATTTTTTATGATTTCAATTCTTTATTGCTATTTTTTAGCAAACCTTAATTTACAAATATAATTATGAAAATATAATTTGTCTTTAAATTAAAAGTATACTTTAGACCCATTATTCTTAATCACTGAAATGTAATTATAACATGTAGTTAAAACTTAGCAAAACATATATATACGTGAAAATGAATACTAAAATTCAATTTTTTTTTATTTATATACTAAATTTAACCTGTTTATTTCAGATATATTTAAGAATATTTTCATAAATTTTTTTTTAAGTTTATATAAAAATACCATTACATAAGAACATAATTAATAAAATACTACTTTAATATGAAAGGAAATCTGTAAAGAACAGATTTGTTTCAGATATTTTTAAAGCTTTTTCAATAAACCGTACATTACTTACAATCATGGTCTTAAAAAAGAAAAAAAACAATAATATTAACAACTATTTTACTGCATATTTTATATCGAATTCACATTGCCAATACTACCAAATGGTATTAAATTAATTTTATAAGTAATAAATATCAGTATCTTGTCATCAATTTATAATAAAAAAAATATCAGTAGCTTACGAATACAAATAGCGATAAACATTTAATAATAACTTCATAAGATTATTTTGTGTTTATAAACCTTTTGAATTATATGAATTCAATAAATTTATCATATTTTAATTTAATAAGAAAATATATTCTTTTCACAACATTATATTTATGTATATTTTTAATAAATTTCTAAACCTAAATTACTTTAATTAAATTTATTACTTTATTATTTTTTAAAGGTATGATATCACATAAAACAAATTAAAAATTTCTCTAAAATTGTATAAATTGTATATAAGTTATGTTATAAAAATAATTTATTTTCTATAAACTAAGCCACATAATCATTTTATATATGTTAGTAACAATTTTTTTTTAAAATAAATCAAACATCCCTAAACAATTCTGTTTTTAATATGAGATTCATATAATCATATAATTTAATAACTATATTTCATAACTAAATTAACTTGATTTCTAAATCTTAGTACTAATTTGAAAATGGACTTACCGGGAAAAATGACTTCCAATTACACAAATTATCATTTTTATGATCTTTTATAAATGGCAAATGTTATCACTTTATTAATTATCTGTGTTAATTTACAATTGATTGACAATTAAATAGTATGTAGTATAAATAATTTTCATTTAATAAAATTTGTTTAAAAGTATTTATAAATTAAAAATACAATAAGTAAATGATTTTTTTTTAATTTTACTTATAAATTCTTTTATAACTCCATTTTTTATTAACCTATTATATGCATATTGTATATATATCAATACTGAAGAATCATATCGACAGTTGTAGGCACGACAAGGCTTTTTTATAATTAAATTGAGACAAATTTATAACATACTACTTTATTACATTTTATTAACAAATATTCTTAAAAAGCTTTTAAAAGAATAATTTAAATATATATTTTTTATTTTGCTAAAAATTGATATGAAAATCATGAACAATAATGCTTATTATAATACTTTAATTAATAATATATTAGTAAATAAACAATAAAATAATAAATTACTGTAGTATATAAATGCCTAAGACGATTTTATTTTGCGTGTTGACTTTGTAAAAGATAAAATTGGTTTTTCATTAAAAACTAACCGAATTTAATACTCTTTTTATTCTAAAATAAATATAGATAGTTCTTATCACTTTAATAAAATCATTATATTTATAATTGAAACCGATATACACGATACATATGATCTTGAATAAACGAACTTTTGTATTTAAAATACTTTAAGAATTATTTTTCATGAATACTGATTTTGTTTCCATTATTGCTTTGTTTTCGTAATAAAAAATATTTAATATTAATAAAAAATAATTAATATTTTTTATGCTTTTTAGCCTAGTAAATCAATACGATGACAAATAATTTGATTATTATACAATTACAATTTAATATTTACAGTTGTTTTTACTTGAAGCGAAACGAATAATTTTTTTCAATCAGGTATATTATAATCTAATGCTTAATAATAACATAAATAATAAGATATTAAAAAATAAAAGTTGGAAAATAATCAAGTGATAGTCAATCACTTTCACTATTCAAACATTGACAATGAGTCATATACTTTAATTCTGTTAAACGATATATGTTGTGTTAATAGAATATTAAAAATTTTATAGTATTTGTGATTGTCTGTATGACGTGTACTATATATTTTTTCAATTATTCAATATTTTTTGTAAAACATTAAATTATTTTATTCCTATTATTAATTTTATACTACTATAAAAAAACAAGCCATTGTTATTGAACTACAGCAAACGTACAATTTGTTAAGTGCACAATAATAGTGTGCGACTATTATTTCTTTTTAGTTTATTTTTATATAAGTAATCTCTTCTAAACTAAATTTATTTATATTTTTAAAAAAATTTATTAAACTCTATTTTTAATACATTAATTAAAATCATTGTTTTATGTCCTTCATAAAATTTTCGGTTTTTAAAATATTTTATTTAAATTATCAAGAATTGTATGTGCATAATACAGTTAAATTTCAAACATTATTTTTATTTTTCTATTCGTTGATTAGTTTTAGAATTTCTTCATTTTTGTAATTTAACTTATTGTCTATTCACATTATGGATTACTTAAACAAATTTCTGTACTAATTAAAAATTTATGGATATGGATAATAATTATTTCGAATCATATTTATCTAATTAAATTTAACTTTCTATCAATTTCAAACAATTAGTTTACATTATAATTTTAATAAATGGTACCGTTTTGTAAGTATAAATTTAATATTACTTAGAATAGCTTCTTACTTTCTAAAAAATGACTTAATTTTATTAAATAATTTCCTGTATGATATAATAAAATATTTTGTTTACTATAAATGAAGTTTCTCTTAATTTTCTAAGTTGTTGAGTGCTTATGATTACAGTACATCAAAATTATTTGAAAAATTAAAGAAAATATCAAAGAAAAAATTTCTATTACTTTTAATATAAATTTCAAATTATATAAAATACAATTTTACTGTGGTTATACTGTAAGCAATAACGAATATAATTTTCTGAAAGCTACATCAATAATATTTATTTAATCTATTTTAATTTTAAAAATGCTACAAATATTTTAATATTTACATTAAAAAAATAACATAAACAAGAAAAATATATTTTATTAGTAAAAATTTGATGTTCGAATAAATGCAATAAATATGCATACAATAAATTAAAAATACATATTTTTTCTTTTCAAAGACATTTATTTAAAGACTTTATTTTGTACAGTGGTATAAATTCTTTTAACAAATAAAATCTATATGTTCTATTAAAAATATGTTTACTCTCAAACATTTAAATTTTTACTAATAAATTAATTTTATGACGCAAATACTATTAATACTACTCTAAAATATGAGGTAATTAAACAAACAAATAGTTTAGAGTGCGAACACTATATTATTAAAATCTTTACAACAGATTTTATGTAAAACATCTGGTCCATCTTTATTTACAAAATAATAGAATCTATGATCTTGCAATACTTTCAATTTTTGAAATTGTTATTAAAAAGATGAAGTAGTGTACTATTTATTAATTAATGAAAGTAAAATAAGTTGTAATTTTGTTTTCACAGCTTTTAAAACCAACAATATGTTTATTCATTTGGATTTAATTATTATTAACTATTTTTAATTTCATACCATATACTATTAAGATAATTCTTTGAAAAAAATAATATAAATAAATGAAATATAATGATATTTTGATATTAAAAGCTTGCCCTCATCTCTCAAATCAACAAGTACTTTTAACAATAATATAAATTAATTAATAAATTTTGATTCATAGATTACATATTTGGATTTAAAGTCAAATATTAAAAATTCACTAATATATTATGAGGAATGACCCTCTATCGGAGTATCCTTTAAAAACCTCAGACCTTCAATGATTTGATTCTACAACTTCTGTAAACAAAGGTGATAGAGTACCGACGTCCTGCAATCCTTCAAAGTTGCTCAAAGATCCAAGATCATCATTTTGATCATTTGGCAGGTCTGGTTCTAGGAAATCAGCCATATTGCACTCAACACTTGTCGAGGATGCACTATTTATATTCGCAGATTGATTATGAAGGCTGAGAGTATTTAATGTAGGGCTAAATAACATCGGTTCGTTATTTTCTCTATAACTCTCCTGTTGCATATTGTGCACAGGAGTCGTAGGATAAGATCTCGAGCCGTTACTATCCTCGGGATACTGAAGTGTAAAAGAGTGATTCGGTAGGGGTAGCGGTGTATTTGGATAAGATCGCGAATGAAGTAACTTTGGAGTATTATTAATTATAGCAGTCTCGTTGTTTACATTAGTTCCATTAGTCCAGGTTTCTAGAAGTGCACTAGAATCCTCAAGAAGGATACTATTATTGAGGTTCGAGCTCGGTAGAGGGCTCATAATTATAGGATTTGAATCTTCTTCTTTATTAACTGCATCTTCTGATATGATTTCCGGCTCCTCTCCATTCAACATCTCAAATATATTACTCAAATTCTCCGGAATAATTTCTTTATCTTCCATTATGAAATGTTGATTGTTTGTCATGAGCGGGTTAACGTCAAGTAAGTAACTCGAGCCATTACACGGCCCTATCGAATTAAAATCATTAAACTCGCTTGGAACTGGGGTCGGAGCTATGGAACTGCTTGTCGATGGATTAAAACTATGACTAAAAATGTTGGACGTTAATTGAGTTGAAATCGGTGATAGGATAGCGGGATTCACCATTCTGTGCAGTGGAACGGATTGCGAACGGTAAAAGACCTGTTCCTTACAATACTGCTGTTTTTCATTTTGTAGCAAATCAGATATTTCTTGATCAGTTGGCTGATGTTTTTGATAGATATTCTTGATTTCTTGGAGATTCTCTTGACTTGGATAATTAATAAGCAATTGTGCTTCTTGAGGAGCAAGGTCAGTCAGAAAAGGAGCATCACAGGCTAAACTGTCCGACCTTTGGAGTTTATCCTCATATGTATGTACTAATTGTAGCACCTGTGGAGCTTGTGAAACTTTGTTACTAACAGATATTAAAGGCGAATTAACTTGCCGAATCAATTCGGATCCACTGGTTGGTACTATAAATGTATTGTTTCTGTTAATGGAGCAAGCAACGTTACAAGACATTGAGCGTGAAAGTATCTTCTGTGAACCTCGAGACCGATAGCTTCCTTGTAAATTACTCTTTGAACGCGGAACCGGTGTATTTCTAGGAGAAACGAAAGGACTTGCATTTGCTGAGCTTGATTTTGAAACACGACCATTAATTGGTGAATGAGGTCCAGGTGAAATTGGTGTAAAATTGAATATTCTCCGTCTAGTATTTGGACTCTGCGGGATTGTATTATTGTGAAAACTATTTATGCTGTTGCTACCAATATAGTGGTTACCATTGCCATTGATGTTAACATTATTGCTATTGTTCCCATTGCTATTATTTTGATTATTATTAATAATATTTGTCTCAAAACTAACTCGCCGTCTAGGATTAAGTGTATTATGGTTTAAGAGAGTTGGTAAAATTAAATTGTGTTTTTGTAAAACTTGTTGCTTATCAAGGGGTATATTTTGTAACTTAACTTTGTTACCTGATAATACTGAATCCTTCAAATTTTCTTGTAAAATAATTCGTAATTGAGAAACTTTATCTTGCCTTGAATTCTGTTCTGTATCACTAACCATGCTGAGTTCCACGTCAGAACTTGACGAATTACTTTGCTGAAAGTACTGGAGCAATTCTTCCTCTTGCTCTTGAGAATTATTGCCTCCATTTAAATAATCATATAAAGCATCAGTATCAATAGAACAAAATTTATCTTTGATGAAAGCATTTGAACTCTTTTGCAGTGGATGAGCTCCACTTTTCAATGTCTTTGTTTTATTTGTTAAATCAGATCCATTAAAATAACCATTTAGTTTTGAGTCATCATTAAAACACACAGGTGATTCTTTATTACAATTTTTTAAAGAATGATTAGTAACAGCAGCAACAGAATTGTTTGATTTGTTGTTTTTCATAGCGTTTTTCATGTCATTAGCTAGAATTACTGATATCTTTGTAGATTGCTGAATCGAAGTTGAGGAAAGTCTAGATCGTAAAATCATATTCTCATCCGAAAGTTTGAACTGTTTTTCAGGACTGGAATTAGACACTTGAGTTACAACATTCGAGTTTGAACGCTTTCGGATAGTTTTCAACTTATTTTCTTTTGGCAGTATTACAATATCATTTTTAATTAATTTAGACGTGTTACTATTTTGCTCATCTTGAATTGGTTGTACTATTAAATTATCACAGTTAGACTGCAGGGAGACACTGCAGGATCGATTGTTTTTCAAATTTTTTTTTTGTCGTCCAGCTGAGACAACAGTAGTCATAATAACTTTATTTAATCCATTTGTACCTTGTTCCAAATTATTCAGACTAATTTTAGTTTTTTTTGCTTTTTTTTCACCTACTCCAAAACTTTCAATATTTGGAACAATTATTTTTTCTTTGTCTTCGCTCTAAATTGTTAAAAAAAATTATGTATGATTTTCCATAATAAATAGCAATTAAAAGAAAAATTAATAGTTACCTGTAAAATACTTTTAAGATGTTCGTGTTTCTGATCACGTATATGTTCTCGCTCTTGAAGTTTACGCTGTAATTGTAGTTGAGCTTCTCTCAGTTTACCTGTTTTTACTGACACAGGTATTACTTGTAATCCAGAACTTGTAACTAAAATTACATATAATTAATTATAATTCGCAGTAAATCATTATAATTAGATAATATATTAATATACTTAATTCATGTATTACAATTTGTTTTGAAAGTCAATTTTAATATTAATATTAGTATTATCACTATTGCAATTCTACCAAATAATATTTGTAATATAATATTTTATAAAAATTCACACACATACATACATTATATATATATATATATATATATATATATATATATATAACTATTATTATAATTAATCATAACATTTTATTAAAAACTGTTCATTTATATGAATTTCAATATACATAAATTTAATAATTATACATAATCTTTAAAAAACAAAAAAAACATTATAAATGTGTTAAAAGTGAAGAAACCTTTATTAGTCACAAATTGAGGTTCTGTTGATGCACTTAATATACATACAGCAGCCAGAGATCGGCTGTCAACACAGAGGTTATTAACAAGATATTTTCCTAAGGAGCAAAGTGTTGGAAATTTTACATCCAATAAGGTTTCAGCCCATTCTCTAATCAATGTTGAAGCAGCTCCTAGCATATCTTCTGTAACATTATACTCTATATCTTCAATCTAACATAAAATAATTAATTATAATAACATCAATGAAAATAAAATTAAAAAAATTATTTATAAAATTTCAGGATATAATAAATTTGAAAAAATTACAGAAACCTACCATATCTGTACAACTTGTTATAGGCAGTATTGGAGGATCTAATTTTATTCTTTTTCGCATTCCAGCATAGCAATAACGAGAATTACCACGTGTTCCAAGTCTACGAGGTCGAACACGAGGATATACTTGCTTCATTACTTTTCCAAAATCAGCCGTGGAAAGTGGCTTCATAGAATTTTTTGAGCAAAATATACTATAAAATAAATTCTTATAAAGCATTCTTAATTTTGAACTAAGCATGTATATGTAATAAATACTAAATAATTTAGAAATTACTTGTATTCATCATAAACTTCTTGCTTTGGTAAAGAAACTTCTGGATCTTCTTCAAGATGTGTTTTAATCCACATAATGGTTTGATGAATTTCATAACGATTTCCTAATGGATTTAAAGGTTGTTTTAATGGATCTACTACACCATTTGTATTTGTCAAAGATATAGGAAGTTTTAAATATAGCAACAATTTTTCTTCTAATTTTAATTGCTCAACTTGAGAAAAAATTTCTTGCACACGAGATCTTGACTCTTCACTATAATTTATAAAATAAGAAACAAAATTAAAAATATATTTTATTGTAACAACTTATTTTTATATTTTATTTTATTCATTTGTATAATTTAATATATTTGTATAAATGATATAATAATTTCAAGCAGTTTTAATAATTAAATTAAAATATGCCATTTGCTAATGTGCCATAAATCAATTTTATTCAGAAACTTATAAATTAGCAACAAATTATATTAAAATATAAGAACTGACCTTATACTATCTTCAATCATAAGACGTATCTTTTCATGTTTGGCAGCAGGGGTATGATGAGCAAAACTATTAAATTTACTTGCTTTAAGAATGTCTTGTATTAAATCTCCTGAATAAAACCCATTATTAAGTCGCAATGGTGGTGGAGGATGCCTCTGTTGTAACTCTATCTTAGTGTCAGAAGTAGACCGGCAATCAGTGAGTAGTTCAAGCTGTTCTTTCTTGACTTTAGCAAGTTCACAAGTGGTCGGAGTTGACCAGCCCTGACTTTCTACACTCATCGCACCAGTGCTCTTTTCCTCTATCTGCTATTATGTAGCAGCTCCAGATTAGCAACAGACGTGCCAGCCTATAATACTTATGGTGGCGTAAAGCTCACCTACCATATCATCCAAACTAATTGAGTCGTCAGCTGGTGGCAGACAGCTCACCACCTCCTCAAGCCTTAACACGCAGGGACGAAGACACCGCTCCATTTACCGAGGCACTACTAAATTTTCTGACCTTTACTTAAACTATGCCCTACGTTTTTCTTCAATTTTGGAATATTGATCTTTTCTGATCCTTGAAATCTATTTTCCAAAAAATTACTATGCACTCTAACTCCTTAACATCGTCAAAAACGTTTGGTTAAATTATAAAAATTGCTACAAGCACAGTAGCAACTTTTGTGTAAATGTCAAGGTTCCTTCCTATTACTCTTCACTCAGAGTATTGCACATGGCACTTAGGTTCAAAAGTCTATAGATGTAGGCCTATAACATCGGGTACTCTTTAGTAACACAAAAGTAAAACTCGCCATTTTTTCGCGCGAGTAATCTTACATGCCGTTGCCGGCTGGTTTTTCATTTTTTTATTAGGGCTAGCTTAAGTCAGTTCTTCTTTTATATATGGAAAATTTTAGATTTACCTAAGATGCAAAATAGTATTTGTAGATTTAAATACGCAATTAAGATTATTAAAATAACCAATATGATCTTGTTTAAAAAAAGCTTTGTTATCTACAAATTTTTTAAAGGACAGCTACGATCCGGTCTTTAAAATTCAAGTTACTTAATCATTATAATTTATTACACCTAGTTCTACCTCTCACTACTTGCATTTGTTCAACCGTGTCAATCTTTGTCATTATTTTACTCCCAATCACTTTTTAAGTTTTGTATTCGTATTTTACGACATTTGGATGATTTGCACAAGCGCGAACGACCTTAGAACAAATAGGCGGAAATCCCGACAAGTGGTCTTTAAGGTTGAGTGTTGATGAAATTCAATTAAAATCGAAAAGCGAGGGTTTTTTAAAAACACCTTGTAATCTTACAATATACAAATGTTGGATTATAAAATTAGGTACAAAATTCACTTTTATCTTTACTTACAAACACACTTTTTAAGTTTTAATTCTTTCGTTGTTTATTTACTTTTAGTAAAATGAATATTGATTCGCATTCTTCAATTTCTTATTCAATTCTCCAATGTGTTAGATATCTGATGTAAGCTTACTAATTAAACAAGTTTTGTTTAACTAAAACACTATTATAAAAATCTTCAAATTTCCATTTTTCTATATGATTAAATTAAACAATATTTCTTTTATAGTCATTATCTAGTTAAATTTGATTACCTTATGAAAGGCAAATATATCAAAATTGTATTAATATTTTAGTATTTATTTCAATTTAAAAATAGTTAAATATGTATAAATGAAAATAATTATTTTAATGTGTCAAAATTATATTCGAATTACATTAATACGTAATTTCTTCTAGAAATTACTTGAATTAATAGAAAAGCAGAATATTTTCTTTAATAAAAATAATCGAGGATTATACATGCTTGCGTACATATATATATATATATATATATATATATTTATGTATATGAATATATTTGCATTTCTGCATATACACTTGTTTCGATATTTAATAGTGATTTTATTTTCTATTTATTTACAATGATTATAGTCCACGCAAACCCAGTTCTTAGCATAAAAGCATAATATATTTATATTTTTATTCTATTCTAACTGTAAAATGAAGTGACATGTAAACTTTTGTATGATGCAACATATAGAATGTTAATATTAATGTTTTTCTTAAATTAATTTGTATTTTTTATTTAGATTGCATAAAAAAATAGTAATTTCAAAGTTCTATTAAAAAAAAGTATAAAGAATAAGGTAAAATACTAAAATCTTATTTAATATTTAAACATCATTATTTAATAAACTATTTAACCTTAAAATTACATATTTAATAGCTTTCTTTTGATGTGAAAATTTTATTCATAAATATAAATTTGTGAAAAATATTGTTTATATAAAAACTAGATTATAGACAATACATTAATAATATGCTTATAAAAAATATATATTGTACAAAAAATATTTCTTTTTCATATTAAAACAACTACGAATCTTCTATTTACCTATAATTATTATGCAATTATTAATTTGTTACATTCATTACTGGTGACAATTTTTAATTATTTTAATAATCATTCTATATTAATGATTATCATTATTTTTTATAATATATAAATGATGTAATTAAATTAATTTATTTCAGATAAAAAAGAAAAATAAAATGTTTTATCATTCAATTTTTGCAAAAATTATTCGGCTAAATACTGTAAAATTAAGAACTCAATTAAAATTGAATAACTTTAGTGTTTCAAGTTCAAAAAACTTTTTAAAATTATCTAATGTAGTTAATATTAAAGAAGGACAAATACTTGAAGGGTTTATGGTTGAACAAGTCACATTGATTAAAGAAATGAATCTTACAGCAATTAAATTAGGACATCTAAATAGCGGAGCCCAATATTTACATATTAGTCGAGATGATAGTAATAATGTATTTTGTATTGGATTTCGAACAACTCCTAAGGATTCTAGTGGATTACCGCACATTCTTGAACATTTAACTCTATGTGGAAGTGAAAGATTTCCATGTAGAGATCCATTTTTTAAAATAAAAAGAAAATCTTTAGCAACCTTCATGAATGCTATGACTGCACCTGATTATACTATATATCCATTTTCAACACAAAATTTGCAAGACTTTAAAAATTTACAATCTGTTTATTTAGATAGTGTATTTAAACCCAAACTTCGTGAAATAGATTTTTATCAAGAAGGCTGGAGAATGGAACATACTGATCCCAATGATAAAAAAACTCCTATTATATTTAAAGGCATTGTTTATAATGAAATGAAAGGAGTTTTTAATAATAATCAAAATATATTTGTAGTAAGATTGTTAAATTTAATTTTACCTAGTCATACATATGGTATAATCTCCGGAGGTGATCCTTTACATATTCCTAATTTGAAATATCAAGATTTGATTGATTTTCATTCCAGATATTATCATCCATCCAATGCTCGTTTTTATTCATATGGTAATTTTCCATTAGAAGATCACTTAAAATTTATTAATGATAGATATTTATTTTTATCTAATAAAATTAATACATCGACAACTAAAGTTCCATCTGAAATTCGTTGGACTACACCAAAAAAAGAACATATTTCATGTAGACCAGATCCATTGATAGCTAATCCTAATCGACAAAATTCAATAGCTATAGCTAGTCTTTGTACTGATATTAATGATATTCAAGAGACATTTAATATTTATATTTTATCACAGCTATTATTGGATGGGCCTAATTCAGCCTTTTATAAAAGTTTTATAGATTCTAATATTAGTACTGGTTTTGGTCCCATGACAGGATATGAATCTCAATGTAAAGATACAGTATTCATTTTAAGTTTACAAGGAGTTCAAAAAAAAGATTTTGAAAAAATTGAACAAATTTATAAAGAAACTTTAATTAAAGTTATAGAAGATGATTTTAATGAAGAACATATCGATACAGTTATTCATGGTATTGAATTACAAATAAAACATCAAACATCTAATTTTGGATTAAATTTACTTTTTAACTTATCACCTTTATGGAATCATGATGGTGATATCATTAAGTCGTTAAAAATCAATGAAGCAATATCAAATTTTAAAGAAATAATTAAAAAAGATCCTAAATATTTAACATTTCTTGTTAAGAAATATTTATTGCAAAACAATCACAAACTTACATTAACAATGTCTCCATGTCACGATTTTGAAAAACAATTTATTGAAGCTGAAAAGAATTTATTAGAATTAAAATTAAAAAATTTGATACCTGAGCAGTTAGATGAAATTTATGAGAAAGGACAAATTTTGTTTTCTGAACAACAAAAAGAAGAAGATATTAATATTCTACCAAGTCTAAAAATCAAAGACCTAAAAACAGATGTTGATAGATATGAAATAAGTGATATAGAAGTCTCTAATGTTCCTGTTCAATTGTCAATACAACCAACAAATGGAGTTTGCTATTATTATGGAATCTTAAATACAAGCCAACTTGCAGATGATTTAAAACATTTATTACCAATTTTTAATGATGTTATAATTAAAATGGGTACCGAAAAATATGATTATAGAACATGGAACAGGATGGTTCAATTAAAAACCGGTGGATTGTATTTTTCTAACCATATAGTTGAAAATAAAAATAATGCATATACATATGAAGAAGGAATCTTTATACATTCTTACTGTCTTAATCAAAATGTAAAGGAAATGTGGAATTTATGGGAAGAATTATTTAATCAATTCAAATTGACAGATCTACAAAGGTTTGAAACTTTAATAAAAATAAGTGCAGCTAAATTAACTAATGGTATTGCAGAAGCAGGTCATTTATATGCTATGAGTTCTGCTGCCAGTTTAGTATCACCTGTAGCACGATTAAAAGAAAAGGTATCAGGCTTGGAATTTATTAATAGAATGAAATTAATTGCTCAATCAAAGGATATGTCATTATTACTTGAACAATTACAGCAAATTGGTAAACAAGTTTTAAAAAAATCACATTTAAGATCAGCTATTAATTTAACAAAAGAATCAAAACATGATATTTTAAGTAGTATGGAATCTTTCTATGGAGTTTTAAAAGGTTATCCTATAGAGAAAGATATAATTTTTACAACATCCAACCCTATTAAATTAAATAATGCTGCTGTACATCATATTCTACCTTATGCAGTAAATTATGCATCAAAAGCAATTTTAACTGTTCCATACTGCCACCCTGAGCATGTACCATTACAAGTACTTTCTAAATTAATTTCATCAATTTATTTGCATTCAGAAATCAGAGAAAAAGGAGGAGCATATGGAGGAGGTGCTAAACTAGCATCAGATGGTTCCTTTATGTATTATTCATATAGAGATCCCAATTCAACACGTACTTTTGATATATTTGATAAAACATGGGAATTTCTATCTAAGCATAATATAACTGAGAATGAAATTGTAGAAGCTAAACTAGAAATGTTTCAGACAATTGATGCACCAATTGCACCTGGCAGTCGTGGACTAGCCAAATTCAAATATGGATTAACAGATGATGACGTTCAACATCATAGACAGCAGATAAAGAATGTATCAAAAGAACAACTTATGGATGTAGCTGAAAAATACTTAAGTCCAAATATAAAAAATCTTAAAATTGGCAGAGCATTTATTGGTTCTCACAATTCTGATTTAAAATCAAGAAATGATGAAAATTGGATAACATTGAATCATGAACAAATTGAAGCTCAAGCAATAAATATTTCATAAAAAAATTAAAAACTAAAATTTTTAAGTTGTACAGATAATTTAATAATAATACAGATTTAATGTATTATAAAGAAATATTTTTTGTTCAATAAAATGATTTCAATAAAATTAAATAAAATTATTATATATTTATTTCAAAATCTTTCACTGTGTTTAATTTTGTTTTAAATAAATATAAGAAATTAAAATTTTAGTATTAATAATTAATATAATTACAGAATGAGTTATGATGAAATTGAATTTCAATATTTTAAAGAAGCAATTTTATTCCTTAAGGAAGTTAAATGGATTTATGATGTGCCAGTAACAAAAATAATGGTTAAAAATTGTTTAGAATTAATGCCAATTGAATGGATAGAGACTTTAATTCAATTAAAATATAATGAATTAAATAATTTTGTTTCCAAAGGAAAAGTAAAAGTAAGTAAAATATTAATATTTCTTATAAAGTTAAATATTTTAAATAACATTTTTATTACAGTTAAGTTGGCCAACATCATTAATAAATTTTGTTTGTAAATGTAAATATTTAAACAAATTACCAAATCCAACTATTGCATTATCTTCAATACAATTACCCAAAGCATTTATGAAAAAAATAAGTATAAAAAAACAGCATGAAATATTTCATTTAGCACAATTGGTTCATAAACAATGTTCATTACAAAATATTTCAATAATTGTTGATCTTGGTGCAGGTTTGGTAAATATTTACTTATTTTTAATTTCAGTTCAATATTTTATGTAATACATTATTTTGCATAAATATTTAATTAAGTAGGTAATTTTCATTAGATAATATAAATTAAATAATTATTGTATATTAATATTGATTACAGGGCCATATTTGTCAGTTATTAAATTATTTATTTGGTTACAAAGTACTAGGATTAGAATCAAAACTTCAAAATGTAGAAACAGCTAAAGTTAGGCAAAAAACTCTTTTTCCTGATTCCCTATCATCCGTTAAATTCATGTGTAAAGAAATAACAATAAATTCTGCAAAAAAAATAGAATTAATTTTACAGCAAGAGTTTAAAAATACTAAAAATATTGGTTTAATGGGACTTCATGCTTGTGGTGATCTTAGTGTTGTTATATCTAAAATATATTTAGAGATGAATGTAGCACAACTTCTTATTTTAATACCTTGTTGTTATCATAAACTGACTCTTAGAAATATTAAAGATAAGACCAATAATAGTAACAAAAAAGAGTATTTTAATAATTTTCCATTATCATTAACATTAAAAAATGCTATAAATAATTTAAATGTTGATATTGGAGAAATTTTTAAAAGACCCTTCATGAGACTAGCTTGTCAAGAAACATCAGATAGATGGCTCGCAATGATAGAAGAAACTCATAATAAGCATTCATTTTATCTTCTTGCAAGAGCTATTCTTGAATTATATGGTACTCAAAGTATGTATATATTTATTTAATATATAAATACTATTTTGTTTAATAAAGCAAACTTTTTTTTTAAGATGGACTTTTTTTAAGAAAGCTTGTTAGAAAAGGAACAATGAAATCTCAATGTTTAGATTTTGAAAATTATTTAAAAAATTGTACACAAAGGTATGTATATGAGAAAAAATTTTATTGCAACGAAACATTTATATCACATGCCATGCCTTGGAATGATGAAATTAAAATTGATATAATATCTTTATGGAAAAATCATGCGGAAAAACAAAAAATTGTTGAATTATATACTGCTTTACAATCACTTTTACAGCAAGTAATTGAATCTTTAGTATTATTTGATAGATTGAGCTTCTTAAAGGAGTATAATTATGAAACAAATATTCTTTCCATTATGGATAAAAGTTTATCTCCTAGATGCTTTGCAATAGTATCAACAAAAAAAATACATACACATAAATGTCTAAAAATTTAATTGCTAAATGAAGAAAATAAATATTTATTTTATTTTATTTTAATATGTTAAGGCTACATTAACTAATATAAAATGTTATATGGATATTATTTTTCTATCGTGTGTATGGATGAATTTGAGATGCTGCCTTAATATTTGTTTTAATAGTACTTGGAGCTTTAGTCATTTGTCCAGCTGAAAATAAAAAATACTTTAATACTCAAAATACCAATTTAATATTTTAAGTATTTTATGAAACAAGTCAAAAAATAAGATTGAGTTTACCTAAAGGTCCTTGACTTGATGTTTGTGATTGTCCTCCTGCTCTTCCAACCATCATGTTACTTCCAATGGAATTTCCTACACCCTGAACCATTTGTACAGTATCGGACTAAAAAAAAGGAAGAAAAATTTATAATTTTCAAAATTATTATTACTAATATTAAGTAAATATATTTTAAAAAATTTATTAATATTGCACTATTTAATTACCTTTAAACCTTTTCCATTACCCACTGCATAAACAAGTAAATGTGTGTCTGCAGAATTACTAGTTTGTGCTTGAGTTGCTCTAGAACTTGTTTCACTTTCCCATTCTTCTCTAGCCTTATTGGCAATATCCCATACATGATTAATTACTTTATTATATTGTGCTACTTGTTTCTGAAATCAATAATAATTTATATAAGTATTAATCTATCAATTCAAATTATATAGCAACTCAAAATTGTGGTGCTGATAATACTGCAAAAAGCAAATATTATATGGAAAATTATATAAATGCTTACATTATAATCCTAGTTGTTTAGTTAGCACATTAGAAAGAAAAGTTATTTCTATTATAAAATTTTAATTATCTTTTTAACTATTTCACATTATAAACAAAAAACCAACTACCCTAATATATTTTGATTAAATATAAAAATACCACAATTTATTCTAATTTCTTACATTTTATATCGCTCAATAACACAGTGTATAATAACTTACATGAGATGCATCATAAGTTAAACTAGCCACTTTTGTTTCATATGTTAACATTTTTTGTTCAACTAAAGGATCTGGTTTTGTTCGTAAATAGTCTGGTACTAGATCATGTGCAAAAGTTGATATTCGTCCTTCGGTCATTCTCAGCAATTCTTCATCTTTTTCTGGACTTAAATGTAAAGGAAGTACGGTTAAATTTCGTAAATTAGGAGCTTTATCATGACTAAGAATTTTAGAAAGGCTTGTAAGCTACAAAAAATAATACTTATATAGTGTTATATTATATTATAACTATTATATAATTAAAATCGATATTAATTTGATAATTTGACTATAAAAATCGAACTATTCCTTACATGTCCAGATATAAGGGCAAAATTATCAAGGAAGTTTGGCCAATTTAATGTTTCATATTCATGTTCAACTTTAAATATCATTGCAGCTATTGTTGACTTTAAATCATTAACTCTCATAATTATAGCTTCTAAAGCAGAATCTAATTGTTTTTCTTCTCGTTGCATCTTGAGATATAATCTAAAGTAAAAGAAAATATTTAAAATAAATTTGAAAATGTGAAAAGTACTTAATCATTTGTATAGTTTTAAAAATTTACTTAAATTAAATTAATTCAATTAAAAGAATTTTAATTATATTATGAAAAATATAGATAACGATTATGATAATAAGTTAACTCTATTCACTTAATTAAAAACAAATTTCTTTACTTCTAGAAAATAATGTTCCAAAGAAATAAAAAACGCAATGTAATATTAATTTAAAAAATCAAAGGTTACCAACAATATCTACGAAATAACTACAATTTTATTAGATTATGTTAGAAAATTATTCTCTCCATTACCAGATTGTAAACACGTCGAGTCTTTTCCTTACATCTCTCGTCGGCGTATACATATATACTTAAAAAAGTTATCTACGGCCAGGATGCGCATATACACTTCGGCTATAAAAGCGATTTAATTATTTCTCCAATATCTTCTCCATGCTTGACATAAATCTCACTCCAACAAACAAGCAGCAACGCTCAAATAAATACGCCAGTATAACATCTATGTCCTATTCATATTGGTCTGCTCGTGAATGGAGCATATAGAGCTATCCAATTATTTTTCACCCCGCAACTAGCTTAACTTCTTATTACAAACGTTATATAATCTATATAATGTAATCATCCGTAATTTATTATTCATGTAAATATATTAAATATATTTATATTAATTATATTCTAAATATAATAAGTATATTCATTTAGCATTGCAGTTCTAGTAATACAAAATTTATCTATAGCAATGGTTTGGTTTAATCAATGAGCTTCGCGTTGCTCAACGTTTTCTATCGAAACACACAATCAAAATTATACTAACAATTTATCTTTGTATATGAAGTAATTTAAAATATTAATATTCTGAGTGCATAAATCTAAGATATGATTCAACCTACTGAAACAACATTTTGACAGTTACGAATATAGAAGAACAATACTAAATGTTAAAAATCTTATACTCTTGCATCCAGCGACAATAAACGAACTTAGACTTTTTTCCTAACTGTTCATTTTACAAATTAACTTTTACAGCGTATGTTTAAGAACTCCGTACAGTTTTCTTCAATCATAGTATCATTAAATAGCGAATAGTTATTTATATCTATTATCACTAATTCATTAAGTACATTAATTAACTCTAATTTTCTTAATATTAAAAATCCAAAAAATAGTAATTAAACGAGCAATGTAAACTTAAACATTTGTAATAACTGATTGAGAGGATATATTATGTTACACATTTATAACTCAATGAACTACAAAAAACAAATTTCCTTGTGGGTATTGAATTCGACATTTCAATCATTCTTCATACAATCATCTGTTTTTTTATTATATGTTTCATTTTAATCATATGTTTGTTCTTTTATTTATAAAAAAATTTTTTAAATATTTTTTTTATATTTATTCTAAATAACAATATGGTCTCATTAATATATATATATATATATATATATATATATACAAATAATAAATTGTAATACATACTATTTATAGGCGATGTATTTAGTATCTTGAATAGAAATAAAATTTTATTTTGTTATATACATTTAAAATTTATATTTTATATACTTTTTAAACAGTACTGAAACATTATAGTTATGTCTTCAGATTCTAATTAAATTGGTCAGAATCTGTATAAGGTATTTTACTGATATTGTCTGAGATCAGACTAAAACGCTTCCCTGAAATGGTGAAGGGAGGCTTGCTAGCAAGTGGAATGAACATGCAATAATTCAATACTGCCTTTATATGAGTTGATTTTCCCTTTATTGAATATAATGATATAATAAATAATCAGTGGTCTATTAAGATGAGATTGAATGGGTGAGAGTTTCTTTAGGTAATGTGAGTGATGATAATCTTATAAGTGTATTCTTGTGATATGGTGCGTGATTGACGCCACCGATTGCCGCTACCGATACACTGGAGAGGCCTGAGTGGGGCGCTGGTGTATGACATCACTGAGGAATGGCAATGATGCCGTGGTTTTGGTATTGCTGCTTACTTAGTTCACGGAGCTGTGTATTAGTGATTCGTAAGAACGTGTGTAATAGCGTAGCTTACGTGTGTGGAGATAGATCGTTGTGTATTGAATGTGACCTCTATATAAGTAGTATTTGACTTGCAAGACGGCGATTTGTGTGAATTGAAGGCGATCTCTGTGTAAATGGCGTTGACTTGTAGAACAATAATTTGATCTTGATGATTGCTTGATTGAACTAGTAAGAGGACGAGAGCGTCATGTGCAGCTCCTTAAATATTCTCGTATAAACAAGCTGCGTCGAAATTGCATCGATTGCCGTTGCTATGCCGATATTTGTCGTGACGTAAACAAGGCATAGCCTCGTAGAGTTCATTTGTAATTACTTTTGGAATTATAGTAGTATATTCGAGTTTTTCTGTTATAAGCATTCTTTGAATTCGTTAGTCAGTTTTTACAAGACAAATGCTCGCGCGCTTATACTTCTCCCACTTTTTATTTCGCTTAGAAACTACTGCAATCCGTAACAGATATCAACTTTTTAAAATTAATTGCTTTCTGTTTCTTTTGACTATATCTGCTGAGTATAATATATGTTATAAAATAATAAATTTGAAATATTAATTGATAGAAAATTATTTAATTATTTGCATTTGTTCGAATTTGTTTGTTTATTCTGATCCGATTCGAAGGATCAAATGAATTTAATTTTTTGGGTCGAACTACCAAGTTCAATAGTTCAGTTTATTTATCGCCCCCCTTAGCGAAGCTTAGGAAAGGACATGAGTGGAAGGGCTGTAAATATGTACAGTGTGTGTAACTTCGTTTAGGACATCGTTTATTTAGATTTATTGGCAATTACACTATTGTTGTTCGGTATTCACTTCTCGTGGCAAAGAGTGAATTATGTTCTATCACAATGATGTAGTTGCTCCTTGGTGATGGTGACGATATTGTCGATGACGTTATGGGGATCAGCAATGGATTTTGTATATTTCCTGAAGGGCTATATGGCTTGGTTTGACGTCTATGCTAACATTGTAAATATTAGCAAGAAAAGGCGACCATACTCATAAGGGGAGTATAGGAATGTGGTCTGTGCTAATGTAACAGAGATTAGCAGGCATAATTGACCATACTCATAAAAGGAGTATGGGAATGTTTCAAAAATTTGAGAGATTATTCGAGATTCAGAGAATCTCTCGAATATTATCATTTCAAGGAAATAATTCAACGACCATAACTTCTAAGAAAATTATCCTCGGAAAAGTCGGTACATCCGAAATGAGTGTACAATCACTTCCATTGTTTCTCACGCCACAATCGAACTCATTGTTCTAGCGCTATAATCAGCCCTTTGTCTTCGGCTAATAAAGCAGCTGCATAGGTATTTAAGGCAGGCCCACCATGCGATAAACGCTACTCAGTCTAATTCTAAACAGAGCTTATACATTTCCGAGAGACTAAATTCTTGGAAACTGCTCTAATTCCGAACAGCATCTAATATTTTTTATTCGAATGTAATATATCTTTCATTGAAATACTAGCAAGAATTTTTAAAAAATTAAAAAATTTTAAAGTAAATATAAAATTGACTCTTTTAAACTAAAAAGCTCAAACGTATTATAAGAATATTCAAAAGACTGGACTCTAATTATTAAACTTTCAAGTTAAAAGATGTCAATCAGATGAAATAACATCTAAGTTTCCATGCTTCCTCTTAGCTACTTTTTATTTGTAAGATAGCTTTTATATATAGTCTATAAGTATAAATAGATAATACTGTAGTCAATTGGGATTGACATAGTTTTTCATCCAATATATTGAGTTATTCTGAATATAAAAATGTTGCAAGTAAGGAACAAACATAAATTATTGCTGCGATAAGTAAATGAGTAGTTCTTAATATATTTGCTAACCAGTTTAAAACTGGCAAAAATTATACTGACATAATAAAAATTACAATACACTTCTTACGTTGTAGTACAATATTATTGTTAGTACAATACAGAGATCGTGAATCTTAAATATTTCTTCAAATTGAAAAAATAAGATATCCATAAACAAATATCCGTAATTTAATGACAACGTGCAACAACTATATATATTTTTAAATTGTTGAAAGTAAATAAATATGAAACAATTTAATGTTTATTTTAACGTGATTAATTAATATTATATAAAATCTAAAAAATAAATTATTACTTCAAATTAATTATTATAAATTATGAAATTGGTTATTGGCACAAATAGTTGCTGGTAATACTACTTACTGATAATATACCCATTTCATTGCTAAAGAATTTTGTACAAAATGTATTCGCCGTTCCAGCTTCTTTTACCAAGGCCGGTTCGAAGAATACAAATTGATGCCGTTGACAATCCAGAGACCACGGGTATTGTGTGGTAGCGATAAAAGGTCACAAGTATATGCTGTTATTTATTGATGACAAGATTGACTAGTATTACTATTATTAATTATGGAAATAATTATTATGGTGGATTAATGTACTTTCATCTATGAAGTGTGATGGTGTAATTTGATCGGAGAATGGCGCGAAGTTTGAATCGTCGACACTCGGGCTGTTTGGTTGACTACGTGCGTAGTTGAGGTTATGGATGCAGCGTGTCTGGGATCAGACTAAAAAACCTTATGATGGTGGGTGGAGGCTTGCTGGCAAGTGGAAGGGACAATGCAATTATGCAATACTGCCTTTAATGTTTATTGTCTTTCCTATTATTAAATATAATAAATAATTAATAGTCAATGATCTATAAATGGCTTAATGAATGTGTGATAGAATGAATAGATGAATGTTTCTTCAATTAATGTTGGTGGCGATAAGTCTGTAAGGTGTGTTCTTGATAGTCGGGAGCGTGATTCCACTTCTCCTCAAATATGTAAAGGATATCAGAAATATATGTAGACACAAAATATATAAATATATAATAATAATTCATACACACATACTGAAGAAAATATTACGAAACAAATTGATCAATTAATTTTCAATTGAGAAAAATTTTAAAAGCAAAATATTTACAGCAATAAATAAAAATTAAAACCTTATATAATTAAATAAAAATTATAACTTCATATAATTAAATAAAAATTAAAACTTAATATAATTAAAAAAAAATAAATATATATATATTGTCTAGTTGGTTAAAGGAAAATGCTATCTTTTTTGCATAAAAAATCATAATATATATATACTCCATAACTTATTTTATATTAATAACATAAAAAAAATCAAATTGTAATTATTTTTAATTTTTTTATTATTTTACTCATTTAGACAATAAAATATAACATTAAATGTTATTCATATTATAATTTATTTCCATTTTCATTTCATGTAAATTTCCTCGTTATTTTCATCAATAGATATACTTGAATCGCTTTGTTTATTTAATCTTTTACATTTTATTTCATTGAATAAACAGTTTGGTTGATACTGATCTACAGCTTCTAAGAGGCTATCAGGATACCCAGGGGAGTAGTATCTACAAAACAATTAATTAAAATTTTTTAAAGGAAATGTTTAACAATGATTATTAACTAATTTCTATTTATAAATATGTAAAAAATTGATTGTATCAAACAATTGAATGTCCAACAGTTATATATTCAAAGTTGATGAGTACATTAATTATAGTAATATAAAACTTATGATAGTGTAATTATCAAATGATTTAGTTGTAAACATGATATGGTGTTATGTTAATTCATGAATAATAAAA
Organism: Ceratosolen solmsi marchali; assembly: GCF_000503995.2. Taxonomy (NCBI): domain Eukaryota; kingdom Metazoa; phylum Arthropoda; class Insecta; order Hymenoptera; family Agaonidae; genus Ceratosolen; species Ceratosolen solmsi. Next base: position 10,959,535 of record NW_011948417.1, read on the forward strand.
ACTCTACCTAGAGGGGTGATTTAATCAAATGACAAGTTAAAAGCAATTAACATTATTTAAATGCATCAATTTAATTTAGAGAATGAAAATTTACAAAACTGTCTCAGCATTTTCGACTATTCTACTTTACCTTTAAATATATTGCTAGATGATTCTAGTACACTTCTTAATACCCGCAAAAATATAAATGAAGATTCTTGTATCATAAATTACTTTTATAAAAAAGTAAATAATTAATATAAAACAATAAATGAAACTCATTGCATTTAAATTTCTTTACATTACCTTATCTTATTTATGCCACAATGTAAAAATTTGTTAGTTTTCCAAGTTTTTGTTTTACATACATTTTATTTAAATTTATTAACAATCGCTTTCGATACAGTTAATGTAAATTTACTATTAATAATAAATTTTCCATGGCATATTGTTAATAATATTTTTAATAATTATTCATATTTTTTTATAATTGAATATTTTTAAATTTTTTAAATAAATTAAAAAATATCTTTATAATATTATATTCAAATCATTCTTTAGTTATAATAAATCTTTATAAAATAAAGTATTATAAAAGTTATATATCAACGTTATGAAACTTTAATATACGTGTTCTTAATCACTTGTTATTAATATTTACATATATATATATATATATGCATGTATAGAAATGTATATATGTATATAGAAGTATAACTATAATAAAATACATTTTTAGTAATAATTTTAAATTATAAGCTTATAAATATTTTTAAATATAACTGTTCGATAACAAATTTGAAGAATTTTTTTTTTGGTTTATATAAAAAGTGGAAATTAAATTTCAACACTTGGAAATTTTTAAATTTTAAATAATGAAAAGTGTAGCTAAGTGGAGAGGTTAATGCTTCAATTCAGTAATCGATACATTTGCTTTTCGTGCTGTTTATTGTGTTTTAATTTACAAATACACAATTATGATTTTACGTTGATGATCCGAATCGTTGAGATTTTGCTGTTCTTTAGTGGTTTTTTTACACGTGAAGGTAGCATGCACTGGAAATCGAGGTTGTAAGTTGTAAAACTTCGGATCCTCTTGGTGTAGCGAGCTTGGTGGAGGGTTACTACACTGAGAAGTGAGAGGTCGTAAATGTCTGGACACTTCTTCGTGTAGTGCTACGTGTTGGTGTTTTAATGTAGGTGTAGCATAGAATGTAGTGACGTCTTGATGCAGATATAGTGCAGAAATTGTGGCGCCTTGATTCAGAGTAGAGAAATAATATGTAGTGACGTCTTGTAATACAGTGTGTTTCTTCCAAGGTAACTCAAGCAAGTACTGCGGCGTCCCAGGTAAAAGAACGAACCTTGACTTGACGCGTGCTTGCTTTATATCGACGCGACAGTTTAGTTAGCTGGCAACAATGGATAGGTTTTGCTATGCGGAAGATTTATACAGGACTTTGGGACTAAAGCTTTAGAAGTTTCGGGAATTCTAGGAATGAAATCCTATTGGAAATCAAATTGGAATTAATTATAGCATTAAAAAAAAGTATAAAAAATATACAATTAAGAAAAGAATAAATAAAAAAATACTAAAATAGAAACTCACAACTACGAATTTTGAAATTAATAAATTTCAAAAAAATCATTTTTAAAAAATTATAAACAAGACTTATTAACAAAGATGAAAAATCTACATCATTAATCCTTTCATTCTATAATACGAATTATGCTTATTTTTCGCGTCATTCAAAGTTAGATGTGATATAACTGTTGTATTTTACGTTATATGATTAAATATTTGTAATAAGAAATATACCTAAGAGTGCTTTATTAAATAATTGGACCGTATCTTTAACATTAAATTAAAAATAATAAATTATTAGTTTAATCCTAGTTTCTTCAACTTTAAGACTTTTGATACATTATTTTTATAAAAGCATACTTATATAATAATAATCTAATTATGAAATATTTACAAATTTTCAATTAATATAATCATAATTACTCTATAATTTATAAATATTTTTGTGTAATTTTTTTAGAACTAAAAATATAAAAATATAAAATAATAATATTCTCCTTATATATTTGTAACTATAAATATAATTTGTAATAATTGTGCTTAACATATTTTATTGAAATTTGTATAAAGTTTTTTACTTTAATTGTATAATCTAACATTAATATCAATAAGTATTTAAAATAAATTAAATAAACTGTAGGACGCAATAAGTAAAAACAGTTTTAAACGTTTATCATATAAAATTATATTTTATTTTATCTACTTAATTTTTAAAGATTATCATTTAAGCATAATTTTTAATATTAGTATCTATTTGAAAATGTGTGTTTTTCTGACTCAAACTGCCAAGTTTGATAGCTTATTATGATTTGCCGCCCGCCCTTGCGGATGCTTAGGAAGGAGACATGTGGGAAGTGTTTCCAATCATACAATTTGCGCTTCTTCGTTTAATATGGATTATAAAAGTTTATTCACAATTACATTATAGTTATGTTGGAATTATGTGATGGACGTGTATATACTGTGTCTAATCACAAGGATTCAATTGCTTGAACTGATTCGGTAGTAAATAGTTTATCTACAGGAGATGTTTCTCGATGATGTTGTTCATTTTGTTAGAATCAGCAACTGATTATGCACACTCTTTTTAGTGAGTATGGTAGTGCTATACTAATAATAGCAAAATGCTTATTTTGTAAGGATTATCAATGTTTTATGCTTTACACTTGGTTTGTGTCTGGAAACAGACTAAAAACCCTCCCATTGATGGTGGATGGAAGGGTTGCTGGCAAGTAGAAGGGGCAATACAATTATTATGTTATTATGAGTTGAGTAGTTGTAGTGGGAGACTTGTGCTGGTAGGGGCAGCGAGTTGGTGCCGTCTTAGCCGCCGGCGTGGGGTGAGAGCTGTAGTGAACGGAGTGGTGGAAGAACGTCCGTGTAATATCACTGCTTGTGTACGTGAGATCAGATGTAGTCGTGGTATTGGTGCACGTTCGTGTGGTTGCTGCTTATGTAGTTGACAGGAGCTGTGGTCAGTAAGCCGTAAGAACGAGCGAAGTGTCGTATTTACGTGCGGGCGTGAGCCAATGAGTAGAGGTATAATGTAAGAACGAGCGTCTGCGTTGCTTACGGAAGCGTGGATGCCGGTATAGATGTGGCATCGCTATTAGTTCTTTAGGGCACAGCCTTGTAGGGTTCATTTGTTATAGTCGTATATGCGAGTTTTTCGGTTAGAAGCATTCTTCGAGTCCATTGGCCAGTGTTTACAAAACAATTGTTCGCGCGCTCATATCTCTCCCACTTTGTATTCCGCTTAAAACTGTTGTAATCCGTAACAGAGCGTGATGATTAAATTTGACCGTAGAATGGCGCGAAGTTTAATTCGTCGACACTCGCGCTGTTTGTTGCTCAAATTCATAAGCGTCCGAACTTGAACTAACGTGAGGGTTGCCGACAAGACGCCCTTTAGCGGGTGCGAACTTGGCGACACGTACTAGAATCTATTTCACATTGTTGCTCTGGGGAGAACTTCATTGTTCTTAGTTGCTAGTCAATCTCATAATCTCTGAATCTCAGAGTATGCAATTATTGTAGTAATAATACTACTTACGAAGACTAATCGTTGACTCGTCTCCGGACTTTGATATACGGATTGTTGTCGCTCCTCTAAGACGTGTAAGCACTGTTCCCTTGACAGCGTTAATGGACAATCCGATAAGTGGAAGTCGTCGCTCCTTTTGAACATGTAACGATGGTTTCTTGAACTGCGTTAGTGGACATAAGGGCATATGTCGTCGTGCCTCTAAGACGTGTGATCACAGTTCCTTTGACAGCGTTAATGGACTTCCACTTGACACTTATTTGAATAAGAACTATATCGAGAGTGATGAATATTGAAAAATGCGCCCCTTAAATACATTTGCTGACCATGAACTTCACTTGAACCCCTTCCCTTATTTTACGTCCAATCAGAGACTTCTCCCTTGCAGAGCGTGGGCAGCGCCTCTTGTGGCTTCATAGTTAATTAAGGGCCTAGTCGTCTCTTGGTCTTCATGGCAAGAACTCTCGTTACTGCTGACGCATTTGGCGACAGCATGACAACTTCTTGACAGCGGGAAGAGGGGGCGTAGGTCCGCTCGCACATAATGCTTGAAGTAATTACCGAGCGCAGCGAATTCGTACATATGCCTAACTGAGAGGGTTTTTTCGTGTTTATTGTATTGTTTTTCCAGATGTTTTATGATACTATTGCTAGACAGTTGCGAGCAAGAAAGTTTTGAAATCTAAACACAAATTTTACGATGTTTAACCAGATGTTATATTGCATTGAAAAAAGGTCTCGCAATCTCGAACAAATTCATATAATTTGAATTTATAATTATTATTATATATTATTGTTGTTATTGTTTTAGTACGTGTTACTGTTCTGGTTATTATAATACTGTCTAAAAATAGAGTATCCGGCGAGGAGGGGCAAGTATCTAAGATTAGGTGTGAGCTCTCAGATGTTGATAGGAGGATTGCAGGCTAGTGGATAAGATAGTACATGTATTCAATAAAAAGTAGTTTTGTTATTTAGTTTTGTTTTATTTATATAATTACATTAATTGAATTATAATGAGTTTTAGTTGATTGAGTGCTTGCTGTTCTTGATTTATATGTGTTATTGCCACTGAGCGATCACGTACGTCGCATATACAGGAAGAAGATGATGCCTTGCTGTTCCTCTATATGTAATACACGTGTAGATGGAATAATACACACAGAAGAGCGAGGTCGTAAATCCTGGCTCTTTTTTGTATATGAGCACGTGGCGATTGCTTGAATTGCTTGTATTTGTGTTTTGCAGATAGCTTTACGTATCTGCAGATTAGCGCGTATGGCTTGTTATAGTTATGTATTAATTAGGAATTGAACGTTACCTCGTAGTTCTGCACGTTGTGTTTAGCTTTTTTTGTTGTTTCTTGAATTTGCCTCGAGTGGATCCTTGCACTTTGATTGTGTATACTGTGCGAACTGATATTCTTAGTTCTCGATTCTCTTTTTTACTTCTGGTTGTGTATGTTTTATTATCTAGCACTCGTGTTGAATAGCATAACCTTTGCTTGATTAGCTTGGATTTTCTGATAATTTGACTACGTTTATTTGACTTGTTCTTTTTCTATTAGATAAGATAATATAAGTGATTGTGCCTTGTCGGCGTCGTCTTTTTAAAGCCTTCTCTCAACCACGCGGTCGGTGAGAATTCCCTCTCTTTTGGTGTTGCCAATCAGAACTGTCTTGTCGATTATGGCGTCGCCAATGAGATTTAGTCTTATTAGTGTATCCAATCAGAAGTCTTCTTTAGTTTATGGTATTTCTAATCAAGGCGCTTCTTGAGTGGTAGGGTCTCGCACCAGTGACTCTTTTCAAGATGGAGGTTCCAATGAGACCGGGTTTTGCTCAACTCCTCTCCATGACGGGGGACTTGATGTCGCGCTTTTCCCTATCGTCGCATGCATTTCTTATAATGATGCGCGTTGCGGTCGGTCAGTGTTGTGAAGGTTAGGTGTAGCGTGGTTTTTGAGTGGATCATCTGGCTTGTGTTTTTCAGACTAACTTTATGACTTGTTTACGCTAGATGTTTTATGACTTGTCGTCGATAGATGCTTTATGGCGTGGTCGTGTCAAATGTCTCGTCGCATTAGTTTTATGACGTGTTATTGCTATTTTGTTTTTGTTTATTCTCACCAGATGTGTTTATGAATTATATTTCTTTAGATATTCGAAGGTTGGCTGAATTGTTTAGATTTAGTTAATCCGGGGCGCGTTTGAATGTTTATTCCTTGGGTGGTCAACAGTTTGCTTTTTTCGGAACTCTTATCTCGAATTTTGCAGATGTCTAATGAGCTGGAAGTTTTCTTACATTCTCTAACAAATACGTATGACTGTTGTTTTTATTTTGATAATCATAATAATTATTATTTTATTATTATCACTAAATAAACGTATTATTTATTAACTAACGTTATAAGGATATTATAATTAACGTGCTAACGTTGTAAGGATTAGCGGGGAGAGCCGACCAAACTTATAAAGGGAGTATGGTATTAATTGTGTGGTAGTTATCCTCAATAGAGACTACTGGTATGCCTTCATATGAAGGAGGGTTCGATATCTGGTTTATGTAATTGACTATTTTCTTATACTGCAGTCAGCCCTTGAGTGATTGTTAATTGTTGCATACTGGAGAATTGAACGTGAGTCCTTGCAATAGCTGCACCGAGAGAGCGTATGTTGCGTGACTCTCTCTACTGTAGACTCCGTTTAATGGCGTCGCTAGGGCGTAGATGATTGGCTAAGACGAGTGACCGATTCGGAGGAATAACTGGCACGGTGTATTGACTGACTGCTGAGTGATAACTTAAGTTCCTTAAGTATCAGCGCGGTAGCTAAAGCTGGCAACAATATTTAGATGCTGCTATGCGGAGCTAGCCGCCTTGCGGAAGGTTCAAGAATCTAAGCTTGAGCTATTCGAGAATTCGGAGAAAGCAAATGTATTCGATTATTTTATACAATTTAATGTTCTTTTTATTACTTTTTAATTATTTTTATAAAAATGATAGTTGGATGTTTTAATATAATGGTAAAATATAAATGAGTGAAAGAATTATTAGTAATTCAATATTGTTAATAATTATTAATAATGTTTAACATTCTAAATTCATTAAAAAATATTACATATCCGTTATATATTACAATTGACGTTATTTGAAATATATATATAATTTTTATTATAAATTCGAACAACCCAATTATGATGTAATTAATTCATCACATTAAAGGAAAAAATTATTATAATATTATTTATCAAAAATAGAATTGTAAATTGTATTAATATGCATTAATCATAAACGTATGTAGATAATAGTTACGTAAATTAATGCATTTCAATTAGAATGATTTTCTAAATAATCATTGAAATACGTGGTTAAAATATAATTTTGCACCATGTTGAAGTATTAATATTTTAACTATATTGACACATAACAGTTTCAATTTAAATATGCAAAATAAAAAAAAATCAGGAAATTATCCTATAAAAACTGCTGATGATCTAATTGTTAATGTGCCTTCAATAAGTTATTCATTAGTAGTTTGGCATTTCATTTTATTTGAGTTCATTTTGAGAATTTTTAGATTATTGTAATTTACGGTATTAAAAAATTCGATTTGTTTTATAAAATGATTATTAATATTATAATGAATAATGTGTTTATTTAGCGTGTTAATAATATTCGTGAGCAAAGATATTCGTACATATATTACATTGTATATTACAATGTACGAATAATTTTGTATTAAATAGGTAATTAAATAATAAAAACAATTAGACAAAATGAGAGAATGATAACTAATAAGATTCAATTATAAATAATTAAATTTTTTACTTTGAAGCGAGCATACTCAAGATAACTAATTTTAGTATCTGCGCAGAATAAAAAACACTGCAATTTCACTAGTTCTACAAATCCCAACATAACATTTAATGGTTACTAGGCAATCGCATACGATCAGTTATGCTATTATTATATCTAAATAATAAAACAATTAAACATTACATGCCACTTTGTTATTTTTACACTAAAAAGAACTTTTACATTTAATCGTTTAATTCTAAATACTTTTTTCTTGCAATTAATGTCGTAAGTATTTTAAAGATTTTAATCAATATAAAAGTTTTATAAGCCAAGTAGAATTGTTCGTAATTATCGAACTTGTGTACCCTTAGAAACAATATAATGTATTTGTATTATTTTGTTACATTATTAAACATTAATGTATTTTTAAAATAATTGTTAAAATATTTTATCTGTAATATTTTAATAAAGAACAAATGATATTAAATTAGATAAAAAATACAATTACAAATATATTATGATAATAAAATTTGAGTGCAATGTACACTTTTTCTAATGAAATTTAAATTATAAATTATCAATTAAAGTGCAAATATAACAATTTTTTATTGAAATTAAAAAAACCTCGTTAAAATTATTACATATAAATAATATACTTTATCTTAATTCCTTGTATATTATATATTACGGGATAAATATTTAAATACAAAATAAGTTGTAACCTATTAAATTAATAAATAGTTGATAAATATAAAATTATTTGTACACCTCAAAATATTGTCTATGATACATAAATAAAAGTATGTAATCATACTTTTGAATAATATAAGATAAAAATAATTAATACTGTTTATAGAAGATAAATAATTTTTTAGATTACTTAATTATATTAATAATACATTTTCAAAGTTTTTGAAAATAATAAAAAGATTAACCTGACAATTTCTTCAGGGAAACAACAGTTTATTATTGTTATATATTCTGATAAAATTGAATTCGGATCTGTTTGAATTTCTTGAATTTTTTTTAAACTCCCTGTTGTTACAAAAAGCCGACGTGCTTTAGCATCATTCGGTAAAATCTGTAAAATATAAATAAAATATTTGTGATATTTTTATGATCATCTAAATGAGTTAATTTTATTTCTTTTAAATCAAAATAAAATTTTTCATAATTGTATTTATAAATATAAAGATCGTATTATAATCATTTCAAATAATTGTTTTTAAATATAAATTAATTTATTATGGACCCTTTATAATTAATTTTATTTAGATATATAATTCTTACTTTTCTATTTTCTGCATCATTATTCTACAGTGTTTCTGTTTCCTCCTATTGATCAGATGCTATAATTTTTCTATCTTCATTCTTTTTTGGTTTCAATAATAAAATTTTATATTTTGTTTTAGCGAATTAGATACATGGAATACAAACAACACAGTTACATATTACAGTTGCAGTTATTTGAAATATATATATATATATATATATATATATATATATATATATAATTTGTATTAATATGCATTAATCATAAATGTATGAAGATAATAGTTATGTAAATTAATGCATTTCAATCAGAATGATTTTCTAAGTAATCATTGAATTATGTGGTTCAAAATATAATTTTGCACCATGTTGAAGTATTAATATTTTAATTATATTGATACATAACAGTTTCAATTTAAATATGCAAAATAATAAAAAATAAGGAAATTATCCTATAAAAACTGCTAATTATCTAATTATTAGTTTGCCTTCAGTAAGTTATTTATTAGCAGTTTTGCATTTCACTTTATTTGAGTTGATTTTGAACATTTTTAAATTATTGCAATTTACGGTAATAAAAAATTCGATTTGTTTTATAAAATGATAAATAATCAGCAAAAATTAATGCTAAGTACAGGAGATACAAATATTCATCAATCCGCTACCACAAAACCATCAATAGTATCTATACCTAGTATTGATTCAGATGTTAGTGATCGACGCGATGTCAGAGAAGCTTTATATACAGGCATTTTCAAAAGACATAGAAAAACGATTCTGGTATTCGGAAGCTTTCTTAAAATGTTAAAAATGAATAGGAATATAAACAATTATGCTAGCATTAAAGCTAATGATGAAAATGATGAATAATTTGTTAATAAATTTATTTTTAAACAATAAATTTATATAAAAAACTATAACCTATTTTAAAAATAAAATTACAAAATTTTCATTTTATCCTGTATAAAATTTAAATTAGTATTATTCATTTTAAAATTACAATATTTGAAATACTATATTTATGAATATATATCATATTCATTTTAGTTTAATATAAAGTATTTTACTCCCATATATACAATAATGTCTACTATATTTTTATACATTGATATGGTAAAAAATTGTCAAGTGAAATTAAAAAATTAAATTACTAGAACTGCTGATTACACTTACTCAGATTTCTTGAAGTCAATTATAGTTTTAAACTGAAATTAAAGGCAATACACTTTCGTAATATGAATTAAATTATATAAGATTTAAATAAATATATAATTTCTTAAAAATTTTACATCAAAATTAAAAAAATAGATTTAAAAATACAAATATCTTAATTTACACCTTTTCTTGATAACAAAATATTAATAAAATTGAAGGAAACTGTAAATTGTAAATAGAACAATGCATTTATTTCATAATTCTAAAATCAAGTTAAATTTACTAATAATTTTTTTTATATATTATTATAAAATAATCAAAATTGCATTTATTTACTAAAAAAGACATTAAAAGTTATTATTTAGAGATACTTAGTTTAAAAAATTTAATTTATTAAGAGGTATAGGTATATCTCAACGTATATATATAATATCATATAAATATAAATTATTTAATATAATTTCTTAAATAATGTATTTTATAAAAAAAATTTATATTCTAAATATGGTGTAAAATATTACAATTGCAAAATTCTTTTCGAAAACATTCTGGTAATAAACAAAATAATTTTTTAATTTTATTTTGTCATATTTACATATTATACCGAGAAATAGATATGAACTTTATATTATAATTTATTTTTGAATTATAGAATTTAATGACCTTTATAATGAAACAAATGTATTACAAACATAAATAGTTTAGATAATAAATTTTGAATTGTGATATTTAAAATATTTTGTGTCTATAATTTCACCACAAAATTTACAGAAAATGTATACAATATTCTAATCTGAAATTACATGCGTAATTACATGTATCATATACAAGAAGTTTTCTATTTATTCTATTAATAAATAAAATAATCTTAAAACTATGTAAATAAATTATAATTTTACAAAATTTTTGTAATTAGAGAAATATGATAAGTTATATAAATTGCTTTGGATTTGCATAAAAAAAATCCTATTTTTTAATCTGTAGTTGTTTTTTATACAAAAATTTGAAAATATACTACTTTTAATAAATTTTGATACCAAGGATTTTTATGGAGATTTGTGAATATTAAAAAAATATCAAAATAATATATGAAATGTAAATAGCAAATTTACACTTTTTAAATTATGAATTATGTCAGTATAATGTATTTTATCAAATATTATTTTATAAATATTTAAAAATTTTAAATTACATTAAAATGAATGTTCTAAATCAATTTAATCTATTGTTATTAATTAATGTAATATTGCAAATCTGTTAAAATTAATTTTTATATAAATTAGAAATGCTAGTTATAAAATATATATCTACTATAAATAAATAGTTATATACTTATTTCAATACATTTTAATCAATTAATAATTTATAAATTAAGATTTTATTACATACATTTAATACAAAAAAATTAATCAGTTTAAAATTTTGTTAAAAATTCAGTTTTAAATAACTGATAGAATTATATTAGTCTAATATATTAATTAACTTTTTCAAACAAACATTTTTATAGTTAAGCAAAAACTAAAATCTCGAACTATTTTACAAAATACATGAATAATAATAAATTTAAATAACTTGAGTTGAAAACACATAAATCAGATTTGGTTCATTGTATCACTGAAAATTACCTTTACATAATTAAATATGGAGTACTTATGACTTTTGTATATATTATATATACTTTTATAAATGAACATTTATATAAAAAAAATATATCATAATGAATTAAAATTTAAACATATCAAAATAAAAATCTAAAGAAATTAAATATAAAGAAAACATATATAAAAAGTAAATGAAAAGAATAAAAATATTATTATAAATTAATTTTTTTAATTAAATAGTATCTGCAATAATAGTAGAATATAAAATATTGAAAGCAACAAATAAAAAAAGTATAGATTAAATAATGATAAAGAAATAATATAATTTAATTTAAATTAATTTTAAAAACTATATAAAGGTAAAAATAATTATCAACGTATACAAACAAAAATAGTATCACTGAAGAATGAACAGGTAGAGTATAAAACAATAAAACAAGGTATATAAAAATTAAAAATTATTTTATAATAATCAGGTTATTATAAATGGATATAGAAATATATAATAAACATTAAATTTCTCAAAAAGGTATATAATATGACAAATTATAAAAATTAAAAAATAATACCATATAAAAATAAAGAGTTGTTTTAAACTTATACAAACTTAAACATACTTGTTTTGTTTATTTATTTACAAATAATTATTTATATGTAATACAATATATTTAATAAATTAAATGACAATTAAATGTAGGTAGCTGTACTATTAGGAGAAATAGAACTCACAATATCTAATCTACAATTCTAACCTCGAGACCTTGAGACCTCGCGAAATTAGTTAAAGATTCTTAATAAAATTAAGATAAATAAAAAAATCCAATTTGATAAAATAAAAAAGAATTAGAATCACTGCACTGTACACACTTGTTTTAACTTATAACATGGAACTATAAAAATAAATCTATTTGCTTTAGGATGAAATAAAAATTCACAATGGCGTTGTGAAATGCATGGATTTTCACTGATTTCGATCTTTACATTCTTTCATTTCTAAAACTACAAACATCTATTTTTGTTGAGTTACATTGAATAATATTACCTTATTTAATTGTCCAGTTTGCAACTTGATAGCAAATTATAACATCATTACTCTAACTATTATTTGTATTATCAATATTAATAAATTATAATTGCTATTTTTCTTTGGATCTTCATTGCAAAGTTGGTAAATGATATACTCAATTGGTAAAACTAATATCTTATTCATTTAGAAGTACTATTTAGTGCAACTTTTAATTTTTGATGAGAAATTTTAATTTTTTACTGCTTCAATTGCTTATTTATAAAATTTATAAAGATGGTCATTCATAAATAAAAAGTTAAAGTATTTTTTAATATTTAAATCATCATAATATTATTCATTAATATCTAGTGATTATATAATTTTATTTACTTACTTATTTAGTAGTTCAATTTATGTTTGAAACTCACTTTCAAAATTTACTCACAGAGTGAACAATTTACTTACAATAGATTTTGTTAGCATTAATTATTAATAATTTACAAAGTTAATACAGTATTTTAGACTATCGAATTTGTTAACGATTCATTTTTAATTTTGTCTTTCATTTTTATTATGTATTTTATAAACATGATAATAAAACATTACCTTACTAAATTGTCCAAGAATATATTTAAGTATATTTGACGGGGCATCATGTAACAAAGGTTCCAAAGCTTCAATATACAAGCATTTTTGCAAAACTTGTTTTAGTGTTATCTTGCATTTGAGTCTTAAATCTTCAGAGTTTCGTGAATTTGTGTATAACTAAACATTAATATTAACAAGTATTTATATAAATGTATGATAAATCATAAATATTATCAATATACAATTTATATAACTAAACACAACTTACTTCTATTATAAAAGTTAATACATTTGCAGTGGCAACAGCTTGAGCATGCTCGGCTGAATGTTTACCTATTTGTCCTAATGCCCATACTACAATAGCTAGAATATGATTTTCATGTTCCGTCTCCAAAATAGCCGCAAATTGATTGATACTCTATTCAATGAGAATGTATAAATTAATGTATATATAGTAATTTTTTAAATCATAAATTTATATTTTATTTATATATTAATAAATACCTTCAGTTCAATAACAGTTAATGCCAATTGATCTGAATGACCAGCAATATATCCAAGAGCAATTATAGCAGGTAATTTAGTTGAAGAGGATTTACAATCAATCATTTCAACAAGAAATTCAATACCTCCCAAATTTGTTATAAGTTGAGCAAGCTTTCAGAAAAGTAGGTATAATTATTAATAGATTATACAGAAAATGATCATAGAAAATATTCTGTGTGTAAATGTATCATCATTTTTGAAGAAAAAAATTAGGTACATATATCACTATTACAATTTCGCCAGAACTTTAAATATTATTTAAAGTTTTTGGTGTATTTAATATAAAAGCATACATATAAGAATTTCAATTTTTTTTAAAACATTTTTTTATTTTTAAATTCATTCTTTAAATGCGTATATATATATATATATATATATATATATTTATAGGCATGCTTTTAAAGTTTTTTTTAAATAAACTATCAGATAAATTTTGAAATAATAATTGATGAAAAAAATATTCTAGATATCAGTATAATTGTTTATATTATAATTAAACTTTATTTTGATAGTTACTTATTTACAACTTCTTTTAGAAAATTGTCTATATCCTTTGTTCTTTTAAAAAAAATTATATTTAAATTATTAGGTATTGAAATCCCAATTTCCAAAAAGACCAGAGATGGCGAATAGAATTATAAATTTGTAAATATATTATAAACTTTAATAGACGTTTTAAATATAAATTTTTAATTAAAACCAATAGTAAATTGTAATATATAAAATTTTTATGGCATGATTGCAATAATCATTCAAATTTCAATAACTATTCATCGCAGCAAACAATTTTATTTAATTATTTTTAACAATTTCTCCGTTTTATTTCTATAATAGTAACATTTTACTTATGTAGGCTAATATAATATCGTTTGAAGGGCGTAGGGAAACGTTTCGTGATACCCTCTCCCAGAAAAGTATTACGCAAATGCTGTTCTATTTTTATAATTTATAGTAAAAAGCTATCGTAATTAAAATTTATTACATACATCAATTTATAACTATAATAATAATCAAAATTATTGTACATATATATATATATATATAACTTCAGTTATTAAATGATCTACCAACTAATAGTCATACCATGATAAAAACAAGCATGAAATTATTTGAACATTTTATGAATTTAAATCTTTTCACAATAAAAATTCGAATAAAAGCAAAAAGAAAATGTTGTTATATAAATAATTTTTATCCACTTAAATATACATGTGCAAAGGGGGAGAGTATTTAAAAAATAAAATAAGCTAAAACTAAAAATAGAAAAACAGTGCTAGTTAAATGGAAAAAATTAAGTCTTATAAAAGACTAGGATAAATAATAAAATAGAATAAAAATACATAAAAATATGGTAACATATATAAAAAATTATAATTTTATTAATTAAAAACTATTTTTTGACTGTATCTTAAAAATGTATTATATACATACTTATATTGTATATATTATTATATATAAGATATGTATAAGAATGTAATTTAAATAACTATTAACTTAAGATTAAAGAACAATATATTAAATAAAAATAATTTTATTCAGAAAGAAAAATGATTAAATTGTTTAAAGTTACTTAATTTTGTTTTAATATTATTAATTAATTAAAATTTTAAATCTAACAAAAATATACATTACAATTAGGACGTATATTTAATTTTACAAATTATAAGTATTTTTTTCAAAGTATATATTTGATTATTCATATTCTTATGTTCCATATAAAAAGAATAATAGATTTTATGAATAATATAAATACAAATTCACAATAATTTATTTGTTCAATTATTAACTTTTTATGTACATATATTATTCAAATAAAATCAATACAATTATTATAAACTTGAACAAATTTTTAAATCAATTTACAAAGAATATTTGTACCTTAAATTATTTACAATTAGTATTTAAATTATTAATGTCATTGAGTTACAAATATAAATTTCCAAGTAATTAAAAAGAGTACAAATACGAGTACATATATATTTATATATATGTTAAATAAGTGTGAAATATAGAAATTCACTTACCTCAACAGTATGTTTACATACTTCTTTCGTTAAATTTGCTGCAGATTTTGCAATATTGTCATCTACATGTCTCATTAAATAAAAAGTTTCTGGAAATACTTGTGCCTCCATAACAGACTCTGCTAACTCAATAGAATGTTTTGCTATACATCCAAATGCAGATAAAACTTGACGCTATTTAATAAATTATTAAATAAATAATTAGGATTATTTTATAATATATGCCAAAGATTACTTTTAGTTTTATATCTGGATTCAACATTGTTTTTGCTAAAATTGGAACAGCACCAGCATCTACAACTATTTGTGCTAAGTCAGTAGTATGTTTACTAATATCACATAATGCTGAAGTGCTAACTTGTTTCAAACACAGTTGTGATTCTTGAAGACAAAGTACTAACAGTGGAACAGTTCCTAGAAATCCATTTAATACATTTTATGTTCTTCAAGTAATATTTTATTTATAAGATTTTATTATAATAAAGATACCGCAATCAACAGCTGCTTGTGCTAAACATTTATTATGTTTAGAAATATATCCAACAGCCCATGCAGCGGCCTCTTTTATTCCAAGATTAAAATCTTCCAAACATATAGCCATTGCTTCTAAACCACCTTCTGATACTACTGTAAGTGCTATTACAGGAGAATGTTTAACCAAAGACCGCAAAAGAAATAAAACGGCCTTTTTATAGAATTCCTAAAAATGTTTTTATTAGGCTTATAAAAATATTGTAACTTTTTATAAATATTCTTCCTACTGTTTTTTTATTAATCTGTTTCAGCAACTGAGGTAAAATATTTTTTTGTAAAATAGCTTCAGCTATTTTCATATTATGATTAGCCAATCGTCCAAGAGCAATTGTAGTAAGCTGTTGAATTGACGGGGTAACATCCCATAATAAAGGGCAAAGTAAATTTAAAATACCAGCATTATCCAAATATTCTGCATTGTGACGTTTTGAAGCAAGATCTGTTATCGTTTGAACAAACTGCATTCGTGCTTTTTGATACTGATCAAATACTAATATTTGTCAAGGTTAATAACCATAAGTTTATTTTATTGTTAAAAATACATACATTGTGTTGATTACCTTGTAAAATAAAACGAGAAGACATATTAAAGCAAGAGGTTTTATTTCTGTGTTTACGTTTTTACTATTTCAATTGTTTAAGTAAATAGTTTAGATTTCTATAGTATTAATAAGAGATTTAAACAAATGATCTAATAAAATATTATAAAGAGAAGTAATTCTTTTTTTTTAAATTATTTGATTAAATATAAAATACATAATAAATTGTAGATTAAAATAAATTTATTAAAATGCTTTTTATATTAAATAAAATTTAAATCATTGAAATTCAAACACATACGCCATGACAGTTACAGAACTATATTCTAATATTTTTTTATTAGCTTCCATTTAAAAATGATATAATGACATTTATTATTAAAATAATCTTTTATATATTATTTAAGAATTTTAATCTCATGATAATAATTATAGTATAGAATTAAACAAATACATCGATTATAAAATAATAGATTTTTTGTGATTTACAGTCATTCTGGTTTATATATATATGCATGGAAATCCTGTTACGTACAATTATTATAGTTCTTCAAAATTTGTACAAAATTAAATATTGATATCTAAGTATATGTTGTATTAAAATTACCCATTCATTTAGTATAATACATTGTTCATGAATAAAGACTTTTATTATATTAAATTATTGGTTTAATAATTACATAATTATTATTGTTTATGTTTTGAATATAAACAGTTCAATATATTTAAAACAATTTTGTTATTAATATTTTTTTAATAAAATTTTGTAACAAATATATTTTCATAAATATCTTTCTAATCTACATTATTTAAAATAAACTTTCCTTTATACTTTGATTTCACTTTATAAAAAACTAATGTATTTAGTTTTTTAATCATATCTGTTTTATTTCATTGTAAAGATATTTTTGTTACATTTAAAATTTTGCAAATTCCTTAAAAAGTATTCCATATCATTAAATAAATTTTCAAAATTCAATAAAAAAAAAAAAAAATATATTTTAGTTTTCAATTAACAATTAAAGATGGGAACAAAACACGTTCATCCAAAAATTTTAATACATATTTCGATCAAAAAAAAAATTGATATAGATTTAATATTGATTTAGATATAATAATCAATGTCCATAAACATATTTTAATTAAACAGTTAGATTAAATGAATTAATTTAATTTAATTTACATAAAATATAATTTTTGTGAGAAAAATTTTTTTAGAGCACCTCGATCCATTCGATAATTGAAAACAAAAAATTACAAAAATATTTTAATTCAAAACTAAAAAGTATTATATTATAAGTATATTTTAATTTTAATTTTTAATTTATTTTTAATTTATAACATATATTCTTAACTTTAATAACGTATTTATAAAATTACACTATTCTTTTAAAGTAAATCGAATAAATTTAATAAAGTTAAAGGGGAATAATATTAAGCTAACATGAAAATCATATTTATTTAATACAATAGATTATTTATCTAATACACAATTATATCAATCAATAAAGCTTATTCTAGGAAAGACTTAAGATTAGATTTCCAGGTTTTTAATTTCTTAAGTTTATTTTGGATACTTTGGATTACCAAAGCTAAATTATAAAGAATCTAAATCCATACGCTTTATAACAGATTAAATAGTATCAAACACTTATAATTTATCCCATTCAGCTGAAAACTAAAAATTCAAAAAGAAATTAATTTTATATAAACAAAATTTATCTAATTTTTTATAGAAAATGTAAAAAATTAATGTGTAGTTGTGATAAAACTAACTCTATTCTAAAAATTAATTTTTCTTAAGCATTCAGCATTTTTATCCTATCTCCAGCATATTCTTTATAATGCAGATTATTCTATTGTACAAATACAAAATATCAAGCTTGAAATAGTTAGAACTCGTTAGAATTTATCTTTACAAAATTTTTTAAATATTGAATAATTAGAAATCTTTTTCAATGTCAAACATTTAACTGATTCATACAATTTCTGGATTAACCGTTCTCGCTCATGAACATATTGTTTTGTATTCACTATAAAAATTGCGTCAATTACTCATAAAAAAAAAGAATTGCGAAAACTCATTCAGAATAGCACAATCTGTCTAAAACTGAAAAACTAATCTTTGATATCAAGAAAGAAAAATTTGATAATACATTTTTATTTTCACGTTGAAAACGACATTACTTGCCTCTTCCCTCATATATCATGCAACGTGCCAAATTCAATAATTATTTTTATAGATTCAAGAATTCCTTGATTAGGATAATTTTTTATCTTCGATTCTTATAATTTACAACGTAACAAGTGCTTGAAATATTATATTCCAATAACCCAGTTTACCTAAAAATTATGAAATAAAATATACCATTTGAACTCTCTTTTTTTGTTGCCATTTATTTTTCTCCTTTTTCTTTTCAATTACAAATTAATGTATACTAGTTTGTATTAGCCAAACAATTCTACTTTTGTTAGTTGTTTATTTAAATTATAAAATATACATTGAAATTCTATGCAAATAATGAATTCAATGAAATACTAAGACTTGAATATAATTAACTAATTATTCATTTGTATAAAGACTTATCATTTTTAAAATGAAATTCATATTTCAGATTATGATATATAAAGAATTATTGAAATTATTTAATTATAGGATTCATTACGTATTTTGCGTGCTTATCATATAATGTATTTTATACAAATTAATACAATTTTTAAATAATGTCAAATGATATAATTAAAAAATAATTATAAGTTTTTAAAAATAATTTCATTTATATCAATGAAGTTATAATAAGTTAATTAAACATGGATGTGTTCATAAAAATTATTAGTATTTTAAGAATTTGGTACATCGTTAACATTAAAAATATTATTGTTCGCTATTATTTTTTAATATAAATGGAAATAAATTCTATCCAATATTTAATTATACTATTATCATTGATATTCTGAATAAACTTTCTATTTAATCGTATAATTCGACAATATTATTTACTTATAATAACGATTTTTTGGTATAATTAATTTTGTTACAAATATTATATACATATTTTGAAAAATAAAATACTGATGTAATTTAAATTAAAAAAATATGAGATAAATTTTTCTACAGATATTTTGAATTTTTCATTTTTATATATAAGATTTTTTAAATTTAATGATATATAAGATTTAAATTAATTTTTTTAATTATGTTAAAATTTTTGAACCTTTAACGTTGATAATTAGTAATAGTAATTTTTAATAGCAGGTGAACATTTATATAGTAAAAATGAAGTTTATAAAAATAAGAATTATTTACAAATTCAAAATTAATATGAAATGAATATTATTGCGTCATTGGTTAATAATATACAATTCGAAACAAATAATAAATAAATCCGAAAGAAATACATTAAGGAGATTGGTTAATCAAGACTCTATAAGAAACAAGACGCAGTATTGCTCAACAAATAGCAAGACCAATAACGCTATACAACCTGACTGTGGTCCTATCTGATTCCGTCAGAACGCGATTATATCCCGCGTGGGATTTATGGCAAAGTAAAGTAAAATTGTTTTTGTATTATGCTTTTATTTGCATTTTCTTTTTTCTTTGATAAATTTGCTTTTCTTCTTGAATAAATAATTTATGCAGAATTGAACAAAGTAAATCCTATAAATCATTCATCATAAAAAAGCGTACATTATCAGTTCACCGAATTGCAAGTTTCTACCTCGTGCATCTAATTAATGGTCATTTTGTTGTGTCTTAGCTTTTGTTGCACTAACGTTTCATCTTCGAAACATCGAATACTTCGTCCGTAAATCATAAGAAAGAAGCGCGTACTTAATTATTTACTAAAAGAGAAAGAGAAACGGTTAGCAGTGGAAAAAATTGTGTATTTATAGCAGTTGAGTGCCTATCCAGGCTTGAGCGTAAACAAAAATGGAGCTCGAAGAAGACGAAGCACAAGTTTGCAGGCTCTGCGGACAATGTGAGAGTATTTATATCGATGTTTTTGGTGAAGAAGGTACTAAGCGCTTTTTAGGTTTCAAGATACATTCGAAAATTAATATTTTGGTGAGTAAAAGACTAGGAATTCGTATCAACACCAACTATTCGCGTTTACAATTTTACTGAGAGGGGGGTTAGAAAAATGGCCGGCTTGAGATTACACATTACAAACAAGCAACACTTGTCTTAGAAGCCTATTTTTCTGAAGCCTCTTATTACAGAGAAATATATTTTTCAAAACTTCTGATTCCCAAACCTTTATTTTATTAATTTTATACTTTTTAGCTTAAAATGTTTTTAGGATCGAAGAAAACATTCATAAATTATCGAAAATACATTAATTAATGTATCATTGTTCTGACTTAATAAATTTTATATTCTTTTGTTTTAACTGACTATTTAGATTTTAATAAAAATATATGTTATAGTTTTAATTTAAAACATCATTGAACAAATTAATTTATATAGTTTATATAAATATTCAAATATCTTTTAAATATTAAATAAAAATTTGAGATTTAATGGATGTTTTGCATGGGTACCTATTAATTTATAATCCTGTTTGTAGAGCAGTAGTGTAGGTGTGTAGTATATTTTTCTAATCAGGTAGTACAAAGTGATATCAAATATATCAGTGATAAAATGAAATAGAAAAATTAATTAACTTATTACTTTAATTGAAAATATATACAGAAAAGTGATATTTGGATTTCTAAAAAATGTGCCAAAATATTTTGGCCAAGAATTTTAGATATTCTTTTTAAATCGTAGATAGATGAAAGGGATCCTCTGCCCAAGGCGATCTGTGTTCAATGTCTGGGCAAACTTGAATTTGTTTGTGACTTTCAAGAGGAGTGTCTACGCACCCAGCAACTGTTACATGATCAATACAATCCACCTTTGTCATATATTGTAAGTTTGTATTTTAATCCATCTACTGCTCTACTGCTCTGAAACAAATTGTATAGTTCAATAACAATCTTTCTTTTTAAACATGTATTTTTTATTTTATGTATAAATGTAGTTATGGATTAATATAAATTAGAGATTTATATTAAAATTAATCATATTATTTATCTGGAAATAGAAAATTTTAAATAATAGTTAACATTTATTATTAATCATTTGCCAATTCTATAAAGATACTATTTTAAACCAATAGTTTAATAATAAAATAATTATACAATAATTAATAATAATATTGAATTTAATTTTTGAAATTTAAAAAGTGGTACCCATTCAAACATCTAATTTAATCTCTCTTTAGGAGGAAAACAAAGTTGAAGATTTGGCTCCAAGCACATCAACAAGTACAGAAAATAATTCAAAAGATGATAAAGGAAATATCAATGGAAAAAATATAAATGACAGTGTCATTGATAATAGAATTAATAATAATAATAATAATAATAATAATAATAATAACAGTGATAAAAATCTTAATCCTCCAGCAAATGAAATTATTAAGGATGAAAGTCGATCTACAAGAAATACTACAAAATCCCAAAGAAATCTTCGAAGCCAACATAATCAAATAAAATCCAATTCTAAAAAAGATTCTTTACACTTAGAAATTTCTCATAATATTGAAGATATATCTTCAGCAATTATACAGCAGCCAGAAATAACAACAACAACAAGAAAACTTAGAAGTAGGCAAAGTATAGAAGTGTCAGAAGTAGAAATGAATTCTAAAAACTCTAAACGCATTTCTGTAATGAAAAAAAAATTAAGAAATCGTAATAATACTGTAGATAGTACAACAAATTCTAAGGCAAATTCAAATATACTAAATTCAAATGTGGGGAAAAAAAATTACCAAGTAGATCACAATAATAAAATTCAAATTCCTACAAATACTTTAAATAAAGTATTATCAGCTATAACTAACGCACCTGGTATTGGTGTTTCTGTTAAAGAATCCACAAATCGTAATGGTGATGCAGAAGATATAAGTTTTACAGTTGAATTGTGTAAAAAACAAGAAACTGATTCTTTAACTGTATTAGCAAAGGTTTTTCCTGATCAAGGTTCTTGTTTAGTTGATAAATCAATTGTTACATTCCTAGAAGATGGAACTAATGAGGAAGTTAATAATCTTGTCAATAATATCGTTAATCCCAGTGCATCAAAAGATGGAAATCACAGTTTAATTGATAAATTGCAAAATGCTGAAGATATAACCAACAGTTCACGGAATCCAGAAGAACTTTTTAAAATGGATGGTGAAGAAATTCATGTTGATGAAAAAGTTGAGCAAGTTATTGTTAACAATCAAGTAAGTTATGCTTGTAAACTATGTCGTAAAGTTTATGAACGAAAAGATAAATGTACTGTTCATGTAAAAACACATCTTGGTATAAAACAGTATATGTGCATTTTGTGTCAAGCAAAGTTTGTCTGTAAATCTGACGTTATGAAACATATTCGATGCTCGCATACAAATCCAAGACCAATTTCTTGTCCCAAGTGTCCAAAAAGATTTAGATCAAAATTTGATCTTGCTGAACACAATAATGTACATAAAGGTGTCAGACCCTACCAATGTGCAGATTGTGATCAAAGCTACCATCACAAAGTTTCATTACAAATGCATGTTAAGTCTCATATGCCTCCACAAAATTTAGCTTGTGAGTATTGCGGAAAAGTTTTTCCATATCGTACGAGATTACTAAGTCATATTGGTAGTGTTCACATGAAAGATCGACGTAATTTCCGGTGCCGATTTTGTTACAATCTGTATTCAAGTTTATCTGTTTTAAATGAACATATAAAAACACGTCATACGACTACGTACACTTGTGAAACTTGTAGTAAAACATTCAAAGTGGCTTCTAAGTTTAAAGCTCATGTATTACAACATAGTAATCCTAAACCTTTTGTATGTGATATATGTAAAAATAGATATGCATCAAAAGCTTTTTTAAATGAACATGTATTAAAACATCAAGGAGTCCGCAAACATGTTTGTCAAAAGTGTGGAGCTGCATTTGCACAAGCAAGTCATTTAGCTGCTCATCGTTATGTTCACGGAGAAAAAAGTCATGCCTGCCCTGAATGCGGTAAAATGTTTAATCGCAGAGATAATATGAAAGTTCACAGAAGAAGACATCTGATCCCAAGTGGCAAAAAAACTAATACTAAACAGAAAAATATTGCAAATAATGAAAATAGAATCATTTCTAACGAAAAATAAATATTTTTAAAAAATATTAAATTATATGTGACGGTATTGGATAGTTTTGTTTATTTAGTATTAAGAAATAAATTTTCTTACTACTTATGACAATGAGATAATCCATGTGTTAATAATTTCTGACGATTAGCATAGTTAATTTTTTTAATTATTCTTTGATTAAAATATTACATTTTATTGATATAATTACAGATTATAATTAAAAACTATTTCTATTGAATTAATATGCATTTTTGCATAAGCTCAAAGATTGAAAAATTGAACTTGTTACTATTTATAACTATAATCTGTATGGTATCTCAATCAATACCATTTACTAAAAATTATTTTCAGATTAATATAAAGGGCTTCCAAGTCACTCAATTTGGGAATAAGATTGAAGTATTTTTCAAGTATTTTTATAAATTTTGTAAAAGCGTTAAATTTCCAAAAAATATATACATAAATTACATATACATTTAAAAAGTATATATAACTGTTTTTACGAATGTATATAAGACTTTTATACCATATAAGTACAATTATATTCTATGTTATAAGAACAATATGAATTTCGCGTGTTAAAAATTTATAAAATATGCACTATTGCGATAAATTATAGTCATTAAAGTGCCTCTAAAAAGTGATAAAATATTTGACAGTGAAATTATGTTTTGAAATACTAAAATCTAAAACCAAAAGAAAGTTTGGTGATAATTTTCAAATTAATTTACAATATTCTCGTATTCGAGCTGTAACATTATAATAATGAGTATTGAGCAGGGATATTATTAATTCATCTTATTTTTGTGATGATTATAATAGGGCAATAATATTTTATATTTTATATATTTGATCAAATGTGTTTCTTCAAATTGAATAAAATAATTATATAAACTTATATATAAAATGACAATATAGTTTCATACCTTTAAAAATTGTACTAAAGTATTTGTCATGGTGATAATAAATAAAGGTACAATATTTTTTAATGTAAAATTAGTTTTTATTTATTACTGAATTTAATAACTTCCTTTCCTGTATATACAATTAAGGACAAATTTTATTTTTCTAAGTTTATCATTTTATTAATTATAATCTTAAAATATTTAAATATTTAGATTAAGCCTGATGATGGACTACCACAAATTATATGTATGCGATGCTTGGGAACATTAGAATTTTTATGTGATTTTCATCATATGTGTCATAGTACTCAAAAAGATTTAGAATCAATACTAGTGGTAATGTTTTCTTTATAATTTTTAATATACTAATGATTAAATGAAAAAAAAAATAATTGTACAACATGTTTAATCTAGGAGGAAGCAACTAAAAAGATAAATGATAAACTTGAAAGTGATTCAGAATCTGACAAAGAAAATGTTTTACCATTCAAATATGGGAAACGTAAAGGGAAATCGTTACAATTAGAACAAACAATAATTTCAAAAATTGCAGAGACAGATGAAACCACAGTTTCACAAAAAACTGAAATTGCAAATGAACAATCAATAGAGAAAAGTAATAATGCTGTAACTGTAATTAGTCTTCCCATAAATAATAAAAATATTGTAATTACACAGGATGATTTAAATATGGATACTTGTAAATCTAACTATCAAATTACTGAAAATGAAATTGTTTTTGATTCAATTGTAAATCCTATAAATTGCCAAATAAATAAGACTTTGTTTTATGATAATTCAAATGTAGAAACTACATTTAATAACTGTACTGAACATTCTTTAAAGTGTGATATAAATGAAAAGAAAAAAAAAATAAATAAATCTATCACAAGAAAAAGTAAAAAATTTGATAAATATTTTAATGTTCAATCCCAAAGTCAATTAAAAAATACAAATGAAGAAAATGTAATTTCTAATTATGCTAATGTTTTAAGTAAAATCAATGTCAATGAGGAAGTTGAGCAAGAAAATGTTATATTTGAAGGAACTGTTATTAATTCTCACGGTGATACTTCTATTATAATGCCATTAAAAGCAGAATCTTATAAAAATGAATTAAAACTTGATAATGCATTAATGGCAGATGGTAGTGAAATCGTTCAGGCAGAAGAAATAGTTTGGATATCTAATAATTGTGAGTTATCTGAACCCAAAAACTCAAAATTAATTAATTCAAATCAGTCAAAAACTACTAATCCTGCTTTGGAAAGTGAAGCTGAAATTCTACAAACTTTAGAAGAAAATATAAAATTAACTGCTTCTACAGAACTAATTGTACTTGAAGTACAATTACCTGCTAAAGAAAATTCTATTGATTTCTCTAAAAGTATAGAAGTTCTTAAAATGAATCATTCTTTATCTACTACTAATAAAGAACGTAGATATAGTGAAGGAAAATTTACAAGGATATCAGAATTAATAACGGATAAACAAAAAAGAGAGATTGAAACCCATTATAGAATTGATATGACCGTAGTTGATGAATTGAAAGTTGATAAAAATATCATAATTCTTGATAAATGTAAATTTAAATGTAAAATTTGTGAAGTAATTTATCCTAGACTCGATAAATGTCAGGTGAGATTATATTATTACTTTTAGTGTTACTGCATAATAATACAAATTACAAATTATATCATAATTTTTCATTTTTATGTATCGTAGGTTCATATTTGGAGACACTTAGATATGAAACCATACATATGTAAAGCATGTGACTTTTCAACATTAACAATAAGCAATATACGTTGTCATATTAGAAAAAGTCACTTGAAAATTAAACCATTTCAATGTCATTTATGTAATAAGTGCTATAATTCAGCAACATTACTTGAAGAACATATCAATATACATACTGGTTTTCGACCTTATAAATGTAATTTTTGTGAATTTGCAAGCACAAGTAAACAAGTGTTAGCACATCACATATTAATTCATAAATCAAAAAAGGTTATTTAAATGGATTAAAATAAAAATGTAATTACTTTGTTTATTATTATTTATTTGTTTATTTTAGGATATAATTTGTGATATCTGTGGAAAAGCCTTTTTTTCAAAAGGTAGAATGCGAGCTCACAAAATTACTCACAATAAAGAACAAGCATTTAAGTGCACACTTTGTTCGACATATGTTTTGCATGAAGAAGCTCTGGAACGACATTATATGAACGTTCACATGCAAGATTATATTTGTAAAATTTGTAATAAGGTTTATAAATCAAAAAAAGCATTACATAATCATGAAAGTGTAAGTTGCTTATAAAATATAAAAACATATTACACTTGAATGATTGTTTAAGATTATTTAATTTTCTTTAATTAGGTTCATTCTGATGCCAAATTTGAATGTCCAATGTGTCCAAATGTATATAAAAGCACTCACATATTAAAAGAACATATTTTGAAACATCAAGGAATTAGACAATATAAATGTAATAGTTGTAATAAATCCTTTGCTCAACAGTCTCATCTTGCAGCACATATGGCTGTTCACAGTAATATAACGTTAGTATAATAAATTGACTCATTAGAATTTATCTTTCTAAACAATACTTAAATATCTTGATTTATTAATAGATATAATTGTCCTGGATGCCAAAAAGGTTTTAATCGTCATGATAATATGAAAGTACATACTAAACGTTGTGAACAGTTTTTAGCAAATCCTTTGCTGCAAAATTTATTAACTAAAAGAAAGATAAGTTTTTCAAAGAATCATACGGCCAAGGTTATCTCCCAAAAAAATGATAAAAATTTTAATGAAAAAAAAAAGAATCGAAAGAAATTAAAAAATCGTTTCAAAATCACTGTAAGTGAAAAGTCATTGATAGAAGATGTAGAACCAAATGATAATACTACGATTACAGTTAAAAATGAATTAAAATAATAAAAGATTTAAATATTTGTATTCCTATCTTTGTTTTAAAAAGGATTTTCATATTAGAAAAAATAGAAAAAAATTAAATACTAAAAGTGGAGTCATTTCATCTTCAGTGCTTAAGAAAATTAATTTTGTACATAGTAAATGCATATCTATACAATAAGAGTTTATGCATTAGCGTATTTGGTTTTTTATTTACAAAAAAATTTATTGTTTTATGAGAAAAGCAGAAAACTTTATTTCAGTCTCAGTTATTTTACAAAGTTTTCCTTTATATAAAAAATTTTTATAATTATAGATACAATTTTTCAACCATAATTTAAATTTAAACTATAATTAAAAATAATTTAAAACTGTAATTTAATTATAATTAATACATGCATTGACATATTAATTTCTTTCCATACTCATTAAACTGATAAAATACAAAATTTAGTCATTTTTTAAATTAAATATTTATTTTAGTAAACAATGGTGAAAATATTGAAACCTTTTATTATTGAATTTATTTAACAAACTAAATTATTTATATTGATATAATAATAAAAAAGTAGATTTATTTTAATTTAATACATAATTATGTAACAAAGATTTGGTAACAGAAACAAGATTTATTATTTATATAATATAAATATATTACTAATATTGGGACTACAAATAATTCATACTGCCATTTATATATATTATATAATACAAATTATATATACAATAATGTAATTATTAGTTTAAATCTGCTATTTCCTATAAAGTCATTTAAAAATAATTTTTTAAAATATTGTATTATTAATTATTTCACAATTAAAAATAGAAATGGACGCTTATACAATATTACCTAAAATATGTGTATGTATTGTATATAAAGAACTGTAACTTTATTTAGTTTTAATGATAATTTATCTTAATAGATCAAATGCTGTTAGAGTATAAGTAATAATTATTTCCATTAAATTAATCACTTTTAAGAACATTTGCAAAAATTGTTCATATTTTACATATTAAATTTATTTATAAATTTCGAAGCTGATATATAGTTTCAAATCAGATCAGCCAGATTATAGCTTAATAAGTAACATCTATTTTTTATATTTTAATAAATTTATAATTATCTATAAAGTTCAAGACTGATTTTCTAAATAAAAAATTATAATTTTGTAAGTTCTTGTAAAAGTATTTTACAAAGTTGACCTTTATTATTTTAATTCCTAACAATATATATTATATCATAAACATATTTTTATAATAATTATTATTATCATTATCATAACGTATTTTTATAATATGAAATTGGAAACTTTAATGTAATAAATTATCTGCAATAGACTTTTACAGTATCATTTAGACTTTTTACTACCATTTATTGTTTTTTTAATATAAATGTAACTTATTTTGTTCTTAGTGTTATCTTTTTATTTGTCTTTGTTAAATTTCTAATATTTTAAATTGACTTCATAAATCTATTAGTCTATCATTTTCATTCCTTTTGCGATTTAACACAGATGTTAATATCCTCTTTCTGTAACTTTAAAATTTGATTATTTCATATAAAAAACTTACTTTTTTTAATATTAATATTTTATAATAATTTTTACTAAAGATAACTTTAAAATATAATTTAATTTTATATTTAACAGTATTATTAATATAACAATGGAAACAATAATGTTGTATATCAAGCACAATTTGTTGTTTTCATAAAATATTTATATTAACTACGATTATAATTATAAATATTTTTAATTGGATTAAGTATATTTGTTAAAAAATAATACTAATTGAATATGAAAAGTAAAACTATTTCTAAAGAATTGAAATATATTAAGATATTAACAAAATTATATATATTAATGATAATATAGAATTCTGTCATGTAGTTTCAAAGATGATATAATAGCTAAAATCGTAAAACACAAGCAGAAAGATTAAACAATTTAGGCACACTGAAAGTTGTTCTTTTAGATGTACATCAAAATAATAACAAAGTTAATAAGAGTACAGAATAAAAATAAAAATCATTGATTCCATAAATACAAAACAATCAATCAAAAAATATCCTTGCAAATAGTAGACAAGATAAACGTAAGTCATAAACAATTTGCGTAGATTCATTCCATATATTACAGTGTACTGCAAATAACAGTATGATTATTTATTGATGAATATAATTACAATCTTGTAGATAAAAAATCAGGTAAATGTAAAGGGTATAACAGAAATGAGCCTATATAATATTAAACATGATGATAACCTTCTATTTAGAAAACATCAATGATTCATAATTAAATTATATAAACCACATTTGAACTCACAAAAAATGAGAGAAATAAAATTTACAAATGATTTATATAAAAATATCACAAATAATTAATTGAAATTTATTAATTAAGGTTCCATGATATTCAGTTAATACTATTAAAAAACTAATATTAATAACATCATTGATTTGTCAAAGACAAATAATTCTAAACTAATATATTTGAATAAAGTAGTCAACGGAAATGTTTTTCAAAAGGGAACATCGATTCAGTACTATTTATGTACATCACCACGTAGAATCATTCGTAAAGAATATTACAGCTAATGATTGATTAGTTGATATTGATAGTAAAAATATTTATGATATGCGTTTATATATATGAATAATAAAAATGGTTGCAAATATTATAACAGATAGACATAATTTATTTATGAGTAAAGGATTCCAGGATTATATATTAATAATCGTATCAAACACATAATACTAAGATTCATTTAGTAGTTGATTCTATTCATATATTTAAATTATTAACATGTTTGGTATTCTTTTAATACTTTAATACTTCGGTGATTCGCAACTTGCAAGCATATATATATATATATATATATATATATATATATATATATACATACACTTATGTATAAATGTGCAAATGCGCATATAGAATTTGATGCGTAGATAGCAATTACAACACAGTGCATTAAATCTTGCCTCGTTATGAATACATTTTGAATTACTGAGGCTATAATAACGAATCATATGCTATGGTAAAAACAGAGAGTACCCATTCCAAATAGTTATTAAATATATATTCAATTCCTTTGTAATATAAAAATGATTGATTTCATATATTATTGCATTAATATTACTATATTCATCACCTTATACAAAAATCTTTGAAATTCAACCTGTGTGCTAATCTCATTCTGTGCATTTTTGTGAAAACTGATTTTTAAACATTAATTATTATTATTATTATATATAATTGTAATTTAGTTATCAAAATCATTTCCTACATTAAATGAGTTATAATCTGACTTAAAATACCTAAATAGTTAGAATAAATATGTCAATAATAAAATTGAATGCTACAACGCTAATTTTTATGATATACCTTTCAAAAAGTTACAAAAACATTTACAATTTTGAAAAAAATTGAATTTTCAAAAATAATACCAATTCAATATATATATCATGTTAAGAGTTTCATAAATTTTAAATGAAATTAGAACTTTTTAGATATGTTTAATTGTAAAAAAAATTTCAAAACATTTGTCGTTTTTCATGTTTTTTTATTGCACATTTACTTTTAGTATGTCGACCGTATCTTATCGTAGAGCTAAGCTTTACAGCACTTATCCAATACATATCTAAGTTTCTGTCAATGTTATTGTTAAACACGTTAACAATACCGTGAAAGTTTTTCTTTTTAATAATCGATCTAATATACAATTATAAATTTCTAGTTGCAAGCTTGTATAAAAAGCAATAAATGAAGGTTATTTGTTTTAATTATCTTACCAAATATAAAAAATACAAGACAAAATTTATTTGTATTCGTATACATAATTTGTAATATAAAATAACTATGACAGCCAGCGTAATTGTCTTACAGTACTAAATTTATATCATTTCGTTGGTTCTCGTCAGTAATTTTATGCTATTAAATCATTCTCGAATTCGATTCTTCGTGTCAGGGTTCTTACATTGTTCATATTGTAACCAAGGACGTGAAAATTTCTCTTATTCAGTATTCTTTCCATACTTTGAAATTTACATGTAAAGAAAATTAATGGCAAAGAACTCTCATATAATAAAATTAATACTTTTTTTTATTAATTCATAATCACAATTTTTACTTATGTTAACTAGAGTTTTAATCATAAAGTTTTTAATAATAAATATGTAGTGATGCAAATTTTTCTTAAGATCATGTAATGATTCTTTCAAATATAACTAACTTTGTCACTATTAGCCATTACTTATTATTAATCATTTTTTTGTGGAAAAATATTGAAATGTTATTACCGTTTTATTGAAATTGTAAAAGAAATAATTCAATTCGTATTTCTTATTGTAAATATATGTGCTTCTGCGCAGTCTAAGAGTTACTGCAATATACATTTCCCTTCACTCTCTCGCACTTTTTCAGAGTGCCCGCTACTTTATATGTAAGAGCGTCATCTCTATATTCACTTATTATATTTTATATTTCTTATATTCAAATTATATTGTAATAGTAAATATTTTAGGTGTATAATTTTAGTTTTTTTTGTTACATAAAAATATACTATATGTATATTAATCATGATTCAAATGTTTTCAAAAAACCCCATACTCTATGAGATAATTATAATTTGGAAACGAATAAAGGAAAATGAAAATTTTAATAAATTCCTAATATATTTATAAACAATACATACATATAATAAATTTAACCGGTGTTTTTTACATGTAAATAAATTTTGGAATTGAAAATTTACTTTCTTTTCTCAATTTTCTTAAAATTGCCAAATACCCTAAATAGCATTCACAATAGAAATAAATGCAAAGAATCTTTACAATTATCAAACGAAAATGAAAAAATATAATGAAGAAAAAAAAATTCAAAATAATAAATCAATGCCTTTTGATGATAAATATTTTTTTTTTTTCAATGATGTTTAATCTATAAAAATTTTAATTTACAAATAAATTATTTAATTGCATTTGTCTCATACTTTAAGTGCTTAAATTAGGAAAGTTAAATTTTATTATTTCAACTTGTCATTTGAATTTTCGCTGTCTTATACATAGATTTACTTAACCAGTGCTGTAGAATTGCTATACCCATGAATTAATTAATAACATATTACACTGAAGATGACATTTATTCTACTATTTTGTTACAGTAACTTATATATAGCATATAATTTATTTGACATTCACATAATTCTATTACTTAAGCTACATGTGTGTCAAAGCCCTTTTTTTTTAATCCTGAAAAATATCTATTTTTGTTTGAAGTTCCACTAATTAAAAACGGTATTTTTTGTAAAACTGAAGAAAGCAATGTAAACAAAATTAAAGGCTTGTCAGATATTAATCTTGTGTAGTCTGTGAACAGCTTCTCATTAAAATTAATAGTTCATATAACATTCAATTTCTGTATTATACATACAAACAAAATTGATAAACCCAAGTATAATTAATTTTTTTTATATATAAATTAATCAACTCTTTTACATTTTGTCATTCTCTTCTTGTTATTTTCATTCGATTTCCCTTATAACCATTTTTGCATGAATTTATCAATATAAATAGACAACAGGCAATAGAAAATAGACTTTATATTAATTTGTTATAAATACGAATGTTACAGAATAATTATTCTGATAAATCGTTGTAAAATAATATAAAAATGTTGATTAAAAATACACATTAGTAACACCGAAAGTTTAACTAAATCAAAACAAAATATTATTAATTTAATTTTAAAATTATTATAATTATTGGTATATAACAAAATATTTTATTCAATACATATTGAAACTTTCATAAACTTACATGTAAATTATAGTGAGTGTAAGATTTAATATCAACTTACATTCAAATATCATATATTACATGCTTTACTTTCAATTTTTAAAGATACAAGTATAAATAAAAAATATATTGGAAAATATTCAATTTGTTTAATAAGTAGAATTGAATATGATAATTTCATTATAATGTTGCATGATATAATAATTGAAGTTAATATACATATTGAAATATACATTTTTAATTTTATTGTTTTTAATTTAAAAATGAGTATTTCAATTAGTGTTTTTGATTATGTGGTATCACAGAATTTATTTTTCATCTAAATGACGTCTATATAAAAGTTATAAAAAATGAAATTGATACCAACAAATTTAACAAATATGTAATTATCAATAAAAATTTCAATGATTTTCTCCTTTCTTGCCTGCTACTCTTTTGAAGTCTCCCATATTAGTTGTTGAAATTGGTGAGCCAATAATACATAAATGATCAATTTGAGTGGTTTCACTTCCATTTTGGTTATCTTTGACAAATATTTGCATATTTTGTACATTTTGAAATTTTACATATCGCAGTTGTACAGGATTCCCTTCTTCTATATCCTTTGTTGTTAATCTAATATATTTAAAAAAATATTTTAAGTGTAATACAATTTAATTAATTTAATTAATTAAATTAAAAAATTATTTTGTATACATTTTTTTAATATTAAAATAAATAACATACGTAAGATCCTGTACACTTGTATTTGAATCTGCCATATCAAAATCTATTGTTCTGGGTTGATTAATAAAAAGTTTCAAGTTCTTTGGACCTTTATTTACTGGTGCTTTAATTTTTAGAGAATGAACTTTTACAGCTTGTGTGAAACTTATAGATATTATTAATTGTTCATCGCAGTCACTTTCTAAATATCCACCATGTGATGATAAACAATGAGCAAAACTATGATCATCTGATTCATTTAAACATTCACATTGTGCTTGCATTATAAAAGAATTTAAATCAATCTGTAAATAAAAATAATAGTATTTTATAAAATAAATTATATTAATACAAATGTATAAATTATTAAAATATTTTAATTCTTTATAAATTTTATAATTTTATTTGAGAAAAATATATATATAAAATTAATTCATATATATACTAGATTATTATAATATTTAAGCTGATATTGCAATTATAAAATTTAATAAACATATTGTACTTTTTGTTATAAAAATATTTAATCATTCAACTTTTTCAAAGTAATTAATTGAAGCTTATCACTGAAATGATATATCAGGGCAATAACAGAACAATATATATTAGATAAGTATAATTGATTATTAATCTTCAATGGCTTCAACTTTATTTTAATTAATAAATGTTACTAAAATTTAACATTATTTAAAATATAATACAATTATTATATTTATATAAGTTTTTCCAAATAAAAATATAAAAATTATTTTTAAAATACGATAATAAAGATAATCAGATCTCCATACGTGTCCACCAACTGATCCCTCAATATCATCACTATCACCAGATCCATAAAAGTGTTGAATTTTTGATTCCAAACTGGTAGGATCAGCACCTTGACAAGAATCAAGTTTTGTTCTATTACGATACAAAATAAAAGTGGGCATACTACTAACACCTTGCCCAGTTGCAGTATCTGCACATTTATCAACATCAACTTTTAAAAAAATAGCATTGGGATATTTTGTAGATAATTGTTCAAATACTGGAGCAATCCTTTGACACGGGCCACACCTATTACAAAAATTAAATTTTATATCAAAACCAATATAATCATATACTTAATATAATAATATTAAACTGCATTAAATAAATATATGTTTATTAAAAACTTTTTGTCAAACAATAAAAGAAATATTAGTCTAAGTTTTTATACTGAAACACAAATAACCATAAAAATACTTACCATGTAGCAGTAAAATCTACAATAACAAGCTTTGTGCCTGCATTTATTAGTTCACCATGAAAATGGCCATCATCATTAATTACTCGTACGAATCCCATATTTTTTTGTTATATAATATTTTATAAAACAAATTTAAAAAATCGTACAATTAATCTTTTCAATCAACGCGAATGACTGGCAATGTAGTATTTCTCTCTGTCCCTCTCTCTCTCTCTTTCTCTCTCAGTCTATCCTTCGTTTATCCTCATTTTCTTTCAAATTATTAATGTAAACATGAATCACTTAATACAGTAATGTTATATTATACCACTAAAAATAAAATACATCAATTTCTTATATATTCAACTTAAAATTAAAGTTATTAACCTTATTGGCTCTTACATTAGCGACGTATGATTCCAATATAAAGTCATATAAAGTGTTTTAAAAAATACGAGTAAAAATAGTAGAATCAATTTTATTTTTAATTTATGAAAATAAAATTTCAATAATCGTATTTTAAATATGAAATATAACATAAAAGTAATAATAACTTGTGGTTCTAAAAATATAAAATCTATTAATATATCTGCATCTATAAATACATAAATAAATAAATAAATAAATATATATATATATATATATATATATAACATTAATATCCTTTTTTAAATAAAAATAAACTTAAAATAATTTACTAATTATTTGAGTTTTATAAAAGAATATTAAAAAATATCTTTTATTCATTTTATGCTTATCTTAATAAAAGCTCGTTATTTATTAAATCTCTTAACTTTCAGTTAATACAAATTTTTCATTTTTAGTAAAATATTACCGAATATACTATTTAAAAAATTGTGTTCAATTAATAAACGATAGTTATTTATTTTAATCTGCAATAATTATAGGCTAAATAGAAATTATCATATTAGGAAGATTTATATAGCTATTATTTGAATTTTCTTCTTGTACTTAAGCGAAAGTAAATCTCTCACCTTCTATATAACCTTACATAATTGCATCACAAATCTACACGCAAAGAGGTAGCAAGTATGATTAAACTAAACGTGGCATAAGTATCGTTTAAAAATTCCTCACTTATATTTCAACCATACGGATTTTCTGTCATAAATCGTATTTTCATTTAATATAAAGATCGTATGCAAACCATACACATTTATGAATTCGTATTCTATTAAAATCATATTATTTTAATATATATATTCATTTATATGCATTTTAGATTTTCATTCCGATTCCAAATTATTATATTCTTTTGTGTAAACTTACATAACTTTTTAAACCATACATGTATTATATATATTTCTTTATTTATTGATATCCTTTCAATTTGTTGTAACCAAATTAATGATTAAACATCTTTTTTAAAAACATAATGATAATATAAATATTAAATGAAGTATCATGTTATTTTTGATAGTACTATACTGTTTTTAAAAAAATTTGTTACTGAAGTAACATTAATAGTATTGGTTAACATCATAACTTGTTACTAAGATTTTTGCAGAACTTCTCAATACGTGGTCAGTA
This sequence comes from Ceratosolen solmsi marchali, assembly GCF_000503995.2. Taxonomy (NCBI): domain Eukaryota; kingdom Metazoa; phylum Arthropoda; class Insecta; order Hymenoptera; family Agaonidae; genus Ceratosolen; species Ceratosolen solmsi. Next base: position 10,996,476 of record NW_011948417.1, read on the forward strand.
TGATTTTGCATATTATTAATAATCTAATAATTTATTTAAATCGATGATGTTCATGATCAAGTTATTTTGTATTCAAGTCTCATCAAATTCAGTTAATCCAAATTGTATATAACACATTAGCTAGTTGAAGAATTTAGTATTTTTACTGAAATCAATTTTTTGATTGATTTTTGAAATATATTTAAAAAAATGATATCTTTATACATAATATATCTAAATATTTGCTTATTATAAGGGTACATTGTATTTTAATCGTCCTTGAGTTATCAAGGCCGCATGTAGTTTTTTAGAACAAAATACACCTGTAACATCTATCATACATTAGATGTTTAATTATTTGTTTTTCGGTGTAGTAAATATTCTGATTATTTCAGTAAACTTTAAGATCTTGTATTTATCCTAACAATTACAACTACTTATATAACTTTCTAAAATTTTTGCAGATTTTATCCATTAAAATAGAAATTTTACGATTCTTTTTTCAAAACAATATCCTATTAATTAATTGTATAAATAAAATAAAAAATATAGTAGCAAATAATCATTATTTATTAATCCAAATAAATTGTCTGAATTAAAAAAAAACGATAAATTGAATTAAATAGTACATGAAATTCTATGGATATTCAGCAGTGTCACTACTATGAAAAATTCTGTTTTTTAAATGTAAGCAATTTGTTCTTAATTCATATGTACATTTTTAATATTAATTGCAAAGAATATGAAAGGGTTTTAATTTTTTTAAATAGTTCCGTTGTAATAGTAAGTTGAAGCGAATATCTAATTGAAACGATAAATAATTTACTGTATCAAATTATAAACTACATCATTTAAAAACCCTAAATAAATTTCTCATAACAAATTTATTTAATAACAAACTTATTAAAATACTTTTCTTTAGAGAATATATAGTTGTTAAAATAATTCTAATTTATCTGATGAGAATATCAATAATATAAAATTTCATCTAAAGCAATCTCGTAAAAATAAACTGAAAAAATTATATAATGTTATCCGTATGTATATATAATTCGTATATTAAAAGTATATAAAATTTTATAATAGTTCTGCTTATATATGTGATTACCATCCCCAGGTTGACATCTATTAATGATTTCCGTTATAGTGTTACCTTATTTCTTTATATCGACCTCATAATTTAGCAGTTATTTAAGCTTTAAATTATATGTATACTTACAGCCATGATTTTATTTTTTATTTTATGATGATTATTCAAGAATTATAACCAGCTCAATATAGTCTACAGTAGTCTATTTTAAAAACAAAAAAAAAAACATTATGCACATAACCCAGTAATGTGCATTAAATATTCTAAAAATAATAGTTCATTTAAACGTTTACTTTGCAATAACGTTCGCAAATCCATTATTATGTACGAGTCATGGTTCACTAAAAACTCATTGTTAAATTTTCAATTGTCATTACGTGCCATTAATTCTTATGCTTCCTTTCTATCTTATTTCATACATCTTATGGGCTGTAGCTTATGATTGCTTATGAAAATTTCAAACAAGTGCATAAACAACAATTGATTAATATAAGCTATCATTGTAGAGACTCTAAAAAATTATTGAAATCGGTGAAACTACAGTTCATTTTAAAGTTTATGCATATATGACACACTTAGTTATCCGTACCTGTTCAATTATGTAAATGTGCATATAACCTTTAATTATTTTTATATATCAGTTACGTTACGGCGTTCAACATGTGGATATAAATATTTTTAAAAATATGTTATATAAGATTTTGTATTTGAGAATGTTGTTTAGAATTATTTACTGAACTTTATTCAATGATCTAATGTATTATAAAGCGAAATCATTTAGTTAAATAATTATTAATTTATATAGAATAAGTTAGTGTGCATCTAACTTTAATTATTTATTAAAATAATTTAAAATATTAAATTTTTAGATATTTTAAATCCAATGAGTTTAATTTTTGGTCAATTAGTAATAGGACCACCTGGTAGTGGTAAAACAACTTATTGTAACAATATGGGAAAGTTTCTTGAAAGTTTAGGAAGAAAAGTAGCTATAATAAACATTGGTTAACGAAATACTTATAAATTATAAATACTATTTTTATTTATTTAATAATATTTTCAATGTATTATTTTATTTTAGATCCAGCCAATGAAAATATGAAATATAGACCAATTATAGATATTTCTGAATTAGTAAAACATAAAGAAGTTATGGAAACTTATAAACTTGGACCAAATGGAGCTTTAATATATTGTATAGAATTTTTAGAAAAAAATATTGATTGGCTAATGAAAAGAATTCTTAATTTAATAGATCAATATTTATTAATTGATTGTCCCGGTCAGGTAAATTTATAAAATTTATATATTCAACTAATTTTAATAAAAAATATATTTCTAGGTTGAACTCTATACACATTATGAATCAATGAATAAAATTGCTGCCAAATTAGGAGAAAGTTTCATAAAACTTTGTAGTGTGCAGCTGATAGATTCTCATTATTGTAGTGACCCAGGTAGAATGTTTATTTATGTTTTATTTATTAATAATAACCCTTCTTTTCTATAATTTTTCAATAGGAAAATATTTATCTTCTTTAATGGTTAGCACAATAACTATGTTACAATTGGGGTTACCCCATGTAAACGTAATGACGAAATTGGATGAAATGAAACGTTTCAAAATTGAACTGGATTTTAATATTAATTTTTATACAGAAGTTTTGGATTTAAGTTATCTTCTTGATAAGTTAAACGAAGATAATAAATTACCACAGTATGGCTTATTTAATTACTTAACATACTATCTTATTTAATTTAATATAGAATTGATGTTTACAGATATAAAAAATTAAATAAGGCATTTATTTCACTTATTGAAGACTATAGTCTCGTAAGCTTTATACCACTTGATATTTCAAATAAAGCTTTATTGTTAAATGTTAAAAATGCCATTGATAAGGCAAATGGTTATATTTTTGGTGGAAAGGAACCACAAAATGTTCAATCACTATTGACTTATGCAATTGGATCTATCAGTGATACAGAAAAAACAATAAGCATTGATGATTATTTTTAATATAAATTATTAATTTTAGTTTATTGAATTGATACAATTATTGTTATTAAATCTAAATGAGTGTATTTAAAAAAATATAATATATACTATTACTAAATTTTATTAAATTAAATTTTAATATTAATCTAATAATTTATAATCATTGAACTATAACAAAAAATAAATAAAAAATTAGTTACAAGTATGATTAGCTTTGTTTATGCACATAATAGTACTTTAAATGTTAAATTAAAAATGAATTACTTTTTAAGAATTGACAAATCACAGAAATGTAGAAGATATATTGTGTCATAAAATCTTGTATTTTTAAATTATAATATTCTTAATAAATATAATATTAACATGTTTTTTTATTAAAAATGTAATTGTATAATGTTACGTATATTTTATTTTATTAAATGTAATAAAGGATATAAATTGTTATTAGTTTTGTACTGAAGTATAGTATTTATAAGAAATTCATTTTAGTTTTCATACTTATTATTTATTCATTAACTATTCATAAAATTTTAATTTATTTTATTTAAAAATTTTTTTAATTTTAAATGCTACTACAAAAAAAATGTTTGCTATATACAACTGATAATAAAACGTGATATTTGAAAATGTTAAAATTTTAATTGTTACATTTCAAATTCGTAATAGTACAGTAATTAAATTTTTTTAAATAATTTCGTACTTAATTGTGTTGATAGAGCATAATCTTGATGTGGAATTTTATACGCATGCGCATTGGTGAAGACTGATGCTATATCGACATCATAACCAAAAAGAGGAAAAAATTCGTACGTTTACAATCTTATAGTAAAATTTAAAAACTATGAAAAATAAAATTGAACATGTTATTTAATGATTTTCAAGAAATACTTTTAAAAATAGTAAACTAATAAATAATATTGAAAACAGATACATTTTCAAATAAAAAATGTTTAAATCAATATTATTTGATAAAATAAAAAATCCCGATGTCCCAGGTAAACTGTTTAAAATGTTTAAATAAAAATTTTAATAATTGAAAAAAAAAGATTAAATTACAATAAATACATTGGTTATAATCTCAATAATTAAAAAATTTCAAAAATTCGCTTTCACTAATTTACAACTTCGCATAGAAATAAACATTGAAATTAAATAATTTTTAGGATTTGAAGAAATTCTACCTCTACCACCTCCAAAGATTACTGTAAATACTTCTGAAAAAATTAAAAAGTCTTGTAATAGTATATCTTACCCAAATATATTATCTTATTACATCCCTCCATCAATACACACACAAGGTTCAGCAAATCAATCTTGGTGGATACCAACCAGTCTTAATACATCTGATGTATATACTCAATGGTATGAATCTGCATACAAAGCAGCATTACAAGCTGTACAAGAAAAGGATTCTACTGATAAAACAAAATTAAAATATTTTAAAAGAAAATTAGAAGTTATCGATGCTAAAATTGATGCAGGTTCAAATATTATAATTTTAAAAACTTATCATAAATAATTAAAAATAAATAATTTACTAATTTTTCAAACAGAAAAAGTTGCAAATGCACAAAATGAATTGTCATTGTTAATGAAATCACTTAAATGTGATTTATGTAATGCAATTGTAAGTTATTTTTATTTTAAAAATAATGATTATTTGAATTACTAGACCTAAATTTTTAATATATTAGATGAATTCCACTTTGCAAGCAAAATTACATTATCAAGGAAAACCTCACCAAAAAAAAGTTTCAATGTTTCTTAATCAAAGTGCAAAAAAAGTAAAACACGAAGATGGTCAAGTATCAAATTTAAATGACAATGATTGGGATATATATTGTGAAGTATGTTTTATTTAAAACAAATTATATTTGGTCTCATTCTTATTAAACATACTTACACATACATACATATATATTAAGATATTTTTTATGTTTATGCATAGGTATGCAAGACATGGTTTACATCTCCAACAGATGCATCTCAACATTATGCTGGTAAAAAACATTTAAAAGTTGCTTTTGGATTAAATCGAACAAAGTAATCCAATGAATATTTAATATACTTATTCTCAATGTAGTATAATAAATTATTAAATCCAATATATATTTTTAGAACATCAAAAAAAGTTCAGTCTCAAACTAATATCTCAATAGATTCTACTGATCAATTTGGAATAGGTTTAACTTATTCTGAAATACAATTACCTTGCTTATCAGTACTTGAAACCCCTTCAGTAGTAATTTCAACACAAAATTCAATTTCAGAATATTCACAGTGTTACTTAACTCCTCTCCGATGTGATCTTTGTGGAATTTCTGTAAATCGCCAAGATCAATTAGATATGCATACACGAGGAACAAAACATATAAAAATGTTAAAATTTCATGGTTTTCCCCTAACAAATGCAGGTCAGAAAAAATAAATTTTACAAAATATATTATGCATTATCATTATAATTTTAAATAAATTTTATGTACAAATTTTTAGAAGCAGTATCTATAATCTCAAAACCTATAGATTATTCTATTTATAGAACTCCATCAGGTATGATATTTAATGTATCAAAAATAATTGGTATAGTTTATAGTTCTTTAAAAATGTTACTGAAATTAATTGATTTATAAACTAACTCAATTAATCAAAGAATTAATGCAAATTACTTATGTATGTTAAAAACTACATGAATGAGTTTCATAAAAGATTTTAAAATACTAACAATGATCTTAGTAGTAATGATACCATTTCGAATAAAAATATAATTAAAAGTGATGGAAAATATTAAAATATTAGATAAAAATTCAATAAATAATACTAACCATGTTTATCATATAACTGCAATAAAATTTCAATAATTATCTATGACAAAATAACATTCTCATATATCTATATCTATATATTTATTTTGTTAATTTCATCAATTACATATTCTATTAATTTTTATTAATTGTTATTCTAATTTTTGTAAGTAAATAATAATATATACAGAAATGGATATAATGAAAAACTGAAAAAATATGCTATTTAATTATAAGATAAATTAAATTTTAATGTCAATAACTAATTTTTCATTTTATTAATTATTAATAATTGTTCAATTTAATGTTCTTGTAATATAAATTCAATTTATATTATTTCTTAATGAAATGTTTTTTGCACTGAATTTTTCGTATATTTTATGTTTTAAAGTATTAGTAAGAATTTTGTTTATTATACTTAAATATTTCGTAAAAACATCAGTTTTGTAACAGTAAAAAAAGTAAAATCTATTTAGTTTATATTAAAACGAAATATTATTAATGAATAAAATATAAATTTATGTCCTAATACTTTAATGAAATTTGAAGAACCTTTAAATTAATAAATAGATATTGATATATATTTTGATGTGTTTTCGGTTAAAAAATTAAATGTAATTCTAACAGTAATAATATTTGTTTATTTAATGTATGATACTTTGTGAATAATAACTACTATATTGAATATATTACTGTATATACAAAATTTTACTTTGAATTGAAAATATAGCAGGTGTTAAATCTTTTCTAATTGAACATATCAATGAAAAATCATTGAAATAATAAAATTATTATTTCCAATAAAGTTACTTATAATTGATATGTAAAAAATATTTAAATTAAATTGTATCGACGCTTGATTAAAATTAAAATTTTATTTTGTTTCAGGACAGTACTATTGTGCACCTTGTAATATTTCTTTAAACTCTGAAGTAACATTCGGACGACACATGGAAAGCAAAAAACATAGAAATCAAATAAGTTCAAAATCACAAACACCATTATCTCCAATACAAAAAAAGAAAATGAAAAAGAAATAAGAAATTATAAAAATAAGTGCTAATAAGATTTACTGAACAAGCGATTTTTAAATATCATATACTGATGCATACAATTTTAAGTTTTATTTTGCTGCAATAATTTTTAATTTAATCTTTAGGATCTTGATATATAGTCAATGTGATTTTTCTTACTTCAGTTGTGAATAAATTTATCGAATTAATAAGCTAGTTGAATTTATTATTTAACAACATGATTATAAACTAAATAAATAACACAATAAATTTATTGAGGGAAGACTTTTTTGGAACGTAAATATATTAATGTCTGAACACAGTACGTAATTACATTTAAATTTAATGTTAAAAATAAATTTGTTTGGAAACGAATTTAAACAATTATCTAGATTATAAGTTTTGTTTACAACCATACTTAATTAATTTGTCATATTCGATTATTTATAAGGTTATCATTTGTTACCTATAGGGTTGCAAAAAAATTACAAAAGGATAGAGTAAAATTTAAAAATAGTAATCACTCCCACTAGTTTCTCTATTAGCATATATTTACTATTTTCCCCTTGCCATAAACATTCCCTATTATCTTGGGTTAAATTAATATTGATTAAAAATACCAATAAATACTCTTCTTTCAAGTTAAATTCATCACAATTTCTATTTTAAATCTTAAAGAATTGTGTATTTAAGAATTGTATATTAGAAATCTTTGTTTATTATCACAATTTATAACATACATTCATTGATAATATAAATACTTTTTATAGTTTTATTTTCCGATTTTACTGTCTCAAATATAAAAAACATACTAGAATGTATTAGAATTATTTAACCAAATTTTTAAATAAAATTTTTATATTTATATTTAGTACTAAAGTATCATAAAATAAAATTTATACTTTAAAATTGCGATAATCGTATATTTAAATAAAAACATTATATACAATATAAAGTAAAAGTTTTTTTATTTTATTTTATTAATATTAAAAAATATTTAATAGATAAATTAAGTTTCACAATATAAAATAAAGTATCATTTTCAATAAATTATTTTTGACATTGTGTGTATTGTATAGTTAATACATTCAACAAATTTTTTTGTACATTTTATGATCGAAAAGAAATATATATATCAAATTTAAATAAAGAAGTTGATATTATTTAAATGGATATAATTAATATTAACCAGAAGGGGATTGATTAGAATATTTAAATCTATAAACTTCAGATATGATATAAAAAAATGAGAAAATGTAAGAATTGAATTTTTTTTAAATCATCGAAGATCTTCTAAAACTAATTATTTATATTTTTGTAAGCTTAATTATTTTTTTACATTTTTATTTTGTTATTTTGCAAATATTTTAAATATAAATTAATATACTTTACTACTTAAGAACGTAAATAATTTTGTCACAATTTTTGCCAGTATTAAATTTATAATTAATAGAAGTTCTTAAACCCTTCACTTTTTAATTTAAGGTTTAAAAATTTAGAATTGATAATGAAAAAATATATTCAATTAAAATAAAAATAATACAATCTTAATATATTACAATTCAAGAATCAGCAAATATATAATTTTATTGTTTTTATTTGTAATTGTAAAAATTTATACAAAAGAAATCAATTGTATACATACCTTTTAATAACTTCAATAATTTATCAGTTTTGATTATTACAGATACAAATATTTGCTTTTAAGATTTATTATTATAAATCTGTTTTTTAATTCTACGTTTATTTAAATCATAGATATTGAATTAATTTATATTTAATACACTTTAAATAATTGAAATCTCTAAGAGCACAAGGGGATTTTATAATTTGTAAAAAATTTTGTAAAAAAAATATAAAGTAGCCGCAGAAAATGTAACAACAAAAACTATATTTTTACGACTATATATATAATCGATTTTAATAGGCAATTGTCAATTTTTAATTCATTATCTTCATGCGATGAGTTTTTACAACAAAATGTAATGGTTGCCAGTTTAAATAAAGATTCACAGCAGTTACTTGTATAATTTGATTTACATATTTGTTCTTTAATTTTTTTTAATCAACACAATTTTGCATATACATACATAGTAATATAAATTTAGTTGGTTTATATGAGTAATTATTACTTCAACTGTATTATAATTATCATATATTTTATTTTAACAATTGTTGAAAAATTACTTTGTATGAAGTGTTACAGTATTATACTTGGACCTATTAAAATTAATATTTAAACAAGTTTGTCTTTTTTTCTATGTTCAAGAATGCTTTGACTATGAACTTACTAAATTAATTTTTTATATTATTTATATGTTCATGTAACTTAAAACTGATTACATGAATAAAAAATGCTTTGAAAAACAAAATATTTAACGCTTTAAGTATGTGATAATGTTTTTCAATAATGTTAGCTGTTTCATTAATTATGTTAGCAGATCCCTCTACATAATTTAGTAATTGAAAAAACATTTTTATATAATTTATTTAAATTATACTAAGATTATATAGTAAGCATTGGTTTGTAAAAGCTGTATTTTATTGATCATTTTATGTATTAGGCAAATTATTTTGCAACTGGTAGTTTTATTATGATAGTGATTTTGCTGCACGTATTAGATATTATCTCAGATAACATTTTACAAGATACTCTAATAATGTTATTAACCAAAGTTAGTCCTGCTCTAATCTTGTGGATACACATCAAGTTCTCAGATGGCAGACAAATGTATTAAATTGTTGATTTGTAAGTTAGATAATTAATCACGAATTAAGTCATAGCTGACACACTACCCCCCTTCCACCGGCAATGGTAATTTGTATTCTGTTAAATGTTTGATAAGTCACGTTCATACATTGCGTTAAATGTAGCTTATGTCATAAATTGCATCTGGTTAATTATTAGTATAATTCGTATCGATACGAATAATAATTAAAATTGTTATTCTCAAATAGTTTTTACTAAATATAAGACAAGTTTATAAAATATAATTTTAACTTACTATTAAAAAACAAGTTTATTTCATTAAAAAATTAAGATTTTATTGTACTTAATCATAAATTTTTAACTACTTAAATATAATTTATGAATTAACATTTTATGTTAAATAAGAATTAAAAAAAAAATTTTTTTTTGTATTGCTTTTTAGGCGGGTACTAACGGTAATTAATTAATTTTGTCTAAAACATTAATATTAAATCCATTTTATTAAATAACTATACATATTCCAAAAATTATTCATCAATTTAAAAAATAAAATATGCATGGATTCAAATAAAAATATTAGAATGTATTTGTTAAATATTAAAAGCTTTAAGCAGATAATTTTTAACTCATTAAAAATTTATAGTATTGTAATATTACATATAGTAAACTAAGAATTGTTTATATTAATATAAATAATGAAAGGCACTATTACAAATTGAGCGCTGAATATTAAAAGTCCGATGAAGAAAACGATAATTTTTGCGTATTTTAATAAAACTACGAAGAGGAACAAATTCTTAAATAAAAAGTGTAAACTTCAGATAAAGAGAAATGAATACTGTCATTTTCACGCTCAATAATTTCAATAATTTCTCTAATTTCACTTTTTTGCCTCTCTAAAGAGAAATTACGAATAATAGGCGTTGGTGAGGTAGTTACCTTTCTATTTGTCCTTATAATTAATATGTATTCACCTTAGTTTTTGTAAACTCGATAAAAATCGATCAGTCACGCACAGTTACAATAATACGCCTCCACGTGCTTATTTATTATGAATCTGCAATCCGTAGGTCATACAAGGGGTAGCGAGTGTAAAATGGACATATGGTGGCTAAGTGGGATTGTCCGTTGATATAAGGCGGCAACGACTGCTATAGTGTTTATAACGTAGAGGGGCGATGAAAGTCGATCTCAGCTGGAGGGGGAGGAGGAAGCAAAGGCAACAATCGGAAATGTTCGGCTTGACGCACGTCGACTTTTGTCAATTATACTAACGTCTCAGTTCATTTCTAGGTATAAATAAAGTAGGTTTAGCGGATGATTTTCATGCTCTTTTAATTTCGTGATCTAACATTACGTATTTAATATTTAGAAACAAAGCTATATGTTGGGCAATTGCTTCAAAAACAAACGCGTTCCTAGCAATGAGGAAGTTTGTCGCGTAGGTTACATTTCTCTTAAAAATTAACAGGTGAATATTGCGAATTAATTGTGAAATCATGATAGATTAGTGATTTTTTGGTTTCTGTTTCATTGAAAAATCCTCGCTGCAGCTGGAAAATCAAGAAACAACGAGGCTGTGTTTGCTAAGCGTACCTTTTCTTTCATTACTGCGCGCGCGCGCGCGCGCGTGTGTGTAGGAATCCTGTTGTCGCGCGCGAACAAGAGAGCAGCAGTAGCGCCGTTGATACTCTAGCAAAATGGCGTTGACGCCCGTTGAAGCACTTTTATCGACCCTGACAAATAGCTATTCACCGACAGCAAGGAGGAAGTCGCAGCATTTTTGAATTTTCACCTTCGCAGCTACTATTACTGTTACTGTTACTTTTTGTTTTTCGTGCTGTTCACTATTATCTCAGCTTACGATTTTCTCAACCCTCCCATTCTGCACACAGCAATCTCTACACTTCACTTCCAATCGACTACTAACCATAAGCCTCTCCAGAATTCCATACATTTTCTCATTTGCAACAAATGTCCGTGTGCACTCATCGATTCAGGAATATGAGAAATTTTCATAAGTAAAAAAAAAAATTGATGATTTGGCTTTGGGATAAGTGTTGTGATTTTTACAAGGTTATCGTTTTATGCGACTAGAAGTGATTAAGGAAGTCGAACCTTAAAGTGAAAGGAAAAAGAGTGAATGTGGAGTGCTACAACGTGACAGAGACAAGACGCTCTCAAGCCAAGGTAGGACCTATTTTCAGCTTATTTTTGTTCTCTTTCGTAGAAGTAGTTTTCTTTCTCAGCTGCGTTTGTTAGTACGTTCTTTTTTTTTATTCATATATGCGCACGCATGTATCCCGCCGCCAGCTCGCAAGTTCTTTTCGTTTTGGAGTTGGATGAAAATTTTATGGTTTTGCTTTAGCATCTTTTTTAGACCTTCCGGATTTTGTTGTACTATTTTATAGAATGAACAATAAATTAATCACTGCTGTAAAGCAAGCCACAGTAAACAGAAAGAAGAAACTATGAAAATGTAATTTTAAAACAACCACGTTTATTGGGACGTGTACTTCTAAAATACAGGTTATACGTCGTTTTAACTAACAACTTCTTTTACTTTTAAACGTTTGTCAGCTTATTTTAGATATTTAAATTTGGTATTTTATTAAAAGTTGATATTAAACTATAAAAAGTATTTTGATAAATATGTATAAAATTCAAAACTTTCTTAGTTAGACGAATTAAAAAAAAATTAATTACTTAACGTAAAAAGAAAATAAATAAATAGAATATTTATTTTTTTTTAGTTTTATTCATGTATTTATTATCTTTCACAAAGAATCTGTTTTATTAAATATCAAGTCAACACTTACTTTTTAATAACCTAGTTTAGCTGCTTGTTATATCTCTTTTATACTCTAATGTTCATATTAATATTAGAAAAAGTTGGTTAAAAATTAAAAAAAAGCGTTACTGATATTTTTGTATTTCAAAAAAGTGTTCCAAAGCAAAAAATGAAAAAATTTAATACTAAATTTTTATTTATGAATTTAAGACTCCCATACATTGCTACTTTCATGAAAATATATATTTTCTTATTTTACTGTGCTAATTCCAGTATGTTAGGTCAAGAAAAAAATTACAGATAATTTGAAAAGTATTAAAATCCTGAATGTAATGATTATTCTATGGTAGAAATAATAAATCTAAAGGATTAAATTATAAATATCATTCTTTAATAAAAAAGATTGATAAATAATTATTTTTGGTGAATGTTTGCGACTATTATAAACATGATAAAAAACTTCTAAGTATGCATTCTGTGAATTGAATTTGAATAAACAAAATTATAAATAAAGTATAATCTGTAATTACAATGAAATCAATTTACAAATTTTCGTGCTTCATTTTGTTTGTTTCTATGACAAATATTACACAATAGTGTTTAATAATTTGCTATTATAATGAATAGTATTTTTATGTATACAGCTGTAGTATGAAATATCAATGTTCTGTAAAATTAATATTACCAGACAAAAATTTTTAAACTTAAAAATAGCCAGTACAATTTTTATAAGAGTTCAAATAAAGAATTAAAATTAATATAAGATGCTGTTTTCTGAAAGCGAAAAAACTATAAAATTTACAATACCCCTATTGATAAACGTATAAACACCGGATGTTTCAAATATTTTATTGTTTATTAAAAATACAAGAAATGCAATAGGGATTTCGTATAAAAGTTAATATTTTTATTATTTTAAACTTTGCCAGAATTTATATTCTGATATTTTTATATTCCGGTAAAGAAATATGAAGACCACCATGTGTAAAAAAAGAATATCACCAGTATGTTAGAATACAAAAACGAAAAAAAACTTTGGCTTTATTATACTTATTTATTGTTTTTTCACGTGAGCTTAGAATTGCATCTCAATTTTTCTGAAGCAAAATTAATTCGAACTATTTTTCTTGAGATTATTAGGTTTTTTATTTTACTATTTTATGAATTTAAAGTATCAGATACGAAACAGTGTTTGTTTAGTTTTTTAAACGTTAAATGTTCAGCTAAATGTGTAATTAATTAGTAGAAATATAATTAATCAAGTTCATTTTTTAAAATTGCATTGCATACTATTGACTATAATTTAAATAAATTTACGATGGCCAAACATGAATTGGATTTTTATAAAAATGTAATAATTGTCATCTAATTAATATTATATTTACCAAGGATCAATTTCGCATACCTGTAAGTTTTTTACTTTGTATTAAAAATAGAAAATTTAAATGATTACTTTTCTAATATAAGAAATATTTATAACAAAACGTTACCATTTTTATATTTTGAAAGATTTTATTCTTGTATTTCAAATGCTAAGATTTTTTACACTGCAAGCTCACCGTGTGTTTTTATGCGAAATGGTATTAGTTGGTGGTACAAATTAAAAATTAAATAGTAAAATGTAAATTAATCAAATATTTCTTCTATATCTAATAACATTTTTTATATTCATTATTTTAATTACAATTTTTAAAAATGTCTTATTATTTTAAAATATTATTTTCAAAAATTTGTTGACATAATTAAAAGTATTACTTTTAACAATAACTATATATATTTATTTCTGTTTTTTAGAAAAATAGTTTAAAAATAATTAGTAGAATAATTAGATGATCATATATTTGTAGTATATTCATTATTTTCAACGTAATTTTTACTAGCTGATTAAAATTTATTCAAAATAACGAAAACAGTTGTGCTAAAAATTACATACACTATATTAGTTTAAGTTAAACAATGAAATTACAATCAATGATTTTTTGGAAAAAAAAGTCTCTATCCTTAGTATGAATTAGTATGATTGTCACAACCATTTTACCCTATAATTGCATTAAATTTATGAATAATAAATTTTGATAATTAAAGTACAGTTGAATACATTTTTATGAGAAAAATCTATTCGTTCGTTTATTACGAGATTAAATATTTGTTTAGAGGTCTGTTGATTAAGAATTTTATTGGCACTAATAAAAATAGTCAAGAGATCTCTGACTAGATTATTGTGTTAAATTCTTTAAACAAATTTTATTTTTACGTTAGTAACTAAAATACTAATGAAGTGTAATTAAAAGGATAGCAGAAGTTATGAAAATTCCATAAAATCTGTTTGAAAGTGCCGACGGCTGTTGGTTTTGAAACTTTTCGCCCTTTTATTGCAAAAAATTTTTCTCGAAATATATTGTATATGAATACATTAAAATTATTGAGCATTACACACTAATATTTTTTTTTGTATGGATAAATTAAGCCAATACATTTTTTTTTCATACAACACTTTTATATATATCTTTTATACCTACAAACGTGAAGATCCAAATAATTATAGTATTAGTAAAATATTAATATTCATAGATTTACTATATGTTGTGCGTATATTTCTTACTTTTAGAATTAACATTATGTATCGTTACTTTCAGTTATTATTAATAAACTATAAAGAATGTTTTGTTATGGTATTTAATATATTTTGTTCAATTTCATAAGTATTGGAATATTTATAAGTAGCAAAGTCATATGGATAGTGTACTGCCAATGATTCTTAAATATAGTAACTGAAAATTTCATGCTTATGTTCTACATTTTATAGTATTTATATATATATATAACTGGAACATTAATAAATATGTAATTGTTTTTTTAATTTTTTTTCAATATTCATTAAGTTTTGTAGTTGGTTTTTAATATTACTTTATTTATGATATAATTGATAAATAAAGTATATCGATTGCCTTGAATGTATTTGTTATTTAACTAAAAACGCTACATATTTCTTGTCAATAACGTATAAACTTATAAATACTATTTTCTCATAGACTAAAATGTAATTTGCCTGAATATATGTTTTATACACATCTGAAGATAAGAAAAATATCTTCAGATATTAAATTTTTAGATAGTAAATATAATATCGTCAAACATTAAACTAGACTTTAGTATAATCTAAAATTAACCTAAAGAGATGAACAGTTATTTTCAAAGTTATATAACAAAGCGCATACCTAATAAGGGAAAAATAGTAAAAAAGACATTTGTTGCATACCATTTACTGCAAGTGCATGTGAGTATATTATTCTTTCTTTCGTTCATTTACATTTAGAAACAATCTTGGTAGTACTAACGACTCTGTATTTCAAAATTCAGTTTCGACAGTTGGTTATCTTACATATGTGTACAAAGCTATTTCTTCCTAAAATTACTATTTAAAATAAATTATACTTATTTCAGAAATGTATTAAAATATCAACAGGTACTATCTATTCGTCTCTTTTATACATACTTTTTATCTTTTCTTATCGCAAAAAACTTTCATAAATATATAATTTCATTTACTATTATTTTCAATTATTTTTTTTTTAATATTACTTTCAAAGTGTAAATAATTCGACAGTTCAACTTTTTAAAGAATTGCTATTCTACAAAATTTAGAATATTTTATTGCGATATTTTCAGTAAATAAAACTAAATAATTCTATCAGTATCAATCTATATAATAAATAAAAAATTTATCAAATTTTTAAAACAAAACCTGCAAGTTTTATTCTTAATATATGCAATTTTGTGTATTCGCAAATTATTGATTGAAATAAATTAGTATAATAAAAATCTATAATATATACCAAGTATTTATAAATCTAGAAATATTTATAAAGTTTTTTAAAAAGTATGTATTGAAAAATAAATAACACAATTGAAAACTCATGAAACCACATATGATTACATTTGTTCTTCTCCTTTTTTTTAATTACAGTTTTAAAAGATGGGAAAATTATATTTAATATAATAATTTATTATTTTACAGAAATTTTGTAAGAAAGTTATATCTTTTTAATGAAATATGATTTATTAAAAATTTTCATTTGCATTTCAATACTTGTATGCATGTACGATTGCAAGCAAATATGAACAATAGTAAGGTATATTTCGTTATAAAATAAAATAAATATTGTTTATGAAATTTTTTTGTAAAAGCTTAATCGAAAACGATTAAATATTATTATTACATGAACTGATAGCGGAGTTTAAGGGAAATACTATTACCTACTTATTCTGTTTCTTCCTGCTCAAGTGTTACTGTATATATTTTCAATAGTCAAAAATTAAATGACTTGATTCGATTTCGAACCAAAACTTAAATAAATAAAATTATATATAAAAAAAAAATTTTCAAAAAGTATAGCGAAATTCAGTTAATTTATTAGAAATAAATAAAATATAAAATACCTATGAAGTCTTTTTTATAAAAAAAAAACATTTCTTTTATTTAATCTCTAAAATATGTGTATATGAAATTGTATCTATTTTATTCTTCAAAATTAAAATGAAGTATAATCTATGAGTAAGAGACTAATACTTGATGCATGTGTTTTCTTGATCAAAGATAAGAAAATCTTGAAAATTGTTTTGTTTATTTAGTTGATTAGTTTCATTTAGATAATTAATAATTCTTATTTATGAAAATAAAAAATAAAGCACATAATCTTGTTTATGAGAGTAGAAATCTTGAAAACTGTCGATGTATAAATATCGATGAATAATCATACGAATTTGCGTAACAAAATATCAGATATATATATAAAATAAAATTATAATTATATAATATTTAATATTGCATTAATTGCGCTCATCATAGATTATTTCTTAAACTTTATAATTGTGAAAATATAATTTTATACTAATTTTCAAAATTAAAAAATTCATACTTAATTTGCTTTATAATTTATAAATTATACATTTAAGTGCAGTTTTCACGAGTGCATGTTAATTTGATTAAATTTCTATATTATTATGCTATTATTAATATACCAGAAATTTTCAATTAAAAAGGCTACCTTAAAATGTTTCTAAATAAATATAAAAATAAATGGGTATCTGCTTATATAAATAAATATAATCGAAATATAACAAATATATATATATATATATATATATATATATATATAATAAACTAATTGGACAGACAATAAGAATCCGTATATACGTAAGGTGTATATTACTAGTTATATATTCAAATTAATTGGTTGGACAAATGAATACACTTCATTATGTAGTTTAACCCACATGAAAGTTTATTGATAAAATGAATAAAGAACCAGCAAAAGTGTATGAACCGATATGAGTAGAATTATATTTATAATTGAGCCTTTTTTGTGTACCAATATCATTAATTAATTTTTTTTATATGAAATACACTTTATATATTCCAACATATCTAAAACTTCCACTGGTTACTATTTACTCGTCTTTATTTTACTATAGTACAAATTCTCATTTTCAAATTTATGAGCTGAACTTCTCGCAATTATAACTATTTACAAATTTTTTAAAAAAAATAATAAATAAATTAATTGAAATATTGTTGAAATCACATTTCTTTATATTTTTAATTACAAGTTATTAGTTTCTGAACTACAAAACTATTAATTTACTGACACAAAACTCTGCTGTTTTAATACTAAAAACCGTATTTTAACTTTGCATTCATGATTTACATATTATGTGCATGTTAATGTTAATGTATGCGCACTTTCAATTCAGAAATCATTTTTCTAATAAAGAATAATTATGATTTTTGTAAACTAATGTATGCTTGTTTATATACTTATATAATGATTAATAAAGACAATAGGTACCAATATTTGATTTTAAAGTTCTAAACAGACTTATGAAAAATTTGAATACCTAAATCAAGTGATTATTAGTTAGCATGTAGATAGATATCGCGTAGTATAATTTCAGTCTTAAAACAATATTCTATGTATTAGGCTATATATAATAATACATTTTCGACTATTTACCTAAATGCAGCATTAAACACGTTATTAAACATTGGATGAGATTTACGTTCGTATGGATTTTAAAACATTTTAATTTCTAATAGCGAAGACGAAGTGGCATTATCGACATATATATTAAACCAAATAAAAAAAATTAGTGATTTACAATAGTATTGTTTATACTTAAATATTTAAATGTAAGATATAATGTAATGTTATGTATATTTTAAGAAATTTAAACATAATAGAATAAAAAATCAAAATATTATAAATAGTTAAAGATACACTTTAGGCATATACGTATATTTCAAAACGAATAATTTTAAAACCTCTATTGGAAAATTTATATTAAATACTCATATAAAAATATTACAGTAATTTCTGGTAATGTACATACTCCATTTAAGCGAAGAAAATGTAAAATACTGTAACGATCTTATTTAGTATAATATTTATTGATATTAAACGATTTATTGAAAAAAACTCGTTCAAGTCAGTATGAAAAAATTTTCAATTTTTTCATGTATAATTTGTCGATGTACAATATTTTAGCTATATATTATTTATATATAATTTAGTAGCAATTGAAACATGTATGAAAAACAATGGAAATAATTAATTGTGGTGAATTTTGTTCTAAATTTTAATAGAAAATACGTCATAACAAAAATAAAAAAATTTCTTATTTAATTTGTACATTAAAACTATAATGAGTATAAAAAAATTATACATTCAATTATAGAACACACTTCAAGTCATATTATATTATTATGCATCAGTATCAACTTTATACTTTATTTGAAATATTTATTTTTATTGAAAATATTTTGTCTTAGATGATTAATATAATGAAGTTCGAGCTAATATTAAGTTAATTTTTATTGATTATAATATTTATGGGTTGTAATATAATTTCTATACTTCTGAGAAGTTTTGATTATATCTTTCGTCAAGTGAATAAAATTGTGTGGTACTTAAGTAAATATTTGAATATTTAAAAATTTTCATTTTTTATGATTAGTGAATATTGACATTATATTACAGTTTGTTAGTTCGTGGAATGTAAAAGAAATATTTTCTGGAAGTTTTTTAGTACTGTTTTGGAAAATAGAAAAGTGCAATAGGTTTCTTTTTGAAAATTAGAAAATTGTTGTAAATAAGGTTATATATTGCAGTTTGAGAATTCAATCTAAAAATGAGACAAACTAAAAGATAAAATGAAATTATCTATATGTAAATCTACAGAGAATTAAAAAGTATTTTATCGAAAAAGTCAAAAGAATCATATATGGCTATAATAGCGTAATAATAAGACTGAATACACCTGAAGGCATCATCCGCCGCAAAAGCACTACACTGTACCATTGTAACATTGCCAGCATCACATACATTGGAATTCGACGACATGCAGGGGCGGACGACACGGTATTGGCTCAGACCGAAGAAGGGGAGAGAAATACCGGTTTTTACTTCCTTGGTCCTTTCCTTTCTCACCATTCTACTGCTGCTGCTTCATCTCTACAGTCGTCGTACACTGACCCATGAAAGCACTAAGTGGCTGAATTCCATTGTTTGCAACACCTCGCTTAAAAATTTAAAGACGACTCGATGACAAAGACAAGACAAAATTGACAATGATGGTAAAACAGCAAAGAATATTTCGAGTTTAAACACCGTTAACATATTGTATATTGAATATTATTTTAAAAATTTTCTTTCAATTTAAATATACATGGACACAAAGCTAATAGTTTAGAAATAGAAGGAAACAAGGGTTACTTATGGTGCAAAATGATTGACTCAAGTAAAAAGCAAGTAAGTTTTGCCAAAAGCTGTCGTATTCCGTAAATTTCAGCTGTAGACCAAAGACATATGGATAAAACATAATGCACCTTTGACAAACAGTTATCAAACAACTTTCTGTGCATTTATGAATTTTACAAATAGTGATATGAAAACTGAAATTTATTAGGCTACAACCTGCAAAATTTTAAATACTTTTAATCAATACTGATTTAAGTATTTTCAAACGCTACATACATTACTATAAGCGTAATATATAGTAAATTATTGTTTAACAATATAAATTTTAATGAAAATGAATTTGAAACTGTTTACAGTAAATTTTAATTTAAAAATATTTTTTCTATTAATAAATAACTTTATATTAAAATTTTATTTGTAAGTATTTTGTACGCTTAGCAAAGACAAAACAGGAATTATCGTATACATTGGTTAAGGAATTTTATCAATTATTTAAATTCTAGGTTCATAATTAATTACAATTAATTATACAAAGTTACACAATAAAAAAGTGGCGTGATACTTAAAATTTTATAGTTTTGAATACTCACATAATAGAAAATGTATTATTATACCAATGCCGACAAAAAGATGAAATAAATAAAGGTCGAAATATTGTATACATTTTGTTTAGATTCTGGTTTGGTAAATATAAAATTCTTAATAATCATGAACGAAATGAAATAAACATGCAAAATAATCATGCAAAACAAACTCATAAACAGAGTAATATATGAGATCAATGGAAGCGGTACAATAGAAATAAGCTAATTATACAATATTAGTGTTCTGAATATCGTATGTTGATGTGTTTTGCTATGAAAATTAGAATTTATTTCGATCTAATACATTAACTCTAGTAGCTAATAGTTGAAACCATTTCGTATTTTTAGTAAATGCAGCTCTGTATGAAATTATTTGTTATCATTTTTAATAGCATATTATTATTCTGTTGCATATTACTAAGAATCAAAAGAAATTTACTATGGTTTCATGCTTTTTACGCAGATAAGGAAGCAAATAAAGAAGCAGAGCTGTTATTCTTTCTTTTGTGTTTTTCTAGATTTTTGCTGTATTTAACTTTATTAACAGTGAAACAATTACAACGAAGCTTTATTTCTTATAAACAGTCGAACCAAATGGAGGAAGTATCAAATTTTGTAGTAATTATTTTTTTCTTATCATTTGGTTTTCTTTCTAGTTGTATTATCTTAAATACCTACATGATGTTTATCACAAAAATACTTTTGTTCACAATATTTTTTTTTTTGTTATATTTTCAACCTTTTTAATCTTAAGTTTTCTATGGAATTTGTAGTTCATTATAACGTTTAAAAGTTTTCAAAGATAAATAAAATTCTACAAAAATTACACGTAATTCAGGAACTCGAAAATTTCATATTTGTCCATTTGATTGATAGTTTAAACATTTTTTTAGATTTCATTCTCTTTTATATAAAATATTTTCATTTAATCTTATTTTATCAAATATTTAAATTCTAGGTTCATAATTAATTACAATTAATTATACAAAGTTACACAATAAAAAAGTGGCGTGATACTTAAAATAAAAAATAATTTAAATATTTTATAATTATAATATAAAAATAAATTAAATATTTGTAGAATTATAACATTTTATTTAATCATATAGCTATTTAATTAATTAATTAGCTTATTGTTCTTGGTTTTATATATTATTTGTATTACTATAGTACATACATATAGTGATTGAAAGATTTAATTAAAGTACATTAAAGATATGTAAAACACTATTTACAGTAAATAGATTTAAAAACTTAAATAATTAAGATATAATATCCGACGTATATTGAAAATAAACAATGAATAAAATTTTGATTATTCTGTTTTATCAATGTCCATGCTCACATCCATATTTCTTTTTTCAACATGTTTTTCTTTTTTTTCCTTTCCTTAAAATTAAAATGAAATTAATTTAAATAAATTCTAAATAGAAAATTGTACAATAATGAATTACTATGTAATAAATAATTTACTAGCAAAATGCTATGAAAGATGAGTCAGTCAATAAAAAATAAAAGAAGAAAATGAGAAATAAAAATAGTTAGTACACGTTTGTATTTTATTTGTAAAAAGATCAATCATTGGTCCATTAAATTTAAAAGTAAAATGGAATGGCTAGTAAATAAACTATAATCATCTATTTTTTAAGAATTTGATATTCAACTATCTTTCTCCTCTTTTTCCTACCTCATTTTCTAACTACTTTCCTACATCCTTTCTGGAAGTTTTTCTTTCTTTATTTTATATTATTCTTCAATACTTTAAGCATTACACAAGATTATTATAGAAAAATGATGATACAATTAATCCAATTTAATAATTTTACTCTTTCACTATATATAAATATAACAATTTGAATGAATAGAAAATACGAAATTTTATCAGTAAAAAAGAATTTGATATAGACACTGATAACCAATTATACCTTGTTTTTTGTATGTATAACGACACATAAAAAAAGCTCGACATTATCTGTCATAAAGAATAGTGCTTTTTATAATGATTATATTTTTATAATTTTTTATAATTGATTAAAATGCATCTTATAATCAATCCGAGGAAATCGATGATTTTACTTGATTTTTTATATTTTAAACATATATAAAACCAAGGCAAAAGCTGTTTTTAAATTTTCTATACCACCATCTCAAACTTATTAAACTATCAAAATTGAAAGCAATATTTTTTTTTCGTAGACGAATATTTAAAGATAACTTTAAATTAACACAATTGACTTCACACTTACCTTGTAAGCTTTGTATTAAAACATATTTCATTTATTCAGTATATTGCATGTAATATCTGTAGAAATAATTAAAACAAGTTTAAAATAAATTTAATTTTGCTGTTTTTTATTTATATTAAAATGTTTACACTCTCTTGTATCGTTCTAGCTATATCATCAATTATATATAATGTAGTCTTATAAATTAATATTAATTTATTTGAGAGCAATAAAGTTACTGTATATACTATATACATTATTTAATGAAAACATACGTAACTACATTTATATTTATTGAGACATTATCCGCAAAGCTTTGCAAAGGATCATTTCTGCGACACCGTATAAAACAGCTCATACCTCAAATGAAATCAGATCTTATCAATAATAATCAGAAATATAAATCAATGTTTTTAATAATAAAATCAATATAAACATCAATTATTAAAATACTGTTTTATAAAAAAGGTTTATTTTAATTTGGTCTGTTGGCAATTTTATTAATCATTCTGATTAATATTAACCTATATTTATAAAAAAATTGCAATAATAAAAAAGCATATTTCGCATGGAAGTTGTATGCCATTTCACTACTTTTTTGTATACATATGCTATGATATTGTATTTATCAAATATTTATCAAGCCATAATTTTTTATTTTCGCAATACGATAAATTGACACTGCATCTACTTTTCGAATATTTAATTACCTAATGCTAAAATATATAGATATATATTTATATTCAATATGCAGAAATATATAAGAAATCAAAATTTTGAAAGTATGTTCAAATAATGCACTTATGTGCTATTATTTAATTACGTAAGAAGATTATCACTATCTTTTTTATCGGATATTTATATAATATTTATTGTTGCAAAATCTACATAAAATGAATACCATGCAATTCATACCAATATTTTATAATGAAAAATCGTCGTTACTTTAAATAATACAATGTGAATTATTCATACAAAAATACTTAATTGTAACACGTACTGAATATAATGAAATATATTTTTCAATCTTTCTATAGTTGTATTTATTGATATTCTACATTTGCCATATATATTTATGATATTTATTTATTAACAATATATCTAATATTAATTTCACTTAAATAACAAAGATTAGGTGTTTGATTGTTTGCTAACGATATAGTCTTGAATTATATTTAAAATTAATGAATCAGAAAAAATGATTATTGTTATGTTTGTTAAGTACAAAACTCTAATCAAAACATGAATCATTTTCTTTGACATGACAGATTTTAATCAATAAATTTTGACAATATTGATCAAATTTTAAATTTGATAGATAAACAGAAGAATAAAACCTTAAGACAGTTTTCGCAATGCGTTTTCACACGTCAGTCATTTGGTCCACTGTGATATTCGTTATCATTAAATTATTTTTTATTCTACATATGCCATGAAAGGAACTATTCTCTTTAAAATTATAATTCATGATTAATTTTTAAGATTTTGAAAATCGTAACTGATATAGATTTTATAATTGTGATTTCAAAAAATTCTTGCTTACACAAATGATTAAATTATTATATAGTTAGTAGAGCAATGCATTTATCATAAACTTTTTATATAAATTTACCAATATCATTTATTTAAATACATTCTTTATAATAAGATTATTAGTTATTGATATTTATCTTTTTTTTAATTAATTTTAAAGCTTTCAATTTTCGTTATAATCTAATAGTAAACAATTTGAATTTATTACATTTTTTGCATGGATTATAGTTTTAATGAAGATTATTTAATTATTTTTATTGCAACTCACATATTCACACTTGTATTAAAATGCTATCCACTTAATATAATACAAAAAATGTTCCTAAAGTTTAATTCATTAGGGTAGTCGAGAATATTGTTATTATTGTTGGTATTTTTTTTTTGTTTTTTCAATTATATATTATAAAAATATAGGTTTAACATATTAATATGCTAATAGTTGTACGGTCAATCTTTTTAGAAAAATGTTTTCTGAATGATTCTTGCTTTATTTTATCAAATGTTATATATTTTTATTATTTTATAATTATGTAAAATATGTAAGCATCACAATGCTACTTGTCTTTAGATAAAAATTTTTTATTTAGAACAGAAAATTTCTCTTCATTTGAATTGTCAATATTTATATATAAATTAAATTCTAATTAAAAAAATTAATATAATATAAATAGAAAAAATAGAAAATGGAAAGAAGCAAGCGGTCAACAAAAACTCATTAAAACAACTAAATGAGAAGTAGTATACGAATGAATAGAAATATATGAATCAAGTAAATGTTTAAATTCATATTGAATTAAATGAAAATCTTTCACATAAAATCAAAATCATTTAAACATTTATACTTTATTTATCGCCTTTTGCCCCTAATGTAAAATAATCAGCTAGATTTCTTTAATTTATGGTGTACCTTGTTTTGTTTTTGGCAATTCCATTTATGAAGGTTGTATTTAAATATCAATCTTGATATGCTCCACATTGACACCAAAGGAAATATTATAAACTAAATTTTCAAATAATAATATATATTGGAGATAATGATGTATTATAAGATCACATATTAATTTATAGTTACCTCGAATTTACAATGTTTGGCTGATGTCCATCTTGTTTTTTTAATAAATTTTACTTTTATGTTTATGTGAAATCCTTATCTCTTTAATATTAATCTACGTAAATAATTGTTCTCGATGCTCTTGCACGGCACTTTAACGGGCACAAAAACTGTTTTCCTATCGAGATTGTTATAACACCATATTACAGAAATAAAAATGTTTTTAAACAGGCCGTAAATTTAAACGTACCTCTGTTATCAACATATCTAATAAAAAAAATTATATTTAATTTACTATACTATAAAATAAAAATTTTCTTTTAATATTTTTCCTTTTTGTTCTTATATAATATACTAGTTAGTTTATTGTATACCACCGTAGTATATATAATTACATTATTATTATTTTTGTTCTCGGTTTGATAAAATTCAATTGCATTTTGTGATAGACAAACTATTTTCGTATTTATCTACTCATTTACATATGGTAATTATAAATAAATCTTTTTAACAACAAATAAGATAGCATTGTGTATATACATACGCTATCTTGAAACAACAGTAAATTCTTAATCCTTTCAAACTACCGAGAGAAGCCTTTACTAATTTAATTAAGGCATCTAGATAATTAGAAATTTTATGAACATATAACGGAATCTTACAAAATGAAAGTGTAACTTTGTAACTATTTTAAAATTACTTGGATCATTTTTTTATATTTTCAGTATTGATAGGTATCTGAACAATACCCCTTTTTCACTATCAAGTGGGTACTATTTTCAACAGTGTTTTGAACGATTTCATTATTTTGATTTTCACACTAGTGCAAGAATTTAAGTGAATGTTTGTAGTATTTGCAATTATTGTTTAATGTAATTTATTTTAAAATAAATGAAAGCATAAGGTTATTTTGAAAAAACTATTTTATGGATTATCTAGAGCAGTCTAAGAAATTTTTAATACTTATTGAGAAGAAAGGTCTCCATGAGAAAAAACTCGAGATTGCATGCGCACGATCAGAAAAAGTCTTTCAACGAAAAAATTCAGAGAACTATTAATTATTAATATCATTCTATTAATTCTGTTAATTCTGAAGCTGTTCGTATTCACCATAAATCTAGTCCCGCGGTATCAAGATTGTATCATTATATATGAGAGCACCCTTTTGTCCTTCAGAGTTTTTACTCGATTATCTGTTTTCTTTATTTTTGTTCATTTTCATTTATCAATACTGTTATCCATTCTACACGAGGTCCTCTATTAATGATGCAATATGCTCTTTGTCCTTCGTTGCTACACTCAGGCTGAAAAGTAAACATACGTGATGCGAGTAGCTTCATTTTCAACTTCTACATGTGCAACTCTTCTATTTAACTGATCTTAAAAAGTTTTTTATATCAGTCATTTATTATTCGCTTATATTTACTAAGATTTATCATGATATAATCTTTATTGAAATTACTTTATACAACCAAAAATTAATTAAACAAATATTTGATTAAAAAATATTTGATTTTATTTGAATATTTTTAAAACATTTATAAATCTAATCATCTCTTTTAAGTGATTAATTTAATAGTAATTTAGGCATTTTATGTAACTAATGAAAGATATGCATACGTATTATATATAAACTAATTGGAAATTTTCGATGAAAATAATTGATTTTTGATGACTGTGTAAACTTAATGGTAGTATCGACATCGAATCAACATAATTTATAAATAACAATATATTCTAAGAAATATAGAGACAAAATTAGAAATTTTTTTAACATAATTCAGTATATAGTGAAAAAATAAACAAGAAATAGGTAAAGATATAAAATAATAAAATAAAATATAAAAGTAGAAACATGTATAGAATTACAAAAAACGTACAAAGAGCTAAGTTATGCATACGAAAAAGGCTAGATTCTGTACGTAATTGTCTAATATCATGTCAATACTATAATCAATAATTTTTACATTATCACCATAGGATTTTTGTTTATTTGTTAATTTATCATATAATTATGATACCTAATATAGATCAATCTAATCGTTAGAACAAAAATAAAAGATTTATTATATTTAATATTTAATTTATAATAAATTATTATATATTACTATAAAGAAATATTTTGCAAAACAAATTATTTTAAGCATATAAAGACCATTAAAAATTAATCGGCGTATAAAATAATATTATAGAATTAAATATTTTGTCTAAACATCTGTAACGTTTTATGCATTCAAATATGTATTAAAGTTTTATAAATAAACAAAAACAAGATTCCACATATCTTGCCCTGAAAATTATGAATTTTTTACATCCATGCCCATACGTAAAATATTAAAATCAAACTTGTGTTTTATTATATTTATGTAGAGTTCTGTGACAAAATTTATCATCGATATTATAATTTAGATTTTTCTGAATATAGTTATTAATAATACATATACATCAAAATTTTTTATTATTATAGAATATTATTTCTTAATATATATACATTATTCGAACTAAAATTTTCAAACAATGAAAGTGTAAACCCATTTTTCGGCCTATAAACATAGTTATATGTAACAAATCTATTCATGTTCATAACATTTTATTATACAAAAATAGAATGGCAAAGATAAAATAATTATGAAATTTTCAATTATGAAATTATTCGACTATTATTCGAATATTATATTATGCAATATATATTATACAACATATTTACTATAAATAAATCCATTTTTAATAATATCTAATATTAGATAAATTATAAATTAATTTCATTATTTTTATTCAATGATAGATATATTCATATTCATACTTACATCGAAACACAATTTTTTAATTATAAAAATTAAGTTACGAAAAAAAAAATAATAAACTTAATTTTAACACAATATTGAAAATTAAGTATTTTCTTAATATAGTGTATATCATAATATTAAACTTCCATCAGGATATAGTCTGTCTATATATATATTTATAATCCATATATACAGTCCAAACAGTAATATATAATTCACTTTCATAAATGTTATGTATGTTTGTTAATATTCTGAATCACTGTTCATTTACTGCTTTATCTATAAATATGTACATATCATTTGGTTAATCTTTTTTAATTAAATTTGTTAATATTTAGAGATACTTGAATTAAAAACTCAAATTTTAAATTTCAAAATTTTGTTAACAACTAACATCACAAATTTTAGATTTGATTAAAAAATTTTCAATTATCATATTAGTACTTCAACTGCAATGAATCAGAACTAGTGAATGCTAATATTGTAATTTTAACAATTAAATTATTTCAAGATTTTGAATACATAACTTGTATATAACAATTCATTATAACGATTATACACTAACTATAATTGAATATTCTATAAACATAAATTTGAAGAGAACTGTAAATATTGCTACATGTACACATAGAAAATCAAAGAATATAGTATTGTTTTTTATATATTAAAATAATCTTTTAAAGAATTTTTGGAAATTACTTTTCACGTCGATGTTTAAAATAAAATTATATATTTATATTATATTATTATATTTATATAATGGTTATACATTCTAATTTTTATTAAATTTTGTCTAAATCTTCTATTATTGTAATCAATGCCTTTTACATAATATTTATTTGTATTTATTCTATTTATTCTATTTATTTATTGTAAATTATGTAGAAATTCATTATCATTGTTAGTAAATTTATTTAACCATATAATATTTTTAAGTTTTATATATTTGAAAAATCATGATAATATTGATAGTAATTCTGTTACTAACAATTTTTAGTAATAGTAATGATGGATAAGAATGATATTAACAATTGTAATTTTATGAAAGTTAATAATAAAAGGTTATTTTTACTGTTAATAGCTTACTTAAATTCAACAGTATTTTAACTTCTTAAACTTTTACTTGAATTATTCAATTAAAAATTTTAAATATGTATTTAAAATCAACATTTAATGTGACTCATCATCAAAAATGTTTATTAAAAAGTTGAATAAAAATTTGATATTATATTCAAATAATTGTGGCAGAAATTAGTCATAAAAGATTTTGGTTGTATATGTTATCTAAAATATGTTAACTATTGCAAAAAATTTATATTAAATTTATTTGCAAATTTGGGGATACAATATTCTAATTATTATCCGTAATGAAGATACTTACTGAAGTAAGTGAATGTTAATTTTTTCTTATTTAATAATTAATAAGAATAAAATTAAAATAATATATGTAAATATTTATATATTGAAACATTGTTAAATAATAATATTATGCAATATAATAAATTTATAATGAAATGTAGTACTTCTGTTGCATATTATAGTACAGTACACATTTACATTATTTATGTATATAGATATAGCAGTTACGCTATGTTAATTTACCAGTCACTCAAATAGTGTCAATGTGACGAAGTGTAGTTGATTAACATAAAAGTCTTTAGATTTACAAGAGTTAATCACTATAACAGTTTTTTTATTCTGGGTTTGGTGAAAGAACCAATTATAATTGGTTGGCAGCAAAAAATACAGTTATATATCATGTATTATTACTATATATTTTATATATACTAATAATGTTTATCTCATTTTGAAAATATTTAAATCTATTAAAGTATTTAAACAATTCAATTTTGATAGTTAAGCTATATGATTATTGTAAATTAATGTGCATTAGTATTTAATATTCCATTAATTGCAGAAATTATGTTCATAATACGGATATACCTATATTTTTTTTAGAACACAATAGATAATTTATTTTGTCGATATTAAAGGATTGAATACTTAATTACATATTTTCGTTTACTATAAGTACAAAATTAATTCTATAAAATATATCGTATTTATTTTAATTTTAATTAAAATTTATTAAATTTTCTACAAATTTTTTTATCTATTTAAAAAAAAAATTATTAGTTTAGTAGACTAAGAAAATATATAAAGTAAAGTATTTAAAAAAACTTCTATATTTAATCAAATATTATATATTTGGGAAAAAAGTAAAACTAGTATTTTAAACAATATTAAAATAATTTATGAAATTATTTATTATCCATTGTTATATATTATAACTATATATTATATTTATTATAAGTGTTCAGTGGACAAACTACAAAATAAAAACCTTAATGTAATATTAATTTATTTTATTAAATTTACGTCAGATAAAATAAAGTTATTGTTCTAATGTTATAATATAGAAAAAGATATAATTCATAAAATTAGTAATATTTGTGTATAAATTCTCGATAGTTTGAAAAATACCCAATCAGTATAAATATACTAAAAAATTAAAAATAATATTGCATTCATTATCAAATAGATTTTTAATATTTATTTAATTTATTTTATTTTATTGTAGTTCATCATAGTCTCGGAGGAACAAGTTAAACTGGCTAATACGTTGAGAGCAACGATATCGGGGACTGTGACGATACGGTTGACGAAATTGGGCCTCGGGCATTGTAAGGAATTTCCTTTGACAATGTTCTTATCAATGTGTTACTACCACTGACACTAAAAGTATCCCAGGGATGAATTGGCAAAAGTGTTAGACACCTATTACGGAGAGAAGACAGCTCTACGTCCCCCTGTTACAGATACCAACAGCCGCCGGCCCTCGTGACCATGGTGGAATCAGGGGCTTCCGCTGCCTTCCTCCATATACTGCTATATGCTCTGCTCTCATTACTGTTGAGCCCCGGGGATACCGAAGCCGACCAAGGTAATATATCATAATTTTATTTCTTTTTCAAGGCTTGCCTTTAAACTTACTTATGTTACCTCATATTCACCTTCAATTCTCGTGAAATATTCGCCTCTTAATTGATTAATCAAATTATACGATGCTTTTTTCAACCTTTTCGTACAACATTTCATGATTAATAATTTTACTTTTAAGAATATGTAACACAAAATAAACGAATTATGTAATTTAATTATTACAGTTTGGTTGTTGCGTCTTGGTGTTAGTTAAGATATTGAATTAATAAATATCCAAACAAATAGATGATACTATTGTAAAATTTGTACCTTAATACTTTATATCATTGGTGATTTCATAAACTTTGTCATTTATATTATGCCCCTTTGGAATTGATTGAAATTTAAAGAATCGGATTCAAGTAAAGTACCACGAATTTTAAATGTGTAATTGTTTTTAATGAAAACGTGAAAATTCATAACAAATAAAAAAGTTATTTTTTATAGTCCGTAATACCAATGTATCAACATTTCTATTTTCATTCACCCTATGCCTAAGACTTCCTACAAAGTACATCGATAAACTTTGTAAACTAATCTCGCTATTCTTATATAATACGTTCACATTTTTTATTTGCACGATATGATAATACTTCGGAATTCAAATAAATTCTCTGTGATGAGTCAGAAGCAAGATGAATACACAAATATCGTGGATGTTAAGTAACACTGTAGGTCATATGTACTTGATATGTGATATTAAATTGACGTCTTTGTTTACATTCTGTGATGCTTCATGCATGTTATAACTATTGACTACTTTTTATGATAAAAAATTCACTTTCTATAGTAAAAATAAGATTTGTACAATTTCCTATTAAATAATATAAATTAATAATGCACTTTAGACACAATTTATTTTTGAAAAAAAATAGCAATTGCTTTTTAATTTTATCACATGAATAGAGTTTTAAGGAGATAAAGTGGTTTCATGATTTTAATAAAGAAACAAAAATTTGTCAATACCACAGTAAAGTTGCATAAATACTTTATCTGTATACATACACATTAAACAGCAACTATTGCTAAGTAACTGTAAAATTTGGTTTGAACCCAAAATTTATTTGCAATAAACAGTTTACATTGTTCATTTTTATTTACAGTATTATTTATATATTTACAATACTATTATTTACAGTGATCAATAGTTACAAAAATATTTGTATTATTAATTTGGATACATTTTTTTCCCGAGTTTAAGTTATATAATTTAATTATGGTTGTTTGATATTAATTTACTAAAAACGACATACTTTCTTGCTTGATAATTGTATATTTATAGTTTATAAAGTTTATTCGAATAAATTGTATAAAAAAACTAAGTTATAGTATAACAAAAAACATTTTAACATTCAGATAATCAGTACGCTTAAATAAATGGAAATAAATAATTCCTTGAGTAAGATTCTTGTTCAATACATTCATTTATAGAATGTTATATTTTCGATTCATTTAATGCAAAAACTCTTCAGATATTTTATATTATGTAATTTTTATGAATTGATTGTACTAGAAATATTTAGAAACTATTAATTATAGTTACATAAAATTAAAAAGCAATAATCATTTTCATTTTCTAAAGTTATTAACACAAAACTCCATATTGGCAGAAAATTGAATAATCTCTTTATTTCATATTTAGACAAATAGGTATATAATATATTTAAATCATTAAAAATATGAATAAAAGATAGGCTCAATTAAAAATGGAAATATTAATTTAATCTAATCAACGAGCAATATAAATTAATTTCTAGCCTATAATATTTATGAAAGAACTTTTTCATATTATCATAATATTTCTATATTTAAGTTAACAAGTAAACTTTTATTATTAGGAAAAAAATGAATTTTTAAAAATAATTATGAGAAAAGAAATTTTTTATAACTTTAATTGGAATATCCGCATGATATTTATTTTTTAAAATATTTATTTGAAATTATTGGGATTTTAACATACTGCAAATCTTTATCTATTAACTTAAAGTGGTCAAATCCTAATAACTTAAATTACGTAAGATTTTTTTATCTATCATTATAACTTCTATGAATAATGAACTCGAACATTTTTATGAAAAACATTTTTTTATCTTCTAGAGTTATTATTAAAAACAAAAAATAATACTTAAATGGTAGTTTAAGCTATTAATAAAATATAAAATCTTTTTTATAGATAAGAATTATTACCAAATTTTTTATATAATTTCAATTATTAGGCATCAATTGACAGCGCACATCATTAAATGTTGTAAAAAAACTGAAAAATAACAAATGTTTGAAAACTACTGCTAAATTTAGAAATCAAGCGATTGTTATTTAATTCAACTACATATTAGTATATCTGCACTCAACTTTATTGAAAAATTTTTCGGATAAATCCGATCTGTTTATCTCATACTTCTCTGTATCACTTGCTTTTAATGCTTCTATGACTTTACCATGTTGCGGATAGTTACGCCATTTATTTATTTGCACTATATCTTATTATACAATGCATACAATATAACTTACAAAAAACTTTCCAATCCTCCTAAATAAGAATGTTAAATAATTACATTTTTTGCTGTTTTTATCGCATTTTTCTGTACTGTACACTATCTAAAAATCTTTTTTTCAACAGAGAAAAACACAGTAATTTGCTTTTCAAAATCTAATGGTGGTCATTGTAATACCTTTACTATCTTTGTTGAGATGTCCTTAACAATATCGTTTTAGCCTTTACTTGCAATTATAGTTCTATTGGAGTTTCGGACGTAATATAAAATATCAGTCTAAAGCCTTCATGTTCGGTCACAGATGGCGTTCTAGAAAGGGCTCATGAGTTTGGAAAACCCGACAGGGACGATGTTTGTTCGTTTTTCTCGTTTGCGCTTCAAACTGATCAGCTATATCGGCAAATGCTGCCGAGAAACAACAGATACGGCAACACTGCAAGAATGCTTGAGCGACCACCGTCGTCGACGCCACTGTGTCACATACCTTAAACCACGGCGGTCCCTGACTCAATCTAAGTTCCGCTTACCTGCGCCCGTATAAGAGCATTCCATTCTGTTGAGGCAAGGACGTACTTCTTCGTTTCTCTTAATCATAAAGTTGAATCGCCTTGGATGTCATATATATGGAACGGCATTCTTAAAGCTTAAATGTGTAAGCGTGTCATCTGTCAGGATACAACTGCCTATAAGGGATATGAATGTGAAAAAGTAAATGAGAAATTTGTCGAATGAACAAATGTAGATCAAAAATAAAGTTTTGGGTTTTTTTCTCTTATTTAATTTCACTTAATATTTTCGACTACATCTACTTTGAATTTAATGTTTAGTTAATTTTGTTTATGTGACTTAGGGAAATTACTTTATTTAAATAAGTTGAATTGCATCATCAATTTATAAATTCTGTAAATACTAATGTCTAAAATAACAAAAACCTGTAATTGAACACAAAACTAGTTCAATTTTTGCTTTTTGGACTAATTTTATTTATGTGGAATAAATAAAATCAAAGAATAAAAGTGGTAAGAGAAGTATTCAATTCAATTTAAGTTTAAGTAATTAAATTTAAACACTTTCTCTAATTTTAGAAACACTTGCTTAAACACGAATTTCACATAAATACTAATGAACATTGGTTATAGTTAAAAATGAATGCTTAATTATATAATTAAATTATATCAATTCTTTTTATATGGTTTCTTTTGGGGTGGCTTTGGGATAGCAGGTCAATCACTATGACTATAAAAATGAACAAGTGCATCGTCTGCAACGATACTATGAGATATTTTGTGGAATACTATGACGTCATACGAAATACTTTTAATAAATAATAATTGTGTATATAAGAAAATATGAATAGTTTATAAATCATCATTAAGCTGATGTTCATTTTAAAATAAAAATAGTAGTAGTAGTAACGCATGGCCCAAAACCTATAGTTGATTCTTATTAAAAAATTGGTAAATATAAATCAATGATATAAGAAAATAAGTAAATTAAAATGCAATAATCACGTAGCTTTATCAAAATGTGCTTAATATAAAAATATTCATAAATATGTAGTCAGTTCAGAAATATATAAACAGAATATATATACGCGAATTTAACAGTAATTTCTATTTCTCTTGTTATGCTCCGTACATACAACTTTTGTATTTAAATCTCCCTACATTCTCAATTTAGTTAATGAAATGATAGTTGTAGTAATCAAATTTGCATGCCACTGCAAGTAACGCTTACTTTTACTTTTCCTAATTCTAAATAAACCTGACCATACAGTGCTCTCCAATCAATAATGCAATAAAATCTAGAAATAATTTATATTGCATTAATTGTATATTTTATACATAATTATATTTCATAAATCAAATATCTTAATGGTACAAATATTTCTGTTATAATATATTTTTTTGTTTCGTATGGTATTCCATGACGTAAAGAATCTAGCAAAGATATTTTCAATCATTAACCACCATTATTTTTTTTTCATTACACAAGGAAGTAGCAACAATTCAAGAACCTTTAGAAAACCTTTAATTATTATAGAAATGCTCTGAATTGGATGTAGTTTGAAACAATAGTTTTATATAATACAAAATATTTTAATACATATTATTTTATTATAACTAATTTCTCTTTTTGTATACATTTTTATATTATCAGCATTTTAATTTATTATATTCTACATATTTGTAATAATATATTCATTTTTTAATTTACATTTGTTAATATTATAAAACATTATTATTGTTATAGAAAAATTATGTTTATACAAATTATGTTCTAATCGCAAAGTATGTTTTGTTAACACCAAATTGTTTACTAAGTTTTTTTATGTTTATCAGATTTATCAATAAACTTTACACTGCCTATTTGTAACTTTGCAAAAATATTAATAAAATAATTATGGTTTCAATCTCTTTAAGTTTGAAATCTTTTTGCTCATTTTATTGAACTTTCTAAAGCAACATTATCGACAAATTATTAGGTTGCAAGTACATTGCATTCTCGTATCGAGAGGTCAGCGGTATCTTCTGTGTAGCTCTCGCAACTTTTAACTTTATCGCGTTCGATGTGTTGATAACACGTTTTTTTCTCTGATCTTGCAATGTATGTTAATTTTAATATCTGTTTAAACTTTTAACACTGTTTAATTCTAATTAAACAGTAGTATTTCTAATATTTTATTAAAAGTATTGAAGTTATTGAAAGACTTTATAACTAAAAAATATTATGTTTAAAACCTAAGTATATCTTAGCTATACATTCTAGCCTTAATCTTCTGTTATTAAATATTATCAATAGAATGATTATTAATAAAAATATTACACTATTTAAAGAAAATAAAATATTTAATGAATAATTATTATCGTTATTCTTGCAAATATAAATTTTTATTATTTATTTATTCAAACAAACATAATAAAATTCATTGTTACAAATTTTGGAGTTTATATGCAAATAAAAATTGTTTAATGGTATGTATATTTAAATTTGAAAAAAGGGTATTGAATATTTAAATTGGGGAAGATTTATCATTTATCTTTATTTTTTATTTGTTTTATACAAAACAAAAAGGATAACACATAGATTATAAATATTTTATACATAATCATCGTTACATTAATACGTGTTATAAAAGTATACAAAGTTATAAGACGTGAAATAATTCTATTAATCAACAACGTAGACGCGTATTGGAATTTACGGCCATAATAAGCTAGAATCTGGTATATTCAATTAAATAAAAAAGGTCGATGTAATAATTAAAATGTCATCCATACACAAATGTGAAAAAGTTACCCAGAACAAATATATTTTGATAGTGTTATAAAATATTTTTGTCTGAAACTCATTTGATTCCAACTACTACACAGTGTTATCGAAGATTAAAAATGTTTCCACATTAAAATTTTTGAAGCTGCTTAGTTTTCGAATTATGTCGGACAGTTCATTGATTGTTACGTACTTTTGCCAAGAATTCTTGGGTGCAAGCAATGTCTCCTGTGTTAGACAAGTTAGATATTGAATTCTAAGCTATTCGTTTATTTTCTTTGCTTACCTTCTATTATATATGATCATTACAATCATAAAAAGAAGAAATTTTTGCGAGATTTCTCTTATTTTCTATTCTTTCATTTTCGCTCATTATGGTGGATGAGGCAGGGATAACATTTATATATATTAATGTTAAGTGCGGTTTCTTTATGAGATATATTATATAAAGATACATAAGAATAAAAGATAGAAACCAAAGCAGATGCAATGATACATACAATGTATTAAAAAATTGTGCCACTATAAATATACTTTTATAAGTAAAGTTTAATATAGTATAAATACAGTTTAATAAGATAAGTTATTACTTATAGTTAATTATATATATATATATATATATATATATATATATATCAAGAGAGAAATAGAAAGAGAACACATTTAATATAAATTTGTGTACAATTAGCTCAAAATTATAACATTGTAATGTGATGTAATGTATTTCATTTATATGTTAATAGTTGACATTTAATTTTCCTATATTTATTATTTCGCTATCTTGTAAATAAATGGAATCCTAAACACATTGACTCGATTAAAGCAAAAGTAGAACCGGTCTATATAGAAGAGTGAATAGAAGTCTGTACAGAAGAGAAGATACAAGATATTTTTATGTAAAAATAAACTGAATTCGGCATTCAAATGATTCCTATTAATTATTCGCCTAATTTACAATCGGTAAGAGTAGCTGGATATCTTGAACGTCCGACAAATTTTTAAAATAAATTCCATTATAAACTGCATTCGGATGTAGTATAATTTATGCGCAAGGGACATTATGGATACCTATATATGCTGTGATCTGCAAATTTTAAGATTTGAAGCAATTATATTGATGGTACTAAAGCCTTCGGGAAACATCAACGTCTTTCCGGGAGTGCTAAAAAAACTGAAGAAACAGATTAAAAATTGTTTCGTCTAAAGCAACGGCAGTTGTTACTATTGAGTCCATATCCACAGCTTTCGTTCAGACATTACCGAGCCTACGCCAATTCCCTCATAGATGTTTTATATTACATAAACTTATTAAAAAGTGTTTTCTATAAATATTAAAAATGCTAAAAAATATAAACATATAAAAAGATTCAAAATGTTAAAAATGTTAAAAACAATTCAACAGAAAAAGCATATTGTTCAATATTGTTTAATGTTATCATCTGAATCAATGCTGATTACTTGACTCAATACAAAGTTGTCACCTAAGTCCACATAGAATATTTCTTTCATCATAAAAATAACGAAAATAAAGTTCTGTTGGTACACCTTAATTTTGGTCATAAAGATATATTGGGACGAGTTCGATACATCAACATATAATAAGATAACATTTGGAAGGCGACTGGTTAAATTACTTTCGCTAGTTATAGGAGGTAATATTAGCCGACTATATTGAAAAAATTATAAATTGATTGTTTAAAATTAATTCTTAATATTAAAAAAATTAACCTGAGTAACTAATTATAAAGAAAATACAATTTTATAAGACGTTAAAAATTTTATTTAATGCAAATGATTTGATATCCTGAGCTATTTTATTGTTTCAAAAATAATGATATTTATTAGTATAAATATAATAAATAATGTGGGTCTCATTCGATAATTAAAAAATTTCATTTTTACCAAATGAAATCTGATTTTGACAATACATTAAAAATAAATTTTTAAATTAAAATTTTATCTTAAATTACATTAATTTAATTACATTAGATACAATTTAATTTATTAGATTTTAATATTAATCTTATTTCTTTACATTTCAATGGTATAAAAAACATGTTTATCTTATTTATATAGTTATTTTTGCAAATAATTTTTGTGATAAATTATTATTTATGTTCTGTGAACAATGTTTATTTTATATTCAATTTTTATAAGAACTCTTAAAATTATTTGGTAATAAATAAGAATTTATGATATATTCCATTAAATAAAAACATTATCGTTATTTTCAATAATAGAAAAAATAATATATTCATCGGACTATATATGATGATTCTTTTATAGTTGTTCTCTTGGATACAACAACAGAAGGCAGTCTTAAATGGACAAAATTTCCTTTCGGAAAGCAAGCCAATACACCCGGTGTAAGTATTTATATTTTATATTTTAGATAATATTTATAACATTTTAAAAATAATAATTCATATTAACAGGTTTCCATTTTACTTATTTTTTATAAATCAATAATAAATACTTTAATATTCTGATATGCAACATCTTTAATTGCAACTTTTTTTTTTTTTTTATTATTTCTAAGGACAATTTGACCATAATCAGTGAATAATTGGAATTTGAATTATTTTATATATAAAATGATTGTTTAATAGATTATAGAATATTACAGAATTGTTCATAAATTCTATATATTCATTTTGTACTCTGAATTACTAATTGAATTGGAATGTGTTAGTTTCTATATATAGTGTAGTAGAATGTATACAAAAATTATTTAGTAAATTCAGAACAGGATTATTAATTTTTATTTGTAAATAAAAATGAAGTTAGATAATAAATATTAAATATATTAAATTTTGAAAATAATAGAATACCCTTTTTTAAATTAACTAAAAATTTGGATAATATTAATGACTAAATAATAGGTTAACTGTAGTGAAATAATGTTCAATTCATAGTTAATTCTATATTATATATAATGATATTTTTTAGTTTTCATTGTAATTTCATTGTAATTGAAATTATATTAATATTAATTTTTTTGTTTTTGGATATATTGAATAGAAGATAATGTCATAAATTGAGATTTTCAATGTCTTTATAACAAATATTAATATGCATTAAAATTGTGAATTGTCAAATTAATAATTTCATAATTTTTCAATATAATTATAATTGCTCGAAACGTTATAATAGATTGGGAAGTAACAATAGCTTTTTACAAATTCCTTTTTAAATATAAGTATATCGGTTTCAGGTTTAATATAATACATATTTACAGACATGTGTTTTTCACATTTAGTAAAGTTTTTCAACAATTATCGTATAATAAACAATAGATTCCAAATTAATTTTACGACAAGTATTATCATAATTAAGCTATAAATAGTATATTTTTAGTAAATTACTATATTAAACAATAATAATTAAGTATTACATAAGAGAATCACCTTGTAACATTATTCGTAAATAATGACTTTGTATAATATTGAATTCAATTTTTATATTGATAATGGTTAGTATTTTTCCACATTTAGTGGACATATGCTTTTATAAATACACTCATGAATTTATAAAGTTTTATAATTATACTTGATGATAACTTTGCGATATACTAGCGGTAATACTTACGTTTCCTATCATTTTATGATAAACAATTAGTCCAGATCATGAAGCCTGAAATAATATCGCAATAACGTTTCACATGTTTGCTCCTTCTCTCCCCCACCACCACGTTGAATAATAATGAGTGGAAGATCAAGGGTTATAGAAAACAGTGGTAAGGGTACGTCAAAGAATATTGTTGAGATTCTCGTCTGAGGTACAACCTATTTTAATTATGCCATCGAATAACGGTAATAAGTGGATATCTGATAGTACCGGGTAATGAGGAACGGGGTACTGGTAAGACCGGTTAGACAGGCGGTGAGTCGAAAAAAGATACGGCTTATGGGCCTTTATACCTGTGGCACAACTTTGCTGTCTTATAGGGTTTACTCCGTTGGCGGTGCGTATATAATGCTGCGAAAATGAGGTTGGTATTACAAATCGTTTATATACGTTCCCACTCATATGTTTGATTTATAAGTTTTTTGAGCCTGCAGTAAGTGATTTGTTCGCTTGCCTGTGTAAATTAGAAATGCTTATTTGTAAAAGATGCTCGTAAATACTTATACAATATACTATTATATAACATAATATAATATGTATCGTATATATTATTAATTATATTCTCAACTCGTTAGCATAATTAGATTAACAGTCATTATACAAATATATGTTTTTTAATTTGTTATTATACATTTCATACATGGCTTCATATGATCCATCGCGACAATTCCTATATACAGGATTTTCATAATATAAAATTATTTATGGCTATTTATTGATCATAAAATCATTATTTTCCTTTATAAATAATATATAACCTTTGAAATCAAGACAGCAAATTTTATTCGTAACAGGGGTTACATCAATATTTTTTACTATTATAAAATGTTTTGATATATACGAATTATGTTATTTATATAAGGTCTATCAATCTTCTTATCAATCTAAAATTCTTTCACTTGCAATCAGTATTTTCATTAGTTTATTTTAAAGTTTATATTTGACATGCATTTGTATATAGATAAGTTTGCATAGAATTCACATGAATTATAACTTACAAAAATACTCTTATTAATTATACGACAAGTGGTGATTGAATCTATTATAAATTTGATGAAATCTTTTTTATTTATTCTATTATGAATTATCAATATAATATTACTTATACTAATATATCAGGTCAGTGGTACAATAACTAATCTTTTTTGTGTATCTATTGTATTATTTTATTTATTCTTGATATTTTATTATTGCTTTGATTTCAGCGATAGTTTTAATATATAACAAGAAATTTATTTATTGTTGCACTTATATTTGTCATATTTAATACGTTTTTTATTATAATAATTTTCTTTATATTCTTAAATGGTGAATTGTTATAGGTCTAAAGTTCCCAACGTTGAAGCTCTATTTATAGTTATCT
This sequence comes from Ceratosolen solmsi marchali, assembly GCF_000503995.2. Taxonomy (NCBI): domain Eukaryota; kingdom Metazoa; phylum Arthropoda; class Insecta; order Hymenoptera; family Agaonidae; genus Ceratosolen; species Ceratosolen solmsi. The sequence goes on from NW_011948417.1 coordinate 11,038,535, forward strand.
TTTTTCTTTTTATTCTTTACATTTAATTCTTGATACAAGCAATGCTATTAGGTGAGTATTTGTTCATATTTTATCCACGTATAATGCATAACTTATTTTAATATAAAATTGAAATCTTATTTTAATTTCTTTATCACATGTCATAATATTTTTATTTAAATTAAATTGTGAAAATTTTTTGTTGAATATTGTTCGAACTTACAGTCACCCGGAGGTCGAGAGACCAAGATGATTGGATTAGACCGTACCCACCATTTTACTGATGGCATAGTGTGAGAATGAATGCGAGGGTAATGCTTCAATTCAGTAATCAACACAATTGGTTTTTGTGACATTTATTTCGTTTTGAGTTATAAACATGTAAATGCAATTCATCTTTGTTAGGGAGAATCGTTGAGACTGTACCACTCCTTGTTGGTAATTGCGTGGAATTAAGCGGACACTGCAAGTCGATGATGGAGGTTATAGATTTCCAGTTCCTCTAGTTGTAGTGTGCTTGCTGGACAGCAATAGAAGACCTCATTATGACGCAAAAGACCACTAAAGGGACTGCATAACTGTCCATCAACTAACGCAGGCTCACTCAGCGTACAAGAAAACACTGTGTTTTCTGCGTTATTTGATGGACAGTTATGCAGTCCCTTTAGTGGTCTTTTGCGCCATAATGAGGTCTGCTATTGGTTCAACCTCATCTTCTACTCATGATGTGTTGGCACAGAGTTGATCCAAGTAGGATTGATCGTACAATCACGTTTAGCTTGTCGTGTGCAGCTTGTCGTGTGTAGCTTGTACGTGGTTTTAGCTTCTGAGGTCTTCTATTTTCGAATTACAGGAATGATTATTGTTGATAAAGTTATAGATGGATCCTTGTTACTCTTTGGTGATTGGAACGTGGCTTAGTGGTGCCGTTGATATGCCTTTGATAATAGGTTGCTTTGATAATTTGATAATAGGGTTTTAAAGCTCTCGCAACTTCTTCGAGTACCACATAGGGAAGCTATGACTGCGTCGTGCCCTTAGGCACAAGCGGCTTTTAATTACAGGTTAGGCTCAACACAGTGTGGAATTAGAGCGGGGATGCAGACTTCTCGCGTCGCGCGGACACTACAAGGCGTAAATCTTTGATACTACTTGTATAGAGCCACGTATGGTGCTTTTGGTACGAGTCTCCTCTTGATGTTAATATATTTGAATTAATACCTTAGCGGATCCATCGCAGTAGGCATTTGCAGAATTACATACAGAAAACGCAATACCTTATCCGTAGTATGAAAGGGAAGATTCGTCTTGCAGGAGGCGTATGGCGAAAGCACAGAGCCTCCTCCGGAGTATGAAGAGGAAGACAGTAGTTAGCACTACTCTTCGTGATTGACTCAACAAAATGCCCTTGTAGCTGGTGTACCTTCGTACGGCTTTAGCCGTTCGCGAGAGCTTTGCGATCGTATAGTGCCTATCGCGGCTGGTGCATTCGCAATGAGTGCCGTACGAGGCTGGCGCGTACGTGCTTTCAATATTTGGTTTCTCCTTCGATAAATTCACAGAAATTCGTTGTCTTACCTAATTCTGCCATGAGTGCGTTGGTGGTGCACTTCTTATTAAATTCACTCTTGTAATGTAATCAGCACTCTAGACTGCTTAACTATGGCGCACTTAAATGGTTATAAATGATTGTGGTTTCACTGTTGGCTTACTAGTTTATTATTGTAGAGTCTGGCAAAATTATGGGCGCATATACTGTAAAATTGACTGACTGGTATAAGGCGGAATTTAGTTGCTGTGCAGAGTAATAATTGAAAACTGATTGATTGAGTAACTTACAGTGAGCCTACAAGCCTGTTGAATACGCGTACGAAACTGATGGCTTTGTCGCTCCGCGTCGGCTCTGATGAGATGTATTGACTATTCCATGGCGGTCCTGCTAAGACAGACCGTGATCCGTGCCATGGCGTCTTCACTGAGAAAATTATACCAAGAAAGCGAGCTTGTCGCGTGTACGCAAGAAAAGGCTTTAATATCATCGAGAAATTTCGGAGTCAATGTTTAAGATTTTGCGAGCTATAACGATTACAAATTTCAGAGAATTAAATTTCTTGTAAAATGCTCCAATCCTGAACAAATATATATATATATATATATGGTATACTTTAAATTTTAATCGACTTATGCATATATAATTGTCATTTAATGATCAATACTACATTAAATGTAACATTATACTATAAAATTATATATAAAATATAAAAGAATAGAAGTATAATAATAATATCTTTTAATATCGTTTAAAGCTTGTTATATGTTTTTATCGATTTTAATATTCGTTAATTAAAAAGCTGTAATAATATAGATAAAGCTCCTAACAATAAACCATGAAGTATATTTTTAAATTATATGAGTATTATGTGATAGAATAGTGGCTCCTTTAAATAATACTTGCATGAAAGCTTTTTTCTGGTGTTATTTTTACGGGAAGAACGTCTTATCCGACAATATATTCCTTCTTTACGCTAATGTAAATTTTATTGTACATTTTCATTTTTTTTATCTTATATATTTTATTCATGTAGATAAAAGTGAAGTTATTTTAAATCAATATATTTAATAAATCAATAATAATGAATAAATAATTAATCGCGCATTGAAGTAGAATATATCTAAATAAATTTGATTTTAATTTGCTCGTCAAAGATTTAGGATCTATTTTTATTTAAATTTCTTTTGCTATAGTTTATTGATTTATTTAATCAATAGTCGATATTAAGATGAATTTAGAATGACGAATTGTTATATTTGTAAGAACTATATATAGGAAGCATAACAAGAACAACTTTGAATGAGCTGATATTTCGTAAACATATTGCTAAATGTATTTCGAAGGGAAATATTTATGTTATATATTACAGAAGTCAGTATGTTTAAAGCATTTTACTTAAATTTCTCAAAATACAATAAATATGACAATCTCTGTCTTATTCCCATTGGCTACTAGATTATCTTATTTTATTGTAGTCTTTAATCCTTTTAACTATCGCTTAATTTATACGTTATCAATTCATAGTTATATGGTTAATGTCAGAAAGACTGTTATGTAAGTATACTTGACACTTAGGTTAATTTATGTTTGGCAATAGATAGCTATAATAATTAAAATATAGCATTGAGATTTAAAATAAAATTAGAATTTGAATAAAATCTGTACATTTTATGCGAATGAGAATTATGTATGTTGATTATTAATGGATCAGTTTTGTTAAAATTGTTTCCTATCTTTAAACTATCATATATTTTTTATTCTATATGTTTTGTTAATATTTTATGCGATATTAAAGTTATATTTAGTAAAAACAAGTTAAGTAGAATGTCTCCAAACAAATTCTGTAAAGTTGCTTACATGGTTGTTGTTATTTTTAGAGTTGATTTTGAAAAGTCTAGTTTAAAAAAACCTTTAAAATTTTAATATATGTTCAAGTAAGTAAAATTGAGTGTATATGTAAAGATAAATGCTAAAAAAAATAATTTATAAAAATAATTATAAAACAAAGTATATAATTAGATTAAAATTATGCTAATTACAAGATTGTTCAATATATAAAATAAATTTAATCTATATAAGAAACAGAGTAAAAATTTGCCTTGATATAAAATAAATGTCTTATTTCGTTACTATCAAATCGTTACACAACTGAATAAATAATTTGGTACTTATTTAAAAAACCATAATTTAATCATTTATAGTTAAAATGGAGTAACAAGGAATTGTACAAATATATAACTCACTTGTATATCTTAATAGAATGATGTTAAGGAATCTCTTAGCAATTGACAATTTCAAAAATTATAAACAGTATACAAGTTAAAAAAAAGAATAATGTACATTCAATACGTACAATTATACTAATCTTAAAATACATTAATCGGTGTGTACATGTGTGTCCGCTCACGGGCTTGTGTGATATAATATACTAATTGTTTACTAGTAACTAGAACTAGAAAATATAATTTGTAATTTTGAGAATTGTGGAACAAATTTTTAAGATGTTTATAAATATCACAAACTAATAAAAATAATCATAAATTAATAACTTTTTGATAGAAAATATTTATTATTTTGGATTTAATTGGCATTGAATTGGATGAAAAAAATTCATTTCTATTTAGACTATTTTATTTTAAATTATATCTGTTCATATTTAATAATAGATTATTTTTATACCTTGTTCCCCTTTTAATTACAGGTTTCTTGTATATAATTCCTTTAATCTATGTATTTTATTAGTTCTTCATTGTAAGAAAATACTGTTTCCATAAAGAGTATTTTATGGAACAAATAAAAAATTATGTCAAACAGTAATAATTAGAAATCCTGTATAAAAGAATACAAGTAGACGTAAAAGAGAAAGAAGGCTAGTATTATACCTACTCTTGTATTACAAATAATGTGGACTGTAATATTCCAGATACTTTGAAAAAGATGAAAAGAGTATTAATAGATTTATAAATGTATAAAAGAAAAGTATTAAAGAATTTGAAATATTGAACACATAAATTATGATATAAAAATTTTAGAGTGGTGGTAATAATTTACGGAAAGACAGGTAATTACGACTGACAGGCAATACGGTGCTTGTTTTTATTCTTTTTTGTATTGTCCTAATTCATATTATCATTTTTTTTTGTTTTTTGATATAATATTTTTTGATAATTACATGTATTATGACACTGGTGATTTAAGCAAAATCAATGTTCTTTCTCTCCCCCTCTCAGGATCTACTTATATATATATAAAGAAATAATAATATAAAGAAAATAAAGTTTTTGTTAAAAAAATTGGACAAGATGAAAATAAAATTTCAGTTACAATTTTGAAACAAGGCCAAGAAAAATCAAGTAACGCCTAATTACTAGAAACATTTCGACATAAATAAAAAAGCTTAAGAGGAGAACCATTATTATTCTATATGAACTCCTCCTTTGATAACATATAAAACATTAAATCAAACACTTTAAATAAGTAGACTAAGTTAAAAATATGCCCGTGTTATAAAAATACACTAGGAAAGATATGTCTTATATGTTATCCAACGGGGAGTTCATATAGAATAATAATTAATAATTAATAATTAATGAATAATGTTTAGACTGATATATATGAGTTATGAGACTATGTGACAGAATATGTGAACATTTATATTTATAATTTTTTTTTATCTAAATTGAATCGATATTAAAGGTTATTCAACAGTATTAAGTTTTAAATTCTTATTAGAAAATATTGTCATAGTATCGAATATACGTTAATTACATGTTGACATTCTTCAAAATACTGATACAAAAAATTATTTTACACGTAATCAACAAAATGTATTATCAACTTGTAGTTTTCCCCCTTGCTATACATCTATTCTTTTGAAAATGTTATAAAATCATATCGATTAACATTGAATGTATTAATATTATTATACTCCTAATAAATAAATTTTTTATTAATTAATTATATTTTTATATTATTTTATTTAAAGTTAAAATAAATTAAATAAATAATAATAAAGTTGCAGTTTGTTAATCAAGGTATTTATAGTTTGTTCGTATCTCCATTTTTCAAACGTATTGTATTTGAATATGACCCAAGTAATTTGAAGTGAAAAGAGTGAAAATTATAGATCATTTTTTCATAAAAGACTATGTTATCAAAATTATGATTCTATAATAGGTGTTTCTATATTAAGAATTTTTATAATATATTAAAATGAAGAAAAGCTTAAAGACGTAAAACTAGTGAGATATGTACATCGAATTCATAAATTTATAAATAAATTTCATTTTCTTTTCGATAGTTATGATTTTTCTATGAAATTTTTTCCTATTAATCATTTATTTATTAATAATAAATACGACACTTTATAATGATTATTAATTATTATTTAATTATATTTTTTCATATTTTTGTGCTTTTAATGTTATTTGCTTTTTAAAATTATTTTATTGTCGTTGAATAAATTTCGAAGTATATATTAAAAAATCAGATATTTTTATTAATATTATTTTTCTATACTATAAAAGCCAAATATTTTAAAGAATATTTTAACTAATTTTTTATAATATTCTGAATAAAATAATTTTTTAGAATTAATATTTTATAATAAATGTAAAAATTAGAATATTTTTACAATGCAAAATTTTATCTTTTAGAAACTTAAAATAATTTGGCAATGGTTGTGAACTTTTTATTACGTGGTATACAGTAATGCATTTATTACATTTGATATTATTACTACAATATAAGATAAGAAAGTTTATTTTCATCATACATTCAGCGAATTTTATCCTTCTGTAATGTGATGTATGTATTTTATAATATATTTTTTAGTTTTTCTCTCGATTTTTCACGAAATTTAGAATTTAAACTTTATTTAGAATTAAGAGTTTATTCACTTAATTTAAAATTCTTTTTAAAAATTATGTTGATATATGGTACATAGTAACTCTTTAAGATGATATCTATTTAGAATATATTTTTGAAGAATTTTTTTATTATCTATCATTATATTAATAATACTTCGGTTTTTATTATATATTTGTGTAAAATATATTAGGATTGTAAATTTTATGCTACGAGTAAGGTGCAGATAAAAATAAATCGTGTTACGATTTATGTTCTTATCAGTGTGCAGTATATTTTTGTATGACAAATACAGTAATCTCCCATATGTACCAAAGATGTAAGCTAATTAGTATGTAATAAATGGATTATCGGAAAATTCAAACTATCCAGGAAAAATTTTGTTTTGAAGTTTCGGAATATTTAGATAATTATATTTATATTGACCAAGTCGATTCTGTTACCTTGTTTATAGTAATATTATGCAGTAAAATAAGCTATTGTGTGGACATTAACACACTGAAAAAGTTTCATTATATGCTGATATACATTTAGATTATAGTCTAACCCCATTTATATATTTACATAGTAGTACGTAACTTTAAGAAAATAAAAGCAACAACATTTAAATACACCGATTTTACATTTGTAGTACAAAAGTGATCATGGTGTATTTTAGATTAGATTTTATAAATTCATTTAGGTGAAATTATGTAGAGTAAGATTAATATTTTAAAGTGAATATAAAACAAGGTAAGAAAAAGATAAGATAATTTGATGGATAATCTGTAGAAATATACTGTTCTTACAAACTAATTAATAGCGTATCAATATTTAGATTTCCGAATAAAATTTTTGAAGATAAAAAATTTCCAAATACATTTTTGAGTGTGGATGAACTTTTCAAAAATTTGTGGTTTTGTGTCCCACAGTTTCACTTTTCATGTGTTTGGAAATTTTAATTCCAAAAGATTAAAAATTAGCTCTTAAATATATTATAATTATACTCAATGATTCCTTTTACATTCAACTCAATGAATGCCAGATAATAATAGATAATAACATAATAATAATAAAATTCAAGTTTTATATTTTGGATTAATGTGAACATTCTTTTAACAATCTTAGTTACATTTATCATACATGTAAATGTTATATAGATTAGTTTTAATTTAATCTAATCAATTAAATACTATTCTTCACATATTATTATTCTATGTAACATTATAAATTTTATTGAATAACTATATGTTATTTAATTATAATAACTCTATTTTGAATAGGAAATATATATTATAAATATTGCAACAAGTTACGCGCACATGTTATTTATGTTTAAAAGATATTATGTTATTTTGATTTTAGATGTTATTCTAAAATATATTTCTATGTTTATTGTTAATTATGAAAATACTTAATGAATAATAGCTTAGTGAAAATTTTTAAGAACATTATTTAATATATTTGAAGTGTTAAAATTTGTTGTGTTAAAATAATTAAACATTTTGTAATATACTATTGTGTATCAAATGTTATACTTATATTTACTATTTCAGTGGGTTGAAGAGTCATTTACAAATTTTGACAAAGGCATCAATTGGAGGAGTTACGTTGTTTGTGATGTGGCATACAATAATGTTAATAATTGGCTATGGACACCCTTTATCGAACGAGGTCCAGCCAATCGAATGTATATAGAAATCAAATTCACAGTAAGAGATTGTTCGTTGTTTCCTGGAAATGCACTTAGTTGCAAAGAGACCTTCAGTCTTCTTTATTACGAATTCGATGCCGCAACAAAGGAACCACCGCCTTGGGAACCAGATAGCTATAAGCTTATAGGTTTGTAAATTTTCTTTTATTTTTTTTGCATTATCCTTTACCACTGTTCTTGATTTCATTATACATCACATCTTGCACGTCATGCAAAAGTACTATTATATCATTTTTTAAATATAAATATAGTCATTATCAAAAAGTTTTATAATCAATTATTATTATTATTAAGTACGATATAAATGATGTACAGAAGAGATTTAATTATTTTATATTTATTAAAAAAAGGACTTTTATTAAGAAATTTTTCTATTATAATTATTATAATTTATAATTCATACTATTATAAATTTTCTAATTAACATGTAGAAATAGTTTTATTAGTTGATAAAGTTTAAATGATTGTATTATCTAAAGTAATATTTAAATTAATTTAAATATAAAAATTATTTCAAATTTTTTCATATTTGACTAAAGCAAATAAAGATTTAACAATGGATGTAACAATATATCTATACTGATATATAAAAAATAAAAAAAATGAAAACTGGAAAATATGAAAATTAATCTACAACTTCTTAGAGATTCTATTTAAATTATAATCGAAATTCGTATTTTACGATTTATAATGTATAATTTGAAATGTATATAAATGTTTATAAATATTATATATACAAAGTGTAATATAAAATATAATTATGTTATTAACTAGTTTTCTGTTAAATGAAAAATTACAGTTATTATTTGATCCACTTCCAGTTTTTATTGTATAGCAATGTTATAAAATTTTTTAAAAATCATATTATTAATATAATTTAATTCATATTTATATATCATATACATAATTCAAGTAGTTTTATATATTATGAGAAGTTACAGTATACAATGAGAATAAATGCAAAATTTGATAATAATACAATACCATTGCTCACAAAAAAGCTTATTACTTGTGACAATAGAGCCTTAAAATTAATTATTTTTCATTAAGATTAAAAAAATTTTTCTATAATTCAGGTCGAATAGCGGCGAATGAGGGTCGTTTTAATAGCAATACTGAAGTGATAATAAATACGGAAGTAAAGTCAGTTCCAGTGACAAAGAAGGGTGTCTATTTTGCGTTTCGCGATCAGGGTGCTTGCATTTCGTTACTGGCTATCAAAGTATATTACATCAGCTGTCCTGAGATATCAGTAAATTTTGCTCATTTCCCGGCGACACCAACGGGTCGAGAAGTCGCCCTAATCGAGCAGACTCTTGGTACGTGCGTAGTCAATGCTATAAAGATCGAGCAACCAACATACCTTTGTAAGGGCGATGGTAAATGGTATCTTGCTAATGGCGGTTGTCACTGTAAGCCTGGTTATCAAGCCGATGTTTTTAAACAAGAGTGCAATGAATGTCCCATCGGTAAATTCAAACACGAGGCCGGTGAACATGTCTGCGAACTTTGTCCTGCGCACAGCAAGGCACCAGATTACGCTTTTACGGAATGCAGGTGCGATTCTGGATATTATAGACCAAGCAAGGATCCTAAAAAGACACCCTGCACTCGTATGTATAACTTATTTTTTATTCTAATATTACCATTGATAAATTCTTGTTAGTTTATCAGTTTACTTTTACACTACAAATCATTTTGTCTTGCTAGTTTTTTAAACGTGTAAATTTATTAACATAATTAAATTTTTGTTTCTTCACTTGTCACGAAGAATATTTACTAATTATAAAGTATACATTTGTAAAAAATTAAAAAATCACAAAGCAATATTTTTATATAATTTTTTAGATCTCTTTAACTTTATATTTTTCCGTATTTTCAGAAATAAAATCTATTATATAAAATTATATTTTAAATTATCACTTTATATAAAAAGCAGAAAACACTATATTGATAAATTAATAAATAAATTCTTTATTATATAATATATTTTGTAAAAATAAATTAAATTATTTCTTCTATGTATAGAAGCATCGCATATAGTATATAGTATAATTGGAATTATATTATTTTTATGCAAAATATAGTGTACATATTTTATGAAAATATATACATTTTTATGAAATTAACGCATAACTTCATATGTAACTTAAAATATTTGTTACTCGTTTTAATAAATTACTAATAAATTTGCATAAATCATTTTTTAGTCAGTATATTTATAATTAATCACGAAAATTTAGAAAAAAATAATTGAAGAATTAGAAAATACAATTTGTCTTAAAAATGAAGTTAGCAAAAATATCATTGTGATAATTATGTTTTACTTGATTTGCGTTTTCATTTAGAATAAAAATACAGAAAGTACTGTTGAAGTTACTTGATAATTTTGAGTGATACTAGTTATGTTTTTTGCTGCAGAACCACCTTCAGCACCACAAAACCTTACAGTTAATTTTGTTGATCAGTCAACTGTAATTTTATCTTGGAATGCTCCACATATATTAGGTGGTCGAGTAGATACGACGTACAGAGTGGTCTGTGATGCTTGCAGTTCTGGAGTTAAGTACATTCCTAACACTGTAAGTTGACTGATTAATTAAAGTACTATTTGTTTTACATTCTTATTCTTAAATATTATTTAATATAGCATCTAATTGCACATAATTTATCTATTTAACAGAATCTAAAAATATCTAATAAATAAGTCTTTATAATAGCAATATAATAATATAATTAGTATTTAATAGTAATCCAATAACATTGATTTAATAAAAGAAAATAGTTTACCGCCATGTAAACACATAATGAAGTAAATTTCATTAAATGGTTGGTATTTTACCAAAGTATACGGTTAAATTAGCAATTATATTCTACTGATATTATTTTAATATATATAAAATATTAAATAATATTAAAATTAACTCATGTATACCAATTTTCAGATTTAAATAAATATATTGATATAACCGTTTTCTTATTAAATATTTTTTAAGTTATAAAAAGTTATTAAAATAAGTAAATTAATAGTTGTAAAGCACAAAATATAAATATAAAATAATTTTTTTGATTACAGGAAATTTTTAACGATACCAAGATTACGATTACTGGATTAAATGCTGTAACAACTTACCGTTTCCAAGTATTTGCGGAAAATGGAGTTTCACCCTTAGTTGGTAGGTCCGAATACGTCGATATAACGGTGACAACAGAAGCAAGTGTGCCGAGTCTTGTTAGTAACGTTAGAATTACCAGCGTCAAAAGTTCTGAACTGAGTATTAGTTGGGATGCACCGATAAATGATATTGGCGGTGATAGTGACCTTGTTGAAAGATACGAAGGTAAGTATTTTAATTACATATGAAAGGCTTAGAAAAAACGTAACATTTAAAAAATTACTATTATAGAACGTAAAAGAACTGTTTTAAAAATTAATAATTGATTATAATCAATATACATTCGATTTATGTTATAATTTTATATTAGTTACAAACATTTAAAAAAATATATTTAAACATAATAATACTAAATTAGTTTAAAATAAAACAGGCTTTTATTTTCGTATCGAGTTCGAAACGTATGATCGATTTAATGTAAAATTAATTAAAAATTTCAGTCAGATGCTATTCTCGATTTGAGGATGCAACCAATGCGACTGTGATTCAAACATCCGATCTCTCATCAACATTCAAGGGTTTGAAACCTGCAACAGACTATGCAATACAGGTACGCGCAAAAACTACGCGTGGCTGGGGCGAGTATACACCCATTGTTTACAAAAAGACTTCTCACGCAATGGGACTAGGTAAGCCAATGAATTACTATAATTTATTTTAAATAAATATAAGCAACTTAAATCTTTGAAAATTAATTTGTATTCAATGTTTCTATTTACAGATTATGTCGGCGAAGATGATAACATGCAAGTTCGAATTATTGCTGGAGCAGTAGTGGCAGTGGTTGTTCTATTAGTAATAATAATTATTATGACAGTACTCTTTTTAAAAAGGTAATATCTCTTTTAATAGCTAAATAAATTTTTTTAAATAATTTCCAAATTGAATTTTTAAATATAAATAACACATATTAAAAAAAAATACTCTTTTTGATAATGCTTTTTCGATGTAGCAGGGCCTCGGATGAATGTAATAAGAAACAACCAAGCGACTGTGACACTTTGGAATATCGAAACGGAGAAGGTACCTTAAATATTATTCAGATCGTTCTTCGTGTTTTATTTATTATTTTTTTATTATGTAATATTCACAATCCCCAGACAATATAATTTTCACTCATAGTTGTTTCATTATCACATGTCTTGCAAAACTTTATTAAAATTATTTTTAGCTTTTAGCAAATGAAATATAAATTTTAGATTTAAATTTTATACGGATTTTTTGTAACTCAATTAATTTAATAATAAAATTCCATATTTTTTAAGTTGTATTACATAAATTTTTATTATGAAAAAAAAGGAATAAATTAAGGAATTGTAGACCCCTAGTCAATGATAACCAAAATAACATCTTAAAAGTTTGCTTCTTATATTTGTTTAATAAAAAAATCTCTGATTTTATCCTGCAGCTTAAGCATCAGTATCCAACTAAATTCTTTCGATTCTTTCTTTTCATGTGCGAATTCCCTGAACTCTCGAACCTGCCTCCATGAACAAAATCCAATTAAAATCCAATGATTCAATGTACACAATCGCCTGCTACTACAGGACTAGTTGTGACCTACAGTAAGTCTTCTTCCAACACCTAATTTTGACTTTCCATGATTCTCTATTAAATTTAGCCAATGTTAGTACTCCTATAGATAAAACTATAATGTGTTATAGTTAGTTTGTTTGCATGCATGCATCCATACATGTATTATACCTATATTGTACACAGTTATATAAGTAAAAATTTGTTTTTAATGTTCCATTTTATATTAATATAATATGTAAGATAAATAAAACTCTTGTGTATATTTATCAAATAAAATGTATGTCAACCATGGTTGTTATAATATGAATAATTATAATTTATCTATTGGATAATTATATTTGGATAATTATAATCGATAATTATATTTTATATGCATGAGTACATCATTTTTTCAAAACATTGATAATTAAAAAATTAACAAAATTTTCAATTCAGTATTATAACATTTTATTTTAATTATTTTAATTTTATATTCAAATTCGTATCAACATCTTATTACTTAATATTTTTACGTTGCATTTTGTGCAATTTGCTGTCGTGTCATTTTACATCATTTACATTAGATAAAATTGGTTTATATTTAGTATTATTTGACAATTAGTTTATTGTTTGTTATGTTATATCATATACTGCAGAATAAATAGTGAAATTTTAGCAAATCATAATTGAGTCAGTAACTAAAATAAGTTTTTGTGTAAGTTTTACATACTCCATTAGTTATTATTTTCAATTTACAGGAAAAATATAGTCATAATGAACATTTACATCAATGTATTCAAATAATTAAATTTTATGGTTCTACGATTTGCTTATATATCTGTGTGTGTAAATGACAACCTATTTGTAAGAATAATGAGTGATATTCGAATTCTGGAGAAACATGTATCTGATTCCTTGTACATTTGACTATTTTATAAAATCCCTGCTTGATCGTTTGTTAATCTTATTTTCACTTTTTTCTGTGCATAATAAACGTGCTTTATTTATTATTTAGCTTAAGTGTAGAATAACGCATTTGGTATTTATGTATATTTATTTTTTCTAACAATTTACACAATTTCATCATTAAAACCAATGTGTATGGATTTTAAAGTCATATATTTGTATGTTAAATTTGTATTTTTTAATGTAAAACTTTATCAACAAAGTTTTTAATGTTTATTATCAAAGTTGTTGTTATTTATTTTATTCACTATTAATTTAAATTATTATCAATACCAAATTATATATATGGAAAACTTGTTATTTTAAAGTTGAGTAATGTTCTTGCAATTTGTCATCGTATTTATATACTTTAGAAAATTAAAACAAAATATTTAATGCTTAATGGTTGTAAAATTTTATACATTTTTAATTATTTATATAATTTTAATAATTATTTATTTACTATATAAAATATATATAAAAATAGATTATTTATTTATACTAGTTTATAATACAATACATATAAAATAAATAATTCATTAAGTTTCCATAATTGAAATACAATTATTAATTGACCATTATTATTAATTAACATTTAATAATTTTAAAATTTAACGATTGTTCCATTAATATTAATATTAATACAATAATTGTTGAATATTAATTAGTTTTATTTGATTTTAGTTCATCACTTCAAAATGATTGTGCTTTACTGATTAAGAATTTTGCATGTATATATTAAAAAGAAATGAAAAATTAAAATCTGTTATAAAAAGATATTCTTAAAAATTATGAAGATATGCATTTTTTATTGGTATAAATCGATTTTTTTATCTTTAAAATTTATTGAAATCTGTATTACTATTATATACATGTAATAAATCAAGTATTAGTCTAAATGATGAAATTTTGATTATCTACTTACAGCTGATAATGTTTATTTAAAAATTATAAAATTGTTTTATCTAAAAAAAATAAAAAAATTATAGAAAGTAGAGAAAGAAAATTTAATAGAATAATTAGGATAATAAGATAAGAGAGATACACGTGATTAGTGAAAAAAGTTTAATAAGACAAATCAGGGAAATGAGGTAAATGAGGCAAATGAGGCAAATCAAAGCATCTACGAAAGTGTTATTTTTGTGGCAACATGATATGAACTCTGTTTTTGTAATATTACAGTGACCACACCGCTCTTTACACCTGCTGTTGGAGTAGCCGCCTCGAGTAGTGGTGCAGGTGGTACGAGTGGTGCCAATGCCAGAAGCTATGTAGATCCTCATACATACGAAGATCCGAATCAAGCGGTTCGTGAGTTTGCTCGAGAGATCGACGCTGGATACATCACCATCGAGGCTATTATTGGTTAGTATTCAACTGTTTTCTGTAAGATTATGATTTTTATGATTAATGTTCTCCTTCTAATCAAATTATCACTTAAGGCAACCATTTAAATCTTAAAAATGTGAATGGAATTTGTTCTTGAAATAAAATATTTAATCATAAAGTTTTAGAGTGATACACTGTTTATACATTTGCTTTTTAATTAAAATATTTTTAAATAATTTAAATTGAATTATAGTTTAAATTGTCAAAAAGCACATCTTTAAGTTAAATTGAACCATAATGTGCAAATAGAAAATATGTATTTGTTTACGTATCTTAGGTGGTGGCGAGTTTGGAGACGTATGTCGAGGAAAATTGAAGCTTCCACCAGATGGTAGATCAGAGATTGATGTGGCTATAAAGACATTGAAACCTGGTTCCGCCGATAAAGCACGTAACGATTTTTTAACCGAAGCCTCTATAATGGGTCAGTTTGAACATCCCAACGTTATATTTTTGCAAGGAGTCGTAACGAAAAGCAATCCTGTGATGATAATCACCGAATTTATGGAGAACGGTAGCCTGGACACTTTCCTACGCGCGAATGATGGTAAGTTCCAGGTACTCCAACTCGTTGGTATGTTACGCGGTATTGCGAGCGGTATGCAGTATCTGGCGGAGATGAATTATGTACACCGAGATCTCGCAGCAAGAAACGTACTCGTCAATGCAGCTCTTGTATGTAAGATTGCGGATTTTGGATTGAGCCGAGAAATCGAAAGTGCTACGGAAGGAGCATACACAACGAGAGTGAGTATATCTATATCACAAAATGTTCTTGAATTAAAAAAAGTAAAAATCTTTAAAAATAATTAAGGTAAAAGCTTGGTGTCAAATATCGTAATGAGTTTAATTTACTTGATTACACAGGGAGGAAAAATCCCGGTAAGATGGACTGCTCCAGAGGCGATAGCATTTCGTAAATTTACTAGCGCCTCAGATGTCTGGAGTATGGGTATCGTATGCTGGGAAGTGATGTCCTACGGCGAGAGGCCTTATTGGAATTGGTCGAATCAAGATGTGATAAAGTCTATAGAAAAAGGTTATCGATTGCCAGCGCCTATGGACTGCCCTGAAGCAATTTATCAACTTATGCTTGATTGTTGGCAAAAGGAACGGACTCATCGGCCAACTTTCGCTAATCTTACACAAACATTCGATAAACTCATTCGGAGTCCAGATACTCTCAGAAAAGTTGCTCAGAACAGGTAAACTAATGCAATGTCTTTCACCTTAATTAGTTTGAATTTGATCAGAACTATGTAATTAGATTTTACAATACCCTTTATATACTTTAGTTTAAGAGCCATTGAGCAAACAACTGTCAATTATTAATATTATTTTTTGTTTATTTATTTTATAATTTATATATAGTATAAATTTGAGCTATTTTATTCGTTATTAATAAATCTGATATAATAATAATAATTATTATTATTACTGTTATTATGTTATTATTATAGTTTTGATGAAAGTTTATATAATATTCACTGTAATCGAACTATTGAAAGATGAATTATACGATATTTGTAAAAGTTTATTAAGTAAAAATATGCAATGATAAGAATTAAATGTATTACACAACAATGAATATACATTAAATCGTCAAAGTATTACATATTATATTTATTATGCTGCATGTCACGTGAAATTATAAATGAAATTTGATTAAGCTATTAGATTTATAGTTGATTTGTTTTTATATATAAAGAATGCTTTATGCTCTGGCTTCATTTTCTTTTTGTGCACATTAGCTTTGATGTTACACTGAATTGCAACAAACAACTACTTTCTATAAAATAATTAAAAGCACATGATACGTGTGAAAAAGTCTCGATGTGTGCTATGTAATATTAATTACTTAATAATGGAATAAATCTAATTGGCATTACTGGAACGCACTCAAATCGAAGCAACAACAAATATTTTTTTAATATAAACGTGAATATCTTTTATTTTTACTCACAGATAAAAAGGATGAAAATATTTACGTTGTTATTAATTTTATATTTATTTATAATGGTTTTATAGTTATTTCTTCTACTCAATTTATATTTAGAAAAATCTGTTGTTTATGATATACATACCTTTTGACTTCTGTTAGCTATTTGCATTGAGGGAACAACAGCAGCAGTAGCAGCAGTAGCAGAAGAAGGAGCAATAGCAGCAGTATTGATGCAGCATTAATATTAAAAAAAAAAACAAAATTTAATTTATGATTATTAAAATTTTTTAATTTTTATAAATTTTGTTTTATTTTCAAGATAAAAAAATTATTTATACGTGGTGGCTTTTTAAAGCTTATAATGCTTTTAGCGCTTATGGATTTCTTGAACTCCCTTTTCCCAAAACACTTTCCTTATATTTTATTATAATTAAATTAAACTATATTTAAAATAAATTTCGGAATTTTAAATTTATTTTATATGTTGATTAATATCTAAAATTTCAATTATCAATATAGAATCATGACATCTCAATATATTTTGTCAGTTTTTATTGAACATTGAATAATGTAATAATTGCAAATTCTTTTCAAAATTATTTATTTCTGTATAATCATTTAATGCTTAAATTATAAAAAATTCTACTAATATTTTGTACACTTATCTAAGTTCTGGATCTTTATGATGAAACGTGCGAAAAGCGTGACTGAACATAACGCTAAAATAACATTTTAGAATATTTTACTGAAATAATACTGTTAAATAACTAAATAAATACCTGATAGAGTACCTTAGTTCAGCCATAAAACTTGCCTTTGTATTTTGTTTCTGGGCTAATTCTTTGTGGTTTTGGTTTTGTGGTGTCTTTGGTACCGTACTGGTCGGCCGCTACTGCTACTACGCTACTGCCTACTGCTACCGGGTGAACAACACAGTCTGAGGCCACCTGCTCACAATCCATACTACGTGACGACATCGCATGCCGCAATTGCCCAGGCGGCTGTCCAGGCGACGATGTCACATGCGGGCCACTCCGGTCACGGCTCGGCCGGAAGCCCATTTGTTGAAGTAGTGGCCCATCAGGCTCATTCAGCACTTGCCGTTCCAGTAATGCCAGCGGGAGCCGGACGAACCCTACACTATCACACGCATTCAGCCACACACACACTCGCACACCAGCCGACGCTCACCTATCCTAATTGGGTACCCTTTACCCACTTCGGCTGACCTTTTATTCAGCCTAAGCACTTTAATGATCCTATCTAAATGATGCTCACAGCTCCTTTAACGCTCCATTAACGCCTCTTCAACTGCTTATGCCATACTTTAGTTCTGGTTCAGTCATGCTAATATGCCTTTGAAGATAAGCAGTATTTTTAGGATTCTTTATACTGCTTCAACTGTGCTTTTGAGTATTACAAGAGTTCTTTTGCTCCATTATTCAATTCTATTTTTTATTGCCCTTCCTTTCTCACTTTTTCATTCAATTTTAAACAAATTGTATAATACATTATTTTGTACGTATATTATACGACAGCAGAAGACCGATTCAGTGTCAGACTCTTTCTTACACGTTATCGAAAGTGAAAAACCTGAAAATAAATACTATACTTACACGTTCTTTTATGCCCTATTATTCACTCTTATATAAGTAATGAATTTTAAAGACTGCGACTAAGTAATTATAAATGAAATTGTCGATCTCATTCAGCCGAGCATTAATAAAATGCTAACTAATGTTTTTACATTAAAAGTCATAGTATGATCTGATATTCTTCGTACTTAAATTTCTTATTTATTTCTAAAAGTTTCAAATCTCTTACTCTGATTTAATAAAATAGTATTTTTTTAATTTACGCATGTACCTGCGAATACTCGAAACTTTAAGATTTTTTCACCAATGGTAATAAATAATTTTTCACAAAATATGTAGTTTAAAATAAAAGATGAAATAGATTATCGATTATTGTAAAGCAAATTTCTGAATATAGGCAGCCATATTAATTGTATTAATCATTATTAGAGGACGATAACAACCAACGAGTAGTAATATAAATGTATGTAAGATAGCATTTAGAATGTAGAATTTAGATAGTCATTTTAAATCAGTGTCTTTTGGCTATTCATACTACATAATATTGCAATTATTAGCAAATAACTTATAATTTTTGCAAATACAGTCATTGATACGAATAAGTATGATATTTATCTTAGAAAGCATTCAATTAATAATGCGATTTATTAAAGTGATAAATAATGATAAATTAATTTCTTATCACCATTATTATTATTCTTATCATTACATTTAATACTATTGTTATAATGTTTATAAAATCGATATAATGTTTATAAAAAAAATTTTCTACGATTTTAAGAAATAACCATTCATTTTCATTCTGTTTGGGTAAGTTTTTATAAAAATAGTGTTAATTAATACTGCATATGCAGTTTTAGTCGAATCTCAATTTTACATATAACTTCTTTTATAATATGCATTTATTTATTTATTTATCATTCAGGAATAAAATTACGAACTCGATAATAATATTAGTTAGTTATCTTTAATAACGAATTCTAATGATTGTCAAAACCAAAAAAAGGATATCTTACCTTTCTCCCCACCCCATTCGTCATCTCGACAATCAACGTATTATTGAGGAAAAGGTAAAAAGAACAATAAAACTTAAAGTTGTAAAGTGAAGTGAGAAGTGAGGAATATTTTTTCAATTTATTCCACTTAAAAATAAAACATCAAAAAGAGAAATAAAAATCTTTGAATAAAGAAAGTACGTTAGTAATATAAAAATAAAATTCATCATAATTAAGTAGTATGATTTTTGATTTTATGATATAATTATTTCAAAATATTGATCAATAAATTTATATTCTTTTTTAAATGTATTTAATTAATGATTACGTTAACCGTCATGCCAAATAAAAAAACAATGAACTCGTATTGCTTTCTCTCATCTCACCCACAAAACAACGTATCAAATATTGTATACAATACTCTCCATCCATGTATACAGCATTTATTCTGCTTATATTATTGTAGTGCTTAGTTAATATTATATACTGCACGATTTTATTATCCAGATTAATTTTTATGTAAAAATCAATTTTTGTTTACTATTTAACAGTACATGCCTTATTATATGTGTGTTGACATATACGAACATGTGGACAAATACATATACACAAAGCAATATAACTGTACAAATATGAAAAATTATGTATATAGATGTGAATATGCAACTATACATATATTTAAATAAAAAATAGCATTGTAAATATAGATGTAAGTGTAATCGCCAAACTTGTCGTATCTACATAAATGTGTACATGCATGACACGTTTGTCGTAAAATGAACATATTGTGTAATATTAAATTATTGTTATTGGAATATATCATGCAAATACAATAAATAGTATATTGTTAATATTTACAAAAATTTATCACACAAAATACATGAAAGTATTATATTATAACGGACGACCGCATTTCCTGTATAATTATGTTGCGATCGCTTTTTGTAAAGTATATACATAAATTCGATATTATCCATAATTAAAACTAGAAATTATTTTAAATGCTCGTGCTTAAAATTGTTTAGAGTCGTATTGAGAACAATAGGATAAAATTATTTCTTATATATTATTCATTATTCTTTCTGTTTTTATATTAGTTTTTTATTTCTTTATTGTTTTTCTTTGTAAGTTTTTAATATTTTTATTATCTCCCTTTAATATTTATCTTAAAAATTTTTACTATATAAGCTTATATATTTTCCATTCAATATTCGCATGTATAGAAATTATTGAATAATTATATCAATGCAACCTTTTAGATTTATATTTATTGTATATTTTATATATCGTAATTTTATCACGTATCAACACGTATATGCGTGTACATACATGCACATATAGATAATTTATGTAAATACGAACATTTCAAAACTAATAGAAGAATAAGAAAAATGTGAAATTCATTACGGGTTACTCTTATTACGCATATGTATGATTAAAATGTTGCTTCTCGATGATTTGTTAAATAAATTAATTAATCTCACATTAATACAATTTCCAATATTTTTACGTTAGGTTAAAATTATTCATTTATTTATTAAGCCAAAAGATTTAATAAAATTTGATAGGTTTACTAATCTTATAATGTATAATAATGACAATAAAAAATATAATCAAATACAATAATATACAAAAAAATTGTTTCATTATTTTACTAACTTTTGTTTATAAAATGGAATATAAAATCAATTTATACATTTCATAAATTTCATATATTGTTTAATAAATATACGAATATAATACATAATTACTTAGATTCCTTAAATACCGATGCATAACAATTGACTTCCTTTTTGTTTAATTTGCAATAAATGCGTGCTGATAGAAGTTAGAAAATTATTTAGATTATAGAATCGTTGAGATTAAAAGAAATCTTGTCAACCTATTAAAATAGAATAATATAACTTTATTATTAATTGAAAGATTTCATTGAAAGTATAAATGCTAAAATAAAATAAAAGCTTGACAGTACATAACGTAAAAGAAAAAAACTTTAATTTTTACTCCATATTGAGAGCTACTAATATTTGTTTGATTTGACAGGGGCACGAATCCTTTAGCTCCAGATGCTGTGGATCTGACGCAGTTGACATCAGTGAATGAGTGGTTAGCATCAATCAAGATGTCCCGTTATGCAGAGAGTTTTGAACGGGCTGGAATAACAAATCTTGAAGCGGCTGCACGAGTCACTGTACAGGAGCTCACGGCTCTTGGTATAACCCTTGTTGGCCACCAGAAAAAGATCATGAATAGTGTAACGGCCCTTAGGACCCAGATGTCAGCGACATCACAAGGTTTTCTCGTTTAGCCTTCACTTCCTCGGTACTACAAAGATCTGTTGTCAATCTCTCTTGACTCATCGATAAACATTGATAGAGCTCTAATGGATCTATATCATCGAAAAATTTCAGAATAATGAAATTGATGTTACAATTCATTGACGCATAGTCATACATTGACTATTGAGTCGTGATTCTTGTGACAATATATGTATAGTTGAATTATAACGAAGTCGAAATGCTTGACATAACTCAATTATACATGCAAATTTTCATATAATTTATCACTTAAATAACTAGATAAATACAGACTTGAACAAGTGATTGGGAGCTTAATACTTAAATGTTTAACTAATTGAATCAGATGATAACATGCGAGTTAACCACTTTTTTACGGATTTCATACGTAGAAGGATCTCGGTGTGATTCGCTGTAGTGTTATTCTTATTGCGTATTTTAATAAAATTTTGGACTTTAACGCTATTTCGATAAGAAAATAAATATATACGTATGTCGGAGTGTATATATTCATGTGCATATGAATATGTAAGTATGAGTCAGAAAATTTGTTTTCACATATGTGTATTTACATAATTCATGCAAATATTTACCATTTGTTAAAAAAAGAAACGTGCCAATGATGAAAGCATGGAACAAAATATCAACAATAATAAATAAAAAAATATCACAATAGACAAAAGAGGGGAGATGCAATGAAAATATATTTTCAAAATTCAGTACGATTCGCTCTTATTCTATTGCTATTTTTAATTTGTCATCTTATTGACTAAAAGAACTGAAAATTATATACATAAGACGAATTTTATCTGGGTCTTAGCTATTAAATGGTAGAATAATTAAAAATGTGCTATCTACCAATAGAATTTTTTTATTGTTTTACTTTTATAATCATTACATTTATGGTTAAGTTTAAATAAATTTAATACATAAAAAATTTTTTATGGCAAATAAATTTACGACACATCCGTTAACATTTTAACTTTTTAAACATCATTAAAAATAATAAAAATATAATATTGTAAAAATTAACTTAGTTTAATTCAATGAATTATAGAGTATAAGTTATAATTTTTATTGACTTGTTTATACAAGTTTCATTTATACAAAATACAAATTTCAATGGAAAACATATAAGTTTTTATGTTTTAGGCAATTTTGTTTGCCATGAAAAGCATTATTCTTTGCTTCATGAATATAAAATTTAAAAGATAAATGCATATTTTCTTATTGATTATTTCTGAAATTAAATAAATAAATGACGTCAAATTTTTTGTCAGTATTAAAAAATTTATTAAATAAATATAAGTATTAAATGAAAGTTAGCATATTTATTTATCGATTTCCAACAATATACATTTTCAATAACAGTAACAAGAATTTAAGACTATAAATTAGCCTTGTCAGTCTGCATACCTCTTTCTTCTTCCTGTGTTTTTGATATGTAATAAATATATATATATATATTTCTTTTAAGAGACACAAAATGAAGAAAGAATTATAAGCTAATGAGTATTTACTTTCATTGAATACATTAACGCTTATTTATCAGAGACATCTGGCTGAATAAAAATACTTTTTAATGATGTTTAGATTAATCAGATTTTTCTTTTCAACCTTATTTTTGCAGCATTCTCATCACAATATCATCGTTTTTAATTTATAATTTTTTAAATAGTTTAACTGATTTTTAATATTTAACTATAAGAATTTACCGTTGATATTTATTAGTAATATGTATTGAAAATTTAAGAGATCTAATTTAATTCAAGATTTTTATATAGTGTCAAAGCATATATGATTGAATTTTGATATCTTCTAAGTTCCCAATGAGATATTGAAAATTAAATATTTCAACCATTTTTGTTGATAGAATATCATAATTCCAGTGAATATTTAATATGTATATATACATTAAGTGTCTTTGATATATCCTGTTATCATGAACTATAATATTAAGTTACAAAAAATTATAATTAATTGTTTAGCTCAAAAAATAATTAAATTCGGGAGTTTTATTTGCTTGGTAAAAGTGTAATTTCATAACATCTTTTAGGTGTGCAATTAAAAAAGTAGTGTTTATTAATAAACGTATTGATATTGATTTAATACATAAGTCAATATCTGGTGATGAAAATAGATGATTTTAAATAGAAACAGATAAGAGGAAAAGAAATAGGTATATTTGGTTGTTTTCATTTTAACAAAGCTTTGTGTCGCCCTGCTCAACACTGTGAACTATCGTCATGCTAGATTGATATTGTCAACGATTAATAAAAATGTCTTATTTGAATGTAAGTTATAGATTCAGAAATTTCTTTAATTAGATAAAAAAATTAAATAAATTGCTTTTAATTTAAAAGTGGGTTCTCTACTTTGCAGCATGAATCAAGTCTGACAATGAAACAAAGTAATATCCATTCCAATAAAATAAGCAATATAAGCCAATTGAGGCAACTTAAATTAAATAAAATGTAAAATAATTGGAGAAAGAATAAAAAGTAGAATAAAATCGGATCGTTCAATTTATAATTTTGTCCATAGTAAAGCTTTCTTAAACACTTAATATCATGCATATATCCAAATGTATATTAAACATAATATTTTTAATTTTTGAATTAAAACATTAAAATACTGTACTTTTATCTTCTTTATTTTGGGTGGGCTTGCATACGCGCGTCTAGGAGTTAATGTTCGAAGTTTGTTACTTTCATTCAATTTGTGGATATAGAAAGTTAAATTATTTCTTTATAATTTTGTAAACTTATATGAATGTAAGGAATGAATTTAATTAATAACCCTGTATTTTGGGTAGTACGTTTTTCATTTTATGAAGAACAATAGCGAATGTATATTAAAAGTTGCTTGATGCGACAGAAGTTATGACCTATTGATAAGAAGTTTGTGGCTAGAGATTAAGATTAAATGAGCCAATCGAATATGAAATATAAAAACAATGATTACAAGAAGCAATAAATGAATACATGCAAATATTTATATACCGAATGTTAAATTTTAAATAATATTAATTATTGAATAGCGTTACCTTAAATATTCATATTAGAAATCAAATGATCAATCATAGATAAAATAGAAAATATCGCCAATTTCAATGCATCTATTTGCAATTGAAATCATAAACACATCAATTTTTAATAATTATTTAAAAAACAATTTTATTTAATAAATAAATTTATTCATTGTAAATATAATTTTCGAATAAAACTAAGATATATTTAAGTTCTTTGGGTTGTAATTACTTATATCTAATAAACATTCGGTCACTATCAATTTTGAACATTTTGTATAGTTTAATGTTCATAAAATATCTTTTTCTATCAGTTAAAGGAAAATAATGTTATTGTGTGTTGTAAAAAAATATCTGTCTTCCTTCTGTCAAATTACAATTTTTTATTAAAATAAAATATTGCAATATAACGATTACAAATTTTTATTGTATAAACAATCACAACTACAACTGCAAGCGCACGCGCGATATCTGATAATTATCTTTTTAATATCTAAAACTTAACAAGCATGAAGTAAGCTATAAATAGATTAAAAAATGTAAATTCAAATTTATTTGAAGAATCATAGTAATGTAATGTATTGTATAAAAAGTAATTAATTAATTTAATGAAAAATATTAAACTATATGATAAATACAAAAAATGAAATAAAATAGCAAAGCAGGGGTATAAATTTTTTATTCAGTTTCTTAGTAATTGTCGTTTTTGTATGATTAATTATTAAAATAAAATTTTTTTATTTATTATTTAATAATTTGACTAAATTAAATGAATGTTTATTACATAGATTTATATATTACTAGTGTGAAAAAGAGAAGTAAGAACACGTATTTTATTTTTTAAAGTTTTAAAAAACTTAAATAATTGTAAAAAAAATATAATAGAAGCAGAACAAATATAAATATAAACGGATTGAAAAAATATGAATATCAATCGATAAATAATTTATAGAATTAATTCCGCGACGTGAATATGCATTCTTTAATATCTATACTTTATACTACGTTAATAGCCAGAAATATTTGCCAAAGTACCTACTTCGAGAAACAATTTTCTAAGGTAAAAAAAATAAAAAGTAATAGAACAAACAGCTACCGACCCATATGTATCGTTTATAAACATTATTACGTAGGATATAATTTGAATGTGCATATAGACAGTTTATCATTGATTCTTTACTTTATTAGTACACGTTTACACCAAAAACAGACACATGTTTGTAAACATATTAACATGATTCGTATTAATTTTTTTATATAAAATATTATAAACATCAATATAAATTAATAGAATTCGGAATGCAATATAGAATCTGACAACAAAGTATTAGACCAAATTTAAAGATTTTTCCTTCGATGTTGTCAAGATAATGTTTAATGTAAATAAGATATAATAAATGACATACCTTATATATGTATTTTATTATTTTATTCTTACTGTTTCTTTACATCCTATTATTTTGTCCATGAATTGGTAGTAAAATAAATAATATATTTTTTCAATTAATAAATATTTTAATTATATTAAATAAGAATAATCTTTGATAACATTTTAATTATTTTTCTTTCATTTCATGTTTTGTTTATTTCAGAGAATATATATTATTAATTTTTTATGTAGTTCCTTATTATCGATATTATTATGTATAGAAACATTAATATTGTTATAATTAAAAAATGATAAATGTTTATTCTTTTAACTATTAATTCCGAATAGTTTACTTGCATCGTGTTCCTAATTTTTCAATTTTTTACTACAGAATTAAAATAATAGAGTAAAATAAATATTGTTAAAAATTTTTTAAGATTAAAATTGAAAATTATGTACGTTTAAATACATAAATTATTTTTTACCTATTTTTTTTATCATAAGCCATTAATAATTTTAATTTTTTCTATTTACAAAAATAAACAACTTTATAGTAAAAATAGAAAGTTTAAGAAATTATATTGAAAATAATTTTTATAAAAATCTTGTAATTTATACAAATTTATTATCGATAGGTTTTTTAAATGATACATCATAACGGAAATTATTTATTATTTAACATAATTTTAGCATTTATGATAAAGTATTTTATTTGATTAATAGATTAAATAAAGATGGAGAATTTATTAATTATATGAAAATCAAAAGAGATAAGTAGAACTTGTACGATATAACACGCTTTGTCGTAATTTCTTAAATATAACTTTAAAAATATAATTAAATATAATATAGTATAATTATACATATTAGTTAATATTTGACAAAATTTATTTTTAATTTTAATTGATAAAAGTATGAGTATAATTTATTCACTGTTTGTGTGTATTTTATGATATTTGAATTCTATTAATTAACGTTATTGTGCTAAAAATTTTAGCGATGATGTAAAATAAATATTTTAAACATTATTATCTTCACTTGAAATAATATTAGCATTATACAAAATTTATAATAATGTTTAAACATATGTATGTAATTGATTATTATAAAAAAACATTGTTTATTAGGTGACAACATTATTTATGAAATTAATACCTTTATTATTTTTCACAGTGAATTACACTTTTAATTTACTTATTTACACTACACTATTAATTTCAACTAATTATAATATTAAAAGCATTTAAAAGTTTGTTTATAAAAATTTTCTAGTTTGAAAACAATGAATTTATATACCGTAATCCCTTTATGTGGAGCGATATTACGCTCCTCGCAAGATAAGTTTAAGATTAAGCAGCTTTGTTTGAAAAGTTGCTAAAGGTTGTTGAGCTCAATCATTTTTTAATATTTTCAAAGTTTTTTTTTTAATTGCATAGCAAATCGTTTAATAAATCGTTTTATTAACAATTAGATGAATAATTTCTTCTTATTTAATTAATCTTTCACATTTCTGTGTTTATCTTAATATGTGGTTTAAAATATTATAGTTATTTAAATATATTACTTAAATATAAATTTTATTCGTTAATAACTTAGATCGAATTAGATTTAAGCAAAAGTTTATTTAATACAAATAGATTCAATTCATTACAATAAGTTACAATCTATTATAATTTATTATAATTAGTTACAATTTACAACAATAGATTTTATTTTAAATTACTAATGCCTGATGAGAGTTGAATATGTAGTTTGCATTTTGAAAATTTATTAAGGAATATTTGAATAGAGTTAGAAGTAAAATAGTAATTAAAATAATGTTTTTTCTAATTTGTGCAAGATATATATAAAATATTCGTAATATATGTTAACTATTTTATTAAATAAGATCTACCCATTTTTTAGATTTTTATAATATAAAAATCAAAGTAAGTGATATCTAGAATCTGGAGGTTAAATTACACCATCTTGTAACAATGTTTATTTTTACAATCTTAGTATTTTTTTATCTTATAGAGATTGATAATTCATTAGTGATGATAATTTTTAATAAATATATTGAAAACGTCAAGATTTTTCAATTAAATAAAATTTATAATAGAATTAGGGGAACGTTCAAAATTGAAGATATATATATATATATATATTTAATCGATGAAATATTAAAAAAATTATTTTCTCAGCAAGTTTAGTTTTAATCTAGTTCAAATATGTTAAAAAATCTGCATCTGGATTCTACTATATAGTCTTATTTACAATTGTAAATGTATTACTAGCTATGTCATTCTTTTCATATTGCAGTGCAATCTTTCGGCGCTATATAAGAAATGTCGCATTATGTCATTTTTTATTTAAAATGTGTATATATACTGTTTCTCTTTGTTTTAATTTATGTTATCTCTTACTTAGTGTTTCTTTTTACCATATAAATTATTCACTTCCTATATCTTGCATATTTCCGTGTATGCTCTACATTGTTTCTAGCTATTACTACAATTTTCATATAATATACTACTTATTTGTGTTTAACATATTTATAACCATATGTACTATCTAAATAAGTGATGCTATTCAATGTAATAATATAGTTATATTAAGCTATTAATATAATGGTATATACAATTATATTAAACTATTAAGATAATATAATATAATAATATATCTAATCAACTATATGAGAATAATATAATTATGTTATAGAATACTATTAGGGTAATATAAGAATGTTGCTTTTTGATAACGTTTTTCTGTATTATTTTATGAGCCAAGTTGCCGATTATTGCATGTATAGAACGTATTAAAGTTTTACCATTATTGATTAATTTTAACTTAGAATAATTACAAAATGATTTATAAAATCACATACGTTAAAAATATGTTTCAATGAGATAACATTGATGTTCAATTTCGGCTAAACTTCTAATTCTGATTGACATTAAAGCATTTATTTACTATTATATTTTATTACGATTTTTTCAATATAGTGAATTTTATTTTTCAACGGATGAATGAAAATCATATAATTGTTGCGGTGCTAATTTGATTTAGCTTGTCGTATTAGACAGTATTAAAAATTGTAAGAATACGGGAATTACATGTAAATAGTAATATATAGTATAGTTCATCGCTGGGAAAAGGTTTATTTATATTATTATAACCATAGATGATGTCTTTCATAATTATTAGATTTGTAAAAACCATCAATTTCATTTGTTTTTACACTTCATGTTCTATAAAAAATACACGATATTTCACAAAAAACGGAAGTAAACTTTCGAGTAGTCCATGCTGATATTTTTTTACATTTCATCTTTCACTGTCCTTTAACATTTATTTCAGAAAAATAAAATTACATAACAAAATTATTATTATTAATTATATTATTAAATTACATAGAAAAATAAACTTAACATAACAAAATACCGAAATTAAAATATTTTTTAATAATTTTCATTTTTTTTTAAATTTATCTGTAATATTCTTTTCGTCGAAGTTTGATTTCTTTTAATCGACAAAACATCTGAAATGTGTAAAAACTTACATATTTATTAAGTACTTCATTATAAAATATAAAAAAAACTTAAGATCTACAATAACATTATTAAACTTGATTAAATTATTAATTTTAATCGATTATAAATTTTCTTTTATATAAATTCATAATAATCAAACACTATAATTTTAATATATTATGATCAATTTATAATATTTATTTCAATTTATTTTATCTTATTTATTAAATTTATAATACTTAAAAATAAATTCAATTTATTAGAAAATTTAATAAAAAATAAAGGCATGGTAAAATTAAGATTTTCATGAGAAAAATCTTTATTAAATGTATGTATCAAAGTACAATTTTTTTCTGCGTTAACAAAATGGTTAATATGATACAGGTGAAAACGTAAAATTCATTGACAAGATTTATTAAAATATAACTTTATATTTAATTTTTTAAAATATAAAAAATAATATAATTATTTTTTTACATTTTGTAAATATAAAAACTTCAATAACATAAATTGCAATGATATATCCTTTTTTATATATATTTTATAATCTTCTCAGATACATATATATTATTGGAGATTAACACAATTTCAGACACAATCTCTTTGTATTATTCACACATTCTTTTTGTATTATTTTTTTTTTATGTTCCTGCGTTATCATTTTTGCACACAGTATCGTATTAAAAATCTAACAAGTTTGAAGTAGAATCTGAATTGCTTATATGACAAATTGATCTAATTGTGTTGAATACTTTTATTTTATTTAAGCACAAGCATAATTGAAAAACGTAATACATTTTTGAATTCTACTTTATTAAATGCTTTTACAAAATCTTGAGAAATAATTAATAATACTGTAAAAGTATTTATAATAACTTAAATATTACTTTAATGTAATGTTGTGATTTTTAAAATTATACAAAATAATATGGATTCTATTAGCCTTTTTTGGCTTAAAACTTCATATTTTTCTATCAAATTTTCAAATTTCCCGCAATTGCAATCTACCAACGTTATGTAGATAAATTAATGACATATTTGCAACTTATCAGAAGAATTTGCAATTACACGTATTTGTGCATATAACTTAACATTTGACCAATTAATGTATTATTTAAAAATATAAAATATGGGGAATAAAGGATAAATTCGAATGAAATAATATATAACAATGTGAAAAGTAGGGTAAGTCCTATATGATTAACATATATTGATAAAAATAAACGTTAATTCTATGGTAATAAGCATTTGCAATTTTCAATGTATTTTCTGATGATAGCCTGAAAAGGAATTCTTTGTGAAGTTTATTATATGCCATTGTCTTAAAAAGTTGTCTAGATCTTGTTTAGTATTGCTTGCACAAAGTTAGGCAAAAATATTAACAAATGATAGAGCAATGATCTAGTTTGTTTTATTTTGTACTTATCACTTAATTGTTACTTTTAAAAACATTATGTTTGCTAATTTGAAAAACAAAATTAAGGAAGAAATTGGTAATGATGTAACAACAGTTATCAGGAATGTAGGAAGTGTTCATACTCTAAATAGACATCTTTCTCAGGTTTGATATACATTAACTACTTTCTTATTTTGTCAGTTATTATTATTTAATATTGATTAAAAAAATTATTAATACTATTGAATAATTTTATTTCATTGTATAGACTGTTTCAACAAGTAGCATCAGAGGATCTCAATTTTCATTAGATGAATCAAAGGATGATGCTATTATATGTCATTCACCTTCCATTCATATAAAAAGAGAAAATAGTTTTGATCTAAAATTTGATAATGATATTATGTTATCAGCTAAAGATATTAAATTATTTGAGAATAAAGAAGATGAGTGGAGACGTAAAATGCAAAAGAGAGAAGCAGAGCTTTTAAAGAAAATGGAAAAAAAAGAAGAAGAATATAGAATCAAATTGTTTGAAAGAGAAAAAGAATGGAAGAAAATTATAGAAAAACATGAAAAAGAAAAAATTAAACTTATTGAAGATAGATTAAAGGCAGAAAGTACAAAAAATGTACTAGAAATAGCGTTAACTGATGCAGAAGGTATTGTATTAAGTTCTATATAATACATTATTCATGAATAAATGAACATTTTACATATTTTGTATGAATAAATCATATCAATATATTTTAGAGTATAAAAAAAAATTTTATAGTATTCAAGAAAATGCAGAAGAAATGGAAGGCTTTCAAACTCAAGAGATGGCCAAAATAAAGCATCTTGTAATTTTGTAATATATTAATATTTATATTTAA
Source organism: Ceratosolen solmsi marchali (assembly GCF_000503995.2). NCBI lineage: Eukaryota > Metazoa > Arthropoda > Insecta > Hymenoptera > Agaonidae > Ceratosolen > Ceratosolen solmsi. The sequence continues at coordinate 11,070,659 of NW_011948417.1, forward strand.
ATATAATAAAGACTAAATATAATAAATTTGTAGTTACTCGTTAAAGAACAAGATATTGGAGATAAATCTCAACGTTTGAAAATGGCAACATCTGAAATTGAAAATTTAAAAACTGAATTATTAAGATTGAGGCAATATGAAGATAAATTAAATAATATACAAGTAAGCAGGATAGAAAATTAATTTTTACTTATTCAGTTATCTGCTTTATATATGTGTAAACATATATATATATATATATATATATATATATATATATATAACATATATATTTTTATCAAGTCATCGAATATGATTTTGATATGGCACTTAATTTAAAATCATTTTTTGTATTATTCATATTACTCATCAATATATTTTTATTAATATGCAATACTTTAGTTTTAAGCATTTTTCTAGTTTAAATTTCTTTGCTTTGTGCTTTGTCATAGTGTGTTTTCTCTGCACTCTATCCTCTATACATAAATTTCATTAAATTATGACCATATACGAACTCACATACATTCGAGAATTTTTGGAAATATCACTTAAAAGGTGACAATGAATAAAATGTTCCATAGCTCAGAAACAGTTATACCAGATATTTTTAAATAATGATTAAAAATAAATATATTTATATTTCAACTTTAATTTCAATTTAAAATAAATATAAATTGTGGTAAACTTATTAAGAGTTATGGATCATGAAAAATTTGTAGCTGAATAAACATGAATGTGAAAAACGCATGAAGAATTGATACATTTTAAATTTGAAGAGTATTGAAGAATATGTACAATGGAAATTACTGCTTATTTTTTGGTGCTACTGCTAATACTTCAGGTATGTCTTTACAGCTTAAATGATATTTTACTTTTATATTTTTTTCAAAATAGCATATAAACTCTTTTAGAAAATATATGCTGAAATAGTATCATTTTTTAAAAAAATTATTTACAAAAATACTTATTAAATTTTAATACTTTTCAATAGAATCTAATTAAAAGAAAATTATTATATTGCAAATTTGGATATTTCTATTGCTTTTTAATTTACAAGATATATTTTTTCTTATTTCACCAAAGATATTTTGCTTACATTGTGTAGGAGATCTAGATATTTATGCATCTAGATACTTTTATGCATTCAAATAGTTTTCGATGCTTTATATTTTTATTATTTTTAATTAATAGTTAATTTATGAAATTGAATTTATAACAAATATTTTTTAACAATTTTTAATTATTTTGTTAGATTTATTAGTTCTAATATTAACTAATAAATTTCAGGATGAGATGGAATTTTTACGTCATTCTACACAACGTGAAAAAGCTCAATTATTAAATAAATTAGCACAAACTGAAGAAGAGGTAAGACACTTAAAAGATAAAATTTTTATTCTTGAACAAAGAGTAGCCTTGGAATTAAGTGATCAAGTAACAGTAGATGATCGGGTGGCAGATCTAATGCGTGAAAGAACACTTTTAGAAAGAAAATTAGAAGAGACATATCTGCATTTATCAGATATAAAAACAAGCTGGTCTAGTAAAATTTTGAGTTTGGAAATGCAAATTGGTAGGTTGAGTAAACAGGCCGGTGAAGAAGGTCTAGAGAGAAAAAGAGTAGAACAAGAAAAAGAGGTATTGAGAGTGAAAATAAAGAAACTTGAAGCTAACATTGAGGTGAACAGTGTTATAATGGCAACAAAAGATGCCAAGCTGTTGCGAATGGCAGAGGATATTGATGAAATGGCTATGGAATTAAAAGAGCTCAGAGTCAATATTGATGATGAGGTTGAAGAGTTTAAACAAAAAATTGTGAGTTACCGTGACATGCAATAATGGTTGATGTGTATGATTTAGATCGAATTTTCAAATGGGTTACATGCCTAGTAATGAATATGTGTAAAATATTTGATTTAGATTGTCAATATCATAATTACAATTTAATTTATTTCAAATAGAACATTTGCTTGAACTTTACATTCCTCCCATAAGAAATTATACCATTAATATATTTTTTTTTAATTAAATATATTTATATACTTTCAAATAATACATTAAAGTTATTTATTGTTTTCTTAGATAATATAAGTTACAGAATTATTTTGTCATATTTTTGCATATGCTTGTGATTTTTATGCTCACTAGTTTTTTAATTTCTAATTATTAAATTTCAAAGTATTATGCTTTTATTATTTTTTTCATAAAGCATGGTGAAAATAGAAGAGATATAAATAGAAAAAAACACTCTTCTGTTATATACTTTAATATATTATTGTATTGTTTGCATATTATTTACCTAATATTATGATATAATTCTTTTTTTTGTTAAAATATACTTTTTAAATCAATTAATATGTATATTTAATTTCATGAATAAAGAGAAACAATATTGTACATTTTGTTTATTTATACCATTCCTATTATTTTATTTGTTAAATTTTAATTCTAATGTTACTCTTTTTTTCAGATATAATTTTCTAATAACAAAAATATTTATTTATTCATTTATTTATATATATTTTTATTTTCACCTCTATTGACATTTATACACACCTGAATATTTCATAAGTTATTTTTGAAAGATTTAAAAATTGTTGGAATTTACATTATGAAATCTGAAAAAATTTGTGTAAATAAATAAATTGATCATTAATTTGAAAATAATAATTTTATATATTAATAGGAACGTTCAACATATGAAATTACTCTCCAACAATCACTTTTAGAAGAAATGACATGCATTTAAGCACAGAAAATTTGAATTTATTGAATCACAATTGACTTTCGATGAGGAATTAAAAAACTCGTTATTGCAATTGGAAGTTGATAGATTAAAAGAAAAAAATAAATATGAATTTTACTCTAGAAAAGAAAAGGACCGAAAAAAATACAGCATTGGTTAAAATATAATTGATTTCTTAAGAAGTCAGCAAGAGACTAAGGCACAACAACCGATAAATATAGAACTACAAAATCAGTTAAATAACCTACAGAAAACTTTAAGAAGTAAATATAAAGATTTCGAAGAAACAAGAATAAGCATGATTGAAGTTTTACGAAACGTTCAAGAAATTGAAATATTAGAAGAACATAAAAAAATACTACAAACAACTTTATCACATTTAGAAGAACAACTAAATGATAAAAATAAGCTAATTTAAGATAGAAATAATTGAAATTGAATTTAGAAATCGAAATAAACTTATAAAATAGACTAAATAAAGCGTTTTAAAAATTATTAGACATATTAATCTTCTTTTTCTTTTTCATATTAACAAACATAAAACATAGCTGTTTTACAAAAGTATTCAAGTATTTTAATAATTTTGTATTTTGCAAGAAAATATTAAAATTATTTTTAATGTATAATAATTGTATTATGAAATTGATTTTATTTTCTATCGAATCTATTTTAATTTTTTAAGTTTTTTAATTATACATTTTTATCCATTATAAAATGAAGACTAATTTTATTATATTGTAAAATAATTAAATATTATGTAAAAAATGTTAACGTTTTTCATCTACATTGTTTTGTAAAAATTTAAAAATGTTCTTTAAATTTATATTAAATGTTTTTATAATTTTTTCAAAGTTTATAATTTAATTTGAAGAAAATAATAAATAATATCATGAATTATCATAACAAATTATCTTTAAGTAAAAGTTGTTTCATAAATTTAAAAATTAATATGTGCCTTGAATAATTTATTTAAATTACAAAGATATTTCTTGTATGATTATTTGTATTTATTATATTTTTCTTCAGACTATTAAAAATTCTTCATTATCGATTAACTGATATGAACAAAACTCTACATAGAGTTAACAGTTCCCTTTTCATTACTGTATAGTGATAGCGAACAGCCCATAACAATTTTTAATACTTGTTCATTGAAAATGATTACCTCCAAGACTAATAATACCAAAGAAAATGATATTAGTTTTAAATATCATAAGCATGTCCTTATGAAGTTTTCAACTAGTATATAATACGAAGTTAGTAAATACTTTCAAATTATATACAAATTATTTATTTATGAGTAGTTATAAATATTTAACTATTTCAAAATAATATAATTATACATTTATTTTAGAGTTTGCATTTAATAAAAGCAGTTGTAGCGCTTTAACCTTTTTATTTTAAGAAAACTTTTACAAGAAACAGTAGAATGGAAAATATCTTGGTTTGGTACTAGACCATTCCTGCGTTTTGGACATATGGCAAAGTCGATTAGTTTCAAGTTGACAAGAAAATACATTTGATTTGTAGATTTAAAAATATTTAAACTTAATTGTACATGTAGAATACTTGGTGTTCAGTGAAAAGAAAATTTTAAAATTCTAGTTTATAATTACATTGTATAAATCTGTGAAGTATTTATAATGTATGCATGATATATTTGCTTTTTTACGAATCAAAAATATTTACTGTTTTCCTTAATAAATTTTAATATCTACCAATACAGAAAGTTATGGATGAAATCTAGCTTTCTCAGAAAATATTTTATACTACTTAAATTACGCCAAAATCAATATTTTTGTGAACAATTATTCAGATTAATATTTATTTTTCTATTGTTTCTAAAAATTGATATTTATTCAATTATATAAAATAGTCTACCCCCTTACTTTGCATGGAAATATAAAATAATTTTTTTATCTTATTATGTATGGTAGTAAATAATAAATTAATTATATAAGATTATACTTATAACTATCAAGATTTATTAGTGAAATTGTTCGAAATAGTGATGTATTCTTGGCTCAAATTTCAAACAGAAATACTATTATTTAAATAATATTGAGTAAAAAACTATTTTAAATATGAAATCTAAATTAATTAATAAAATTATATACAAAAATTTTTAATGTATAAAACAAGTATTGAGAATTTTCATTCCTTATATTTCAAAAAGTTAATTTCTATATAAATAGAAATGATAATTATGTTTACAAAATATACCAATAATCATACAAATATATTAAAATTTTGTTTAAACAAACATTATAATGAAAGATTATAAGAAAATTTAGTTAAAAGTTATAGTTTAATGTTATAATATGCATCACATTTTATACATGGTCTTTTAGTGATTTGTATAAATAATAATTTATAATAAAAAACATTTTATTTGGGAATAATGATGTGATTTATAGTTAATTTATTAAATATTATAAATGAAATTATAAACACTGAACATGAAATTAACATCATAATTAAATTGTTCTTTATTTACATACAACAAAAAAATGTCAACAAATCACTCACAACATTCAGTCTTACCTTACGTACAATAGTTTATCTAAAGTATCCATAAATTACCAGAAACCATGTCATGATTTGAATTACGAAACTACACTAAAAGTAAAAGGTGTTATTTTATAATGTAATATCATGACAATCAATTTATTGATAACAATTTCAAAAACGTACACTGTATTAAATATTTATTCTATTTTTATTTTTAATAGTTTTTTAAGCTATGTTATTTAAAAATGATCATTTTTTCATATTTTATAAATTTACGCAAAATAAAATAAATTTAACATAACTATAAAATTTCTTTCTTGTTCATATTATATATTTTTATTTATTCTTAATGAGTAAATTTTAAATCACTTACAAAAAATTAGACTATATCAATAAAAATTTTGAGCTTTATCTCAATATATCTTTTTTCCAATTATTGTACATATATTTGCAAATTCCTTTGTAAGGTGCACATATGAATATACAAATATGTTCTGTGTTACTATAAAAGCCTAATACATTTCTATTATATCGTAAACAAATGCAATTATGCAAATTTAGTAACGCGATAAAGTAATTCAAATATTTATCTCGCATTTAAATTTATGTTTATTTGAAAACAAATAAATGTTAGGATATAATGCTCGATAGTAAGGTATTAATACAATTTTTGTGAAGTTGATAAATTTTTTTTTCAGTGTCAATTAAATGAAAAGTCATTGATAAGATTTTTTTTTATTAATTGTATCTTTATCTGTTAACAAAAAAACAAGAATTTAAATAATTTTTATCTTATCAATACCATTACTAAAAGAAAACTATGCCTTAAATGGAATTTTATAAAATATACACTACCAACTAATGCACCATTAAATAAAGTTCTTTTAAATATGGAAATATTTATATGTGTTATAAATGTACGAATTTTGTATATTTTATCACAAATAGTAGTATAATTAATGTGAAGTTAGTATAATTCCAATTTGGATTAAACAAAACAAAGTAATTCTAATATCTTGACCAAATATTTTATAACATAAAATGCCATAAAAAAAAAAATATATAATTTCTACAACAAATCCGTTTATTTTTAATATTCTTTCGCTCGACAATTAAAATTACTTTCCATTATTTCAGAAAAAACGCCATTATAAAATTAAAAATACGAAATCAAATAAACACGAATGCGCGATCGGATACTCTTTTATAAAAAAGATTCCTGCTTGTATACGAAAAGTTTGATATTGACGTTTTTAAAATTTGAAATATTTCATTTTTATCGTCAATAGACTATTGAAAAATTGTAAATAATTTGTCCTATTCGAGTCGAAAGATTTCTAAAAAATAATATACGTAATGAAAACCTTATTTATATATTTTTTTAATTCCTGCTTTTTTAGCCTTCATATTTTTTATTTTCTTTATCTTTTACGTAAAATATCACACAAAACACATCACAAGAGCTTATGCTGCTCAGCAGATTCAGGACGCCATTGATCTATTTGTATAAGAAATTAATTTTATTTAAAGTCCTGTGAGTATTGCTTCTTTCCGTCCACGCATACACGTACGGGTGATGGCAATAATCTCACCGATAAGCAAAGAAAGCCCTATTATGTATGTTTATGTGTATTTTTATGTGTTATTATTTGTGAATTTTGGATTTTGTATGATCTAATTTACAGTTTTGCTGTACCGGATATGATTTCTTCGTAAAGCTCAGGTGTGACTTCAACGTATTCTTTATTTCCAGATCTAAAATAGACTTTATCCTGAATTTTATTAGGATCAAAGCCTTCATTTTGCAAATTTATTTTTTTGAGCTTAAATGTCCCAGTGAGCTCCAATTCTTTTACAATACGTAAAAATATTGGTCTGGCGTAAGATGGCAATGATTTATCGAGACCTTCAGCAAGAGCTTTAAAGTCTAGAAGACTATCCGGATCCACAATTGCTGCCATTCCGGCTCTGCCCTCCATTCCAGGTACCTTAAAAACAGCATTAATAATTGATGTTAAGAATATTTTCAAAATACGTAAATCTATTCAATAAAAGTAGATATATCAATTTTTACTAATGCATTTGATTAAAATTTTAATTTAGTAGCAATCTACAATGTATTTTAATTAATTAAAATTCTTACTTACAAAAATTTTACTGTTCACTTAAAAAATACTAATCACAAATGAAATGCATTAATATCTTTTTATTATTAAAAATTTCTAAACATATCAAGTATAAAAATTTTTTTCGATCTAAAATAATGCTATAATTTTTCAAATACTTTAAGAAATAATGTACCAATGGTATTTTATTAATTTAATTATAACTTTAATTATAAATGTGGCATACTTAACTTATGTTATTTGATTGAAAATGAAATTAGTCAATTAATAATATTTTAGTGGCAAACAACAAGTGTAAACTACTTCCTTTATTTATTATGAATACGCAGGCATTGAAGCTTACATTTGGCTGTCATTTTGAATATTTTATTATGAGAAATCTTTGGTTGCAATAGAATATGTATAAGGAAAACCTTCTGGCCATAAAGTTTATATGAATATATAAAATACTTTTAATTTATTTAAAAATCTGACAATTATAAATATACTGTTTCTTTTTTTTATGAAAACAAGAGCTTTAAAATATTGTCGACTTTTTTATCACTATTCATATGATTCATGTAATCACGATATGTACAAATATTTTTATAAATTTTTCTTATTGTTTAGAATATAATGAAAATATTTCATTTGAATCTTTAGATAAGTGGATCCATTTTGCAGTTCGAAAAATTTCATTAAGTTTTTTTTAACTTTGTACAGATGATTTGAATTTTAATATATCTGAATGATAATATATCTAAATCAGATCTAAAGTAATTTTTAAAACATATTTTATGAAATTGTTATTAATATTATTAACTAATATTATTTTAATATTATTAACAATACATATCCATTCAAAATATCAAAATAACTATTTTTTTAATCAAAATTTAATTTAAACTTGTAATTACACAATACTATTTATCCTTGTATATAACTATACCTACACTAATTATATATTCTTGTTCAAATTTATTTAAATGCCTCAAATATATATATCTATAAAAAATATTCATATTACAACTTATATTATATTGATACTTTTGTGAATTATTTCTTTATTAATATTTTTTATAATTACAAACATTATGAAGTAAAAATATATCATTTGTATGATACAAGTGAGTATAATTAATCAACTGTGTTGGTTTCTTATGTTCTAATGAAATTAAAGTTTTGATAAACGAATATAATAGTTACCTGAACACCGTAAACTGTAGTATCTCTATACCCTGCTACATTACTAACTACACCTTCAACTTCAGCAGTTGCCACATTCTCGCCTTTCCATCTAAAAGTGTCACCTGTTCTATCTTTAAAATAGAAATAGCCATATTCGTCTTGTACCAATATATCACCTGTAATTATTCAAATTTATAAATTGAAATTAAATCTATTAAAATTAATATTAATATTATATTTTAACATAGTATTAGGAATAAAATATTAAATATTTTTACTCCATAAAAATAATTTGATATGTTCAGAATTATAATTCAATTTTGAGTATGTTTGTAACGATTTATCATACGTTGTATATAAATGTAAATAAATATTTAAATCCAAAAATCTAAATAAATTATATTTGTTATTATTTTTCTTATGTATCTACTGTAATAAAAATATAAATGAAGAATGGAGACATTTTTAATTTATGGGTATTATTTTTAAAACGGATTTTGCAAAAATAAATTCGATAAAACTTGTTATTACCATTGTCACAATAAAAATACGAATACTAAAGATCAATGTTGTCATTAGAATGATTAAGTCAAGGAATGTGACACTGTAGAATAGAGGTGCTGTACATATAAAATATAAAAATATGTACAAAGAAATATTTACACAAAAAATTTTTCTCTATACGATAGAGTAAGGCACAACACGGTAATCGCACGGTAATCGATAAGTAAATTTTAATTCATATTTTTTATTTATATTTTATTCATATTTTTTAATTTTTAACATTTGTAGGAAGTATATAATATTATGATATAAGTTAAATAAAATATTAAAAATTAATTATAATATATTAAAATTTCAGATTTTATATTATTTTATAATCTACAATAATAATAAAGTATTTCTAAAATCAATTTTTATAATTACTATGAGTAGTTATTATGATTCTTTTTCTATAAATTTCTATAAATTCTATAAGTACAAAATCATAGAATAGAATATAATATAAGCTAAACAATATTAATTGCTATATTCATTGCTCCTTTAAATCTTATACAAAAATAATTATATTAAAATTATGCTTCTATTTTTATTAGAAATACGTTTGTAAATAAAAAAAATTTACAAACTAATACATATTTGTATTGCATATAGTAATTTGATTAATAATTAATAATTTCTTATTGGTTATTAATAAATATAATTACTTGAACACTATGATATAAAGCGATTCTATATTAATTAGCATGGAAAAAACTTGAAATACTAATAGAACTTTTGTATATAATATTTTATGTAAATTATTGTAATAATTTTATAATGACTGTGTAAGATCATTAAGCACTATGAACGAAACTTAATTGTCAAAAAACATAATATAAACCTAAAAATTTCTATAGTTCAATTTGCACCCAGTTTAGTATTGAATTGCGAGAACAACAAAATAATTAATCACTATTAACAGCATAAAAATAGGTCTAAAACGATAAAAAATTATTATTGTACCTGCAAAAAAAGTTAGATACAAAATCGATTAGTTGCTATACGGTTAAAATAGGCATTAGTGTATTAGTTATATATTATTTGTAATAAATAATTATATTAATTGTAATAAATAAATTATGTGGGAAATCTAATATAGTCATTGCATTCAAAAGATACCGGCAAACATAATTTTTCGCTCCTGAAATTATTAGATTATAGATAATATAGTAAAATATGTTTATAGAAGTATTCATGTAATACAAATCATTTGCCTTTATACGAACAGGTTCAGTCAGTCGTATAAGTATATTATAATACAGTTTTGAACATTATTATTACATTCAGATACTACATGTAATATATCTAAGAAGTATGGAATAATATAAAAAAGTACACAGTATTTCAATATTTATTGCAATTACTTAAATATTCTAACTTATTATTTACAAAGCTTACATATATTTATGTAATTTATATACTATTATAATATCTTGAAAGTTTTAAATATTATTATAATACATACTTTAAAAATTTTTTGACGACAGTATTTTATAATGTATTAGAATTTATAATTTAAATCATTTATAATCTATAATTTAAATGTAAATACGAATTTAATCATAAAAATTTATTTCAATAATATATTTAAAAAACAAATTGATACAATGATTATGCATAATCTAATTATATATAATAGTTAATGTCTTAATTCTACATTAGAATTTATTATTCTAATTTAGATTATTATTATAAAATTAAATTAAATTATAGAATATTATTATAGAATGAAATATTATAGTATTAAAGAATTTATTATTATAAGAAATGTATAATAAAAAGTAGCATCTATTCACTTATTTTTAAAATTATATATGTTTACAATACAAGTTTACTTAATATAATATAAGACCTGATATATGAATCTATTAAATATTATAATTTGAGTTTAAATAAGTTCTTATAAAATGAATTGTTTGTAATTTTTAAATAAATCTCACTTAAAAACAATTTTTATGTTATAAATAATACCAAAATATTATAAACAACTTAGTAATCAATTAAATTTATTTTTTAAAGAAATATTATATGAGTAAATCAATCATCTTACCAGTTAAGAAAGCCTTATCTCCTTGAAGAAACACATTGTCTATTGTTTTCTTTTTTGATGCTTCTTTATCCAAGTAGCCATTAAATTCTCTAGAAGCATTGCCTTGTTTTATTAGACCAATTAGCATACCTGGTTCATCTGCCATTAAAAAATAATAAATTGAAAAATAATTTCAAATAAATTTATTAAACGTAAATTTATTAAATGCCACTTTACGTACTTGGTTCTGCTCGTAAACAATAACCATCTGGACCTCTAATGGGTTCACATGTTTCTGGATTCACACGAATTATTGCAACTGGATGAAGTGCCTTTGGTAAAATTGAAGGTACAAAACCAACAGCACCGACAGTATTATCAACATTTACTAAAATATATCTTTTTTAAACAAAATACTAATAATTTAATATTTAAAATTTAATATTTATGATTTCATACTAGTTGAATATATCTGATTTAATTATTTAAATAAAATTTATGAAACTAGAATATTAGAATTTATATATTAATATGTGACAATTATATCTAAATAGATTTATACTAATTACAAAAATAGCCAAAGAATTTTTATGATAATTTTTTGGTGTTAACAAAGCTATTCTTTTATACATTTAATTATAATTTTTATTTTATATATGCTTCATAAATATAGAATATTCAATATTAAACTAGTATTAAAATAATTGAAGAAAATTTTCAATTCAATTATCAATGCATATATACATATACATCAACATTAAATTTATAACTCGAAATTACGTTGACTAATTTTTGCAAATAATAATGAAAATAATAACAATTTCAAATATTCTAAACTTAATTTTATTTTAATACAAATATAAAATATTATAATTTAATTAATTGTTTTATCAATAATAGTTTTCTAATAATATTCACCATTATATTTTAAATAATTTATATTTTAAATAATGCGATTTTTTATATGTGTAAATATATTTTATTATAAATTATATTAATTGTATTGATCAATATATAAATATTTTTTTTGTTTCATAATTTTATTTTAATAGTAACTTAGACTTATTAACTTTTAAATAATTTTATTTGATTAAATTTCGATTCTATCCTAGTATTCTTTATTTATAACGGCTTTCAATGTTTTGTTTTAATTCAGTTTTAAATTAACGCAATCTTAAAGAATATAAAGAATATGTTCTTTTATTGAAAAATTGTTCTAAATAATTTAATGAATCAACAAACTCATATATAAAGAAACAGATAATGAATGTATACATTAATTATATTTATAATTATATTATGATAAAAAATGAATATATAAAAAATTTATATTTAAATCAATATTTTATCATTATAATTATATATTATCAATATTTTCGATTTATTTTTTAATATTACGTTTTTCAATAGTAAATTTATATTATTTAAATATTTTATGGCTAATCGTTTATTGATAATATAAGAACTATAATTAAAGTTAATAATATAACTTACTAATATTTGCATTTCCTTCACTTGAACCATAGACTTCATTAACTTGCTCTATTTTAAATCTATTGACAAAGTTGCGCCATATTTGTGGTCTCATACCATTGCCAACCATTAATCTTACAGAGTGAGTTCTATCTTCTGGACGTGGTGGTGCGGATAATAAATATCGACACATTTCTCCAATATACTGTGATATCTAAAAATAAATTATAGTAGGTAAATCGAAATGCATATTAAAACATTTTTACGGCTTTACAAACCGTGCAATTATACTTGATACAATCAGTCCAATAAGCAGTTACAGAGAATTTTGTTCTTAAAACACTAGGTATTCCTTTAATTAATGCACAGCCAGTTCCAACTATTCCTCCAGACATATGATAAAGAGGAATAGGATTATAGATAATATCAGCATTTTGCTTTAATCCAAGCATATGATACGTCGCAGTTTGTACCAATAAATATCTATGTATTAAAAAATTTACAGTAATTAAATATTGACAACATTTTTTAAAGAAAGAGCAATATTTAATTAAATTATACAAAAACTTATTATTAACAACTGAACAAAATAAACAATCAGAACTTAATTGGATTATGAATATTAATTTTTAACCAATGTTATTAAGACAATATTTTTCTAAACTAATGATTTATATATTTAAATTTAATTTATATTTTATACAGATTAATAATTTTTATTCCCTATTAGCTTCAAATAATTATATAAATAATAATAATTATTATTATTGTTATACCAATGTATGTAATATTTTCTAGTATAATCTTATTTTGCTAATGTGAACTCTTGACAAGATTCTAGATCTTCATTATTATGGGTATCCAACGCTGCTAATAATAAGTTTACATACGTTGAAATTATTAGAATTTAAGTGATAGCAACTTATATTAATAAGTTTTAAGACAATACTTAATAGTTTTAACACAATTAATTTTAGTTCCTTTATTTATAAATTACTATCTAAAATTAAAATTAAAACTTGGACTGTTTATAATTAAATATTTTAAAATTCTAAATGAAATCTAGATATGAATTCAAATACTTGAAATAAATTGTAAACATTTTACTATAGTTCTATACTTCTGTAAAAAATTTTCCAATCAAATATTTACACTCTTAGATTATTACTGTTAATTTTTTATTTTTAGAAATTTTATGCTAAGAGCTACAAAAAATTGAATTGTAATATTTATAAAATAATTTATGCAATTTAGTTTGATTTTTTCAATTAAATTATAGTAAACTAAATTATAGTTTTCTAGATCTTTTATTGAACATGCTAAAAATATCAGACATCTGATATTTTTTTAAAGATATTTATTATTTTTCATATACTCTTATTTATTTAATATCAAGATTAATCATTCAATAAGCAACTATTCAGTAGAAACAAAGTGCAAAGTAATATTTAGATAACTTCTTTAATATCACTAATCTAACTCTAAATAAAATATATTTTTTAAATAAAAGTCTGATTAGTTATTTAATTATAATTACATTGTACTAATACATATATTAAATAATTGATCTTTAAATTTGTTTACATTTATATTGCTCGTCGTTGTACATGCATTAAATTGTAATATATTTCAATTTTTTTTAGATTTATAAGATTTCTGTTTTAGTAAATTTATAATACTCAGCTTTATATAATTCAATTATTAACGTATTCTTGGAAATTAAGAATTTTCATTAATATTGATATTAACAATATGTAATTAATAGTAATTCAATATACCTTGAATTTGGAAATAATGCTGCCTTAGGCAAGCCAGTGGTTCCACTTGTATAAATATACAACAAATTGTCTTTATAACCTGGTTCTTTATCAACTAGCGGTTGTTGATCACTAGCTTTGGCCATGATATTATTTAAGTCAAAAGCACCATCTGTACATGGATTATCACATCCTTGTTTATATCTTTCAATACCTGGTAGAGAATCGATGATATCATCAATAGCTGAAAGTAAAATGAAATTACCTTAAAATTATAGTTAAAATTAAGCTTAATATTAATTTTCTTTAAAACTATTCAAGACGAACATAATATCATCATCTCAAATAGTCGATCATTTCTGAAAGATAAATCAAACAACTATTGTCGAATCTAACAATGACAATCCAATTGCCAGACTAATTTAAAATAGACGTATTTTTTTATCAAATTCGTTATAGTTCAAGGGATAAAATATATCATAACTTTACGATATCTCTGAAGTATCAATTAATTAAAAATAAATTCAATTTTTGAGAAGCATGAATTCATTACATACCATCTTTTTAATATCAACATGATATATGTGTGCCAAATAAAAGAAAATCATTTATCTTTAATCTAACTTAGGTCGAATTTCTATCTACTTTATTATTTCTTGTTAATCTCACAAGAATGTGAACTACTTAATAAAACAATCAAAAAAACGTTTTTTGAAGTTATAATTTAAGTAATGTAATTTAAAATAAATATAAAAAATATTTTACGAAATATAATTAATATAAAACAGCTAAAAAAATTACTTTTGATATAAAAAGTTATATTAGTATAAGTTAAAATTATATAAATTATGTAAGTATAAGATCACTTTACTTAAACAACAATAAAGTTATTATTAATTTAATAAATTATTTATTTATATTGTAATTGAATTAAATATATATATATATATATAGAATAATTCATTAAATATGATAAAAATATATTTGATAATTTAAAATATAAATATAAATAAAAAATTTTTTAAACAATTTTTTTTAATTATTTAATATGGAAATGTGTTATTAAATAATAGTTAAATCGGATAATACATTTAGTTAGCTCACATTTTATTTGATTCAAGTATATTTAATTACATTGATAAGTATTTAAATCATAGGTTTGTATATAATGGAACTATTAATTAAATATTGTTACGAATAGATTTAATTACATTTTATGCGTGTTTTTATAGTTAGTTAGCTTTATTTCAATTAAATTTATCAAAATATTCAAAAACAGTACTTATACAAATATGTTCATTATATTTTGTTGTTTATTTAAAATTTCAAGAGTGTCTAAATACTTTATTTGTTATTTTTAATTGCATTTTTATTATGTTATTCAATTTTTAAGTTTGATTTTTAATAGTTACTTAATATTATTATATATATTAGTCACATACATCGCTTATATTGAAACAATTTCGTAGATATATTAAAATATGAAATTAATCGATTATTTATCATGGCAATCGATACGTTACTAATTCTGAAGGTATGGTTAATTAAATTCTATTCTAAATAAGATATCCACTTTGAATTACCTCTAATTATACTTATTTATCTATAGTTACAATATTTCTCTTACCAAATGCCAATTCATCAGCATATATAACAGCTTTAACTTTGGCTATAGTTAAGCAATGAACAAGCGATTGCATACGTAAATTCGTATTGATGAGAGCTGTTACAATACCCAGTTTGCCAAGACCTAACCAAGTTGCTATATATTCCGGCTTGTTAGACATGAACAGTGCCACTGCATTGCCTTTAACATACCCTGCATTTTTAAACACTGATGCTATTCGGTTACTGTATTTATCGATCTGCAATAAATAATAATGAATTAAACATTTACATATTTATGTACATATTTACTAAATTATTATTTATTGATTGTATGTTAATACGGATAATGAGGGAAGACAACTTCTTGGTAAATATCTAATTTAATATTTATAAATATTAATAATATTTAGTTATATATTAATTATATTTAGTTATATATTAATTATAATGTGGGTAATAACCGATATAAATGAGAAATTTTGTTAACATACTGATTAGGCTATGACTATTTTCAATTTATAATCTTTCCTTTCAATAGTTAATATTTTTAAACGTAAAGAAAATACACAAATTCTTAAATTTATTGTGTACCATTCAATAAGTATTGATGTAGTATTGAAAATAGTATTTATTACGATTTTAGATTTTCAATTTAAATAATTTTGACTGTATACTATACCGTTAAGTAAAAACTTTTATTTGGATTTTGTGCATCATAAAACATCTAGAAATATCAACAAATCCATTTTCTTTATTATTTTTTAATTTATCGATGAAATTAAATAATTATAATTGATTAACATTTATATTTAAATAACATAGAAAAAAACTTAAGTATTGATTATGTAAAAAATAGAATACCAATTTTTAAGTAATTTACATTATTTTAGAAGACTTTTTATTGGACTTTATTGTGTATATATTTTATTCTTAAGTAAATATTTAATATGTTAAACACGAGGATAAGCAAGTCAAAAAATAATTTTATACCAAAATATTAAAATAATGTTATAAAGAAAAAGTAGAAACAGTATTAATTTCTTTTTTTACAAATAAAGGCGTTTACTATATTCTTACTATCGTTTTTATTTTAAATCACTGTATTAATCCATTTATTTACATTACATCATGTGCTAAAAAAGAGCTCGGTATCATATTGACCAATTTTAATTTGTTAAATCTTTAACATTAATCAGTTATAATATAGAAAATAGAACAATAAAAGGTAGATAATATAAATGATAATAATATGTTTTAAAGAGTACATAATACTATGCATTCATTAAATTTTTTATTATTTCATATTTTTTTAACATTATACAAGTGAAAATACATAACAAGTATGAAAATACAAGTCGTGAAAAAATAGAAAAGCAGTTAATTAAATTTATTACTTAATAGCGTCTATATGCTATCTAGAAGCCAAAAATGTAGTAAATTTTTTTTGGTTTTTACAAATATTTTCATGTTTCAAAATCGATTTGTGTGTTAATTTGTTTTTTAAAAACTACTGATTATCAACATCACTTACATCGGCATTTGTCCAAACACGATCTTCATAGATGAAACATTGTTTATTGGGGTAGGATCGCGCTCTTTCTTTGAAAAGTTTCATTACCGTGGAATCATTTTTCATAAATTGTCTTGTTTCTCGATCAGCCCTGATATAACGATAAAGAAATCTGTAAATGAAAAATTAAAGTATTACTTAATCCTAGATATTCCAGTCACAAGTAACTATGACAATCATAGCTTAGAATATTTTAAATTATTATTTTATATTGTCGCTATAGGATGTATGAAAATGAAGAATATTTATCATAAAATTTAGAAAAGCAACAATTTATTAAAAGTATCAAAAACTTTAAAAGTATGTATATTTAACTATTATATTCATTATATCATCTATTTTTCCAGGAATATAAGTTTTTATTTATATTTATATTATTAACTCAATAATTAAAAATTATTATGATAATAATGCTTATCAATTTTCTTTTGTGTTCCTTAAAATTTTATTTTAATTGTAAAAATACGAATATATATTTACATATTTAAAATTTAGAATATCGTAATCTAAACTTAAATCACATACAATCCGTTGTCTTTTTAGTGTTGAAATAGTAGTATACTATTTCAACATTAATCATATAATATACTATCACAGTTAAGAGATTTTGAATATTAAATTTTAAAGAATATATAATTAGAATACAATTTGTTAAAACATTAATTAGTTTGTGGAAAAAATTAATTTGTGGAAAACAAGTTAAGCAGAAAGGCATTAAGTTTTCAATGTGCTTTGGACAAAAAAAACTTAAATTTAAAAAATAATTATCAGTATAATAACTTTATTAAATAATATTACATTTTATTCCGAATAAAAAATATTGATCTAATTATAGTATAATTCTACAATCCTAGCTTAACGGAAGGATACTTAAATAGTATCTTTCAAACAAACGATAAAGCTGGTATTAGTGTTATGTGTAAATCCTATAATATACCTATTCAATGTTTTTAACTTAAATTAAACTTCAATTCAATTCATGTTTTAATATTATGTTTTGATTACGCTGTTTTATGTATATGAATTTTAGCAAAATGATCCTTATGCAATTTCATATAGATCATTTAAAAAATTCATATTTTATAAAAATATGTAATTCATTAACAGTGCTAAGCTAGTTTCTTAGTGAGACAATTTTCATTAACAAATTTATTATGTTTTGTATTTATTAATTCTTTATAACTCTGCAAATAATTGTCTCTAATGTAATTTTTAATGTTTTATCTATCTCTATGTTTTGTTGATTTTTCATGATACAAATATACAAACTTTCAGTTTTAAAATCATGTTTAAAATCCTTTTTAAATATATTCATCCGTTAAATTAGATATTTAATGTTTCATAATTATTAAACATTTCATCACAAATTTTAATTCACTATAAGTATTTTTAATAGATATAATTTTTTGTCAATAAACTAAGAATTATAAAGACATTATAAAGACATATTTAAAAGTCTATTCTAATTAACTAACAGAATACAGTAACATCTCAAAAAATTATTACCTATCCAGACAACGAAACCGATATGAATTAGTAAGGAACGATTATTACTTTGAGTTATTACTTTTCATTTGCAAAGTATAGTAAGCGATCGTGGTTTCATTAATAGTTATGGATCAGTAAATATTTAACTTATTTCGTTTAAATTATTCCATTAAAGCTTTAAAAAAATTAAGTAATGAGAAATTGTTTTAAAAAAATGAAGCTATAAATGAAAGGAATAGTTTTTTCTAACTAGTTGAAAAAGACGAATTATTCGGTTCAAGTTTATTTTAGCATTTATTACTAGAACTTTTCAATGACATTGATGATTGTTTCGATTTTAGGGTATTCCGAATATTTATCATCAATAAAGTGGTTAGAATAATTTTTTAATTTAGTAGTCTTTTCTACAGTCGCATAGTTGAAAAAGATTTCTTAAATATCTTTTAATATAATTTTAATTTACAATGAACATTTATTTTTATACAATCCATAACTATCCAAAATATCCATATCTGATATCAATTATTATTGATTGCATTAAATTTGGTTTTATATAGTAATATTTAGGTTCTGAATAAATATACCATACAAGTAATTGAAATATTAGATAATTAAAATTGTACTAAAAATAATAATAAAAAAATATTTAAACTATTACTAAAAAACTTGTATTTTATGATTTTATTTCATAGAATAAAATATTGTTTATTTAAATTGTTACTAATTAATAATATTAATTCACGTACATATACTATTAATATTACATGATTTTGTTAATCGAAATTTTGGAATAATCTAATTAATAAAATTATAAGTTAAGAAAAAAATTAATTGAAATTTACTATTAAAAAGTTACCAATTTAAAGATTTTTATTTAATATAAAAATAATAACTAAATATTTTATTGTTTAAAGATATATTTTTTATTATTAAAAATATAAAAGTTAAAGAAACACATTCATTTGAATAGTCATCTAACACTAAATTCAGTAATTATTTATTCTTCATTATTTATTCCTACTTTTTATATTATGTCAGAAATTGTATTTTTTAATCATATGATAAAGGATATGTATTATTAAATAATTAGTAATTTTATTATAATACTAACTACAGGAATATTTATAATTGATTGAAATAAATAATTCTTAGGAATATTTAAACAATATTGTGTTAATGTTTCTATTACTTTCCTGGATAAATTCACAAGTTAAGAATTACAAATGTATAATATCAAATTATGTTATAACCCTTCAAAAATAATTTATTGGTCATTACAAATTTGTATACTATGTCTAATTTTTATTTAATATTCAAAATCTGAAAAAAGCATAAAAAATATCAAAATTATAGTTATAAAACGGTATGCACTATTAGAATCTGAACTAATTAAAAAAAATTTCATATAAAAAGGTATGTTTTTTTGTTAATTTTATTTAAATTTATAAAGGGTATATAAATATATATACTATCACATACTGACATGTCAATAAAAAATAAATGATTAATTCTAAAAAAAACTATAAAAAGGTATTATTCCAAATAATAAGCAAAACATCAATGATATAAATAATAAATAATTATAACTGTAGACAATTATAACTGATAACTTAAAAATAAATAAAAATGTTTGTGATTCTATCGTAGTTTCTAAAAAGTAATGTATTCGTAAAACACGATCGAAAATATTATAATTTATATTTAATTACAATTACCATGAAATGAAATAAAAAGTTCATTTATTTTGAAAAACAAAGGACTGTGATATTATAAAAATAATTTTGAAAACTATTATTTAGGATTACTTAACATAAAATGCAAATACACTTTAAAGTATATTGTTAGACGAATATATATATTTCATTTTATTAATTTATATTATATACATTTAATAAGTCCATATAATACTACATATAATAATTCTAAATAATAATAGCGTATATTTATTTATTAATAATCGTCAATATTATTAATAAAATTTTGTTTGGAAAAATAGATTCAAATAGAAAATTTTTTTATTTATTTGAAATTATCTTTCTCATATAGAGGTTATTTTAACGAATGGAAATTAAATATTATAATTTTGAGGCTTGTTTCATGAAGAGTTTGTTATTATTTTACTGAAATATTAGTAACATTGAAAATAGCGGAAATCATTAATCGTGTGGATTGTTAACGACCTTTTACATAATATTTTATGCATAATATTACATAATATCATCAAAATCAACTTCTATTTTATTTAAATGGATTCAATTAATTTAATTATATTATTCTAAAAACAACTAAAATTAATTATGTTCACAGAAGTATTTACAATACTATTTATATACATACGATTTAGAAATATTTCTATCGTTGTTTTATCCACAGCCTTATTTTTTAACCAAATAATAAAGGTAAGTATTTTAACGGTATTTATTCAAATTAATAGAAAAATTGAAATTTTTAATTTAAAATTCAATTTGATATTTACAGTAATTCAATTATAAGCAATTTTATTTCAAATAAATATAGGCTGAACATAGAACGTTGAATTAGCATTTTCTTTTATACCTTCAGAGAAATAAATCGTGATTGTAACAAAATAATATCTTTATTCACATGGTATCAATTACATAAAGTCATAATAAATTTCAACTGCGAAATATTCAAGAAAACTAAAAGTTATAAACATATTATAAGGATCTAAATACTCAGTTTTTTTAATGATTGTCTCCAAGATTCTCAATTTCCTATGTTCCCAGAAAATTGATGTTTTAAAGTTAGTAATGAATTATGAAAACTTTATATTTACAATTTTAACGTTATTACTTAAATTTATATTTGTTATTTGTTTACTAGATATATTATTTAATATAGCAATAAAAAGATCTTAATTACTACAAATTTTCATGGTATTAAGTAAACTAAATTCATTTCAAATTTATTAAATTAATATAAAATTCTATCCTAATAATTTTTTTTATTATTTTTAGCCATCGGTGATTAATACGGACACTTGCAAAATTAAGAAATGTAAAATGCAAAGTATTTACTGTTATTACAATGTTATCAAACAAAAAAATATATTCTTAAAACATCTTTTTTTTAATATATTTTTATAATATATATTAAGTATTTAAATTATTAGTAATATTTTTACAGTACAAATATAGTCAGTCAAACAATTGTCAGACTTTAAAAATAGTTTATTGATGTGTGAATATCAATATTTTCTGAAACATTTACTATGATAGATCAAATAATATGCATCATCCAAAATTTATCGAAATTTTTAAAAGAATAATTTTCGTACAATTTTATGATAAATAATTTTATATTCATAAATATCCATTTAATAATAAAATTCTTATTCATACTTATAAATTTGTAAATAAGTTATGCCTTTAAACAATAAATGTATGAAGATCAAATAATTTTAAATCTTAAATTGATACTATTTTAGAATATATATATTAAAATTAAGAAATAAACAATGTTAATTGTTAGCATTATTTATAATTTTAATATTTTCATGTACATAAAATATAAAATATTAATACAAAATAAAAAATATTTAGAAAATGTATAAAAAATATTGTATTTTTTATTACTACATTTTACTATTTTATTAACATATTGCATTGTATTTATTATGAGATAATTTACATATTGAATAAGTTAAGATCGAATGGTGAAAAATGTAGAACAAATGATTTCATATAGTTATTTTATAATAACTTTATAATTATTGATTTATACTATAAATAATTAAATTTGTATCATTATATAGGTATATATATGTATCATTTTTAAAATATCATTAATTGAATCTGAAGAAAATTTAAACAAAATAAAAGTGATAATACCTACTGCTGTCATTAACCATAATAACTAGTTGAGATTATTAAAGCTAAACATTTTGATCTATTTAAATGGTTTGAATACTT
Source organism: Ceratosolen solmsi marchali (assembly GCF_000503995.2). Lineage (NCBI taxonomy): Eukaryota > Metazoa > Arthropoda > Insecta > Hymenoptera > Agaonidae > Ceratosolen > Ceratosolen solmsi. The sequence continues at coordinate 11,093,588 of NW_011948417.1, forward strand.
TTTACCCGTAGGTATGCATTGAACTAACCTCAATGCTTTATTCTCAAAAGTTAATTAATCCAAAGTACATTTTGAACAAATAATTCAATGAGCGAAAAAAGTAAATGTAAAATCAAGTAACGTTAAACATATTGTGAAGATTTGGTGGACATGTAAAATGTGTAAAGTTTAACAAGTGTTTATCTACAAGAAAGAAATCTCGAGCAACGTTTATGGATGAAATGAAAATGAAATTCAGTGTTGTCAATACAGCTAAAATTGCAAAGGAACTATGAGTTAATCGTTAATCGGAATCATTATTGTGACAAGCAACTAAGAATGGATTGGTTATTATAGTAACAATGTCTATAATTATATAGACTTACTTGACGTCCCGGGGTAACGTTCTTAGAATGATGTAGATTCTACGTTGGTAGGTCCAGATTAGTGGTAAAATGGCCGCAGCAAAACCAAGTTGAACGATAAAACTGAACCTCGAGTTCAAGCCAGCAGCCATCAGACTGCCAAGAATTGCCAGCACGAGGAGCGCGAATCTGACTTCCATGCCGTGAAGCGGCTCCGCGTTCCGCTGGCTGTTCTGCAACAAGGGGAAGGCATGCGCGACAAGTCGCGCACCCACTAGATTAGAAGAGACTTGCGCAAACGTATGTGCTTACTTTATCTTCTCAGTACACTGATGGACAGCTGCTCGAATACTGCAGTTTTCACATATCATAAGTAGTTAAAGCTACATTAATTTCTCTTTCTATTAACCTAACGAAGCTTAGTATCAAAGATTGGTATTTTTCCTATTTGTAAAATATTTATATTTTTTTATTGTTTCATGTCTTATATTTCCATCAAAACTTTATATACATATACGGCTAAATTATTTTTTTTAATAATAGTCTTTTATAGCTTTATACGCACAAATCTAATTTTAGATACTTAAACGATTATAAACTTTTAAATATACTAAAATATAATCTTAGTCTACCATTAGAGATAATAAAAATCAAATAATTTTGAATGAACCTGAATTTATAATAACTTTTCTTCCCTTTTATACATGCATAATGTATTTAGCTTTTATTTTTGGTTTTCTGGAATTATAGCAAATTTAGAATTCTGGTAACAATCATTTAAAAAACTGAGTTCTTGGATCCTTCAATATGTTTATCACTTATAATTTTCTTGTACATTTCGTAGTTAAAATTTATTTTGACCTTATGTAATTGACACTATATGAATAAAAATATTACTTTGTTACAGTCACAATTTATTTCTCTGAACGTATAAGAAAAATGCTAATTCAATGTTCAATGTTCATCCTATATCTAATTGAAATAAAATTGCTTATAATTGAATTACTGTAAATATTTGTAAAATGTAAGCAATGAATCATATATTTTTATTACAATAAACATTTTAAATTGAAATATGACAACATATATCATTAAAAATAAATTATTTATTAAATAATAAAATTAAATATGCGTAATTATTTCTATTTGCTACTTCAATAAATATATACATTTCTATGTATAATAGAAATAGTGAATATGAAAAGTCATTAAGCAGAATAAAATATAGGCAATGTAAGTAATATGTAGAATAGTATTTTAAAATATTTCAATTGCAAATTATTATGAGATTATTCATTCTTTTCCATTTAATTTTACATTTTCTTCTTTACGATACTTAAACATTTTTTACCATATTAAATTAATATTTACTTATTAAAAAACAGGGAAAATAATGATAATTTTCACTTCAAATACAGTGTTATAATTTATCGTTTTACTTGAAATCTAAATTATTAAAAATTATGCACTTTTTATATATTAATGAAAATTTTAACATTTCTTAATATAAAAAATTTGTAAATGAGTAATTAATATTATTAATAATTTTGTTTATTAAAATAAAATTTGTTGTTTAGAAAGAAAATTCTGAACTAATACTTCATACTTATCTTGACATTTTTCATTAAAAATAAAATAATAATACATGACATCAAAATATTGTAAAATTTGAAATTTTACATATAAATATTGCAATAAAATATTTTAAATATTTTCCAGTACGAAAATAAGTTTTCATAAAATTTTAGAAACGATGGCTTTTTGTCTATGTTAATTTAAAATAGTTTCTATCTTTATTTTTAGTACACAAAAGACTTAAAGTATAATTACAAATAAATTGCTTTATATTGATAACAAATGTCAAATTTATATCTGTAAAATATAAGATATATAAAATCTATATATTTGTTTTTTATTGTTCTAAATTACGTTAAAATTTATAAAATAATGAAAAATTAAATATAATCGCCATATTAAATTATATGGTTTTTACTTGTATAATTACAAATAAAAAGAAAATAAGCTTTGTATAATATTAATAACTCATATTTTTAGATTAAGCATTGCAAGTTCGAATTTTCCTATGATGTCATACACTAATTAACCTAATAATAATGAATCAAATAAAAAATTCTATATTTGTAAAATATAAAGAATATAGATATGATTACAATATTTCAATTTTTACAAATTTCTATTTTTGTACAAATGTTTGTATAGATAATACATGACACACGCTATACATTTCCAGTAACTAAAAACGAAAGTATATAAAATAAAGAATACTAAACTTAAATATATATCATTTTAAAAATAAATTAATGTAGGCATATGTATGAATGAGATAAGCAATCTTATTTAAAGAATATCATAATTTTTATTTTAATAATCAATGTATAATAGAATCTCTATTTCTGTTGATAGATGAATATAATTTACTTTGACAAATTTGTGCTTCGCAAAATTAAGCATCATTTCATTAAATGTCAATATTCTTTGATAATCGTGTATTATTGCAGAGCACACGGCCAAACATATTGTTTATTTATCAGTTGTATTCAATGAAAAATATATAAGTGTTGATAATCATGTTCCAAAAATAATAATAAATGTTTTATCTTAGCTCTAATTTTCTTTCCTTTTATACGGCCTTTGCACATTTGATTATGACGTTTATGAAATACTAGTTTCAATTATGAATCTATTTTATTTCAAACGATCCAAAAAATTAAACAATTATTTTTATTCTTGCTAAAGATTGTAGTAACTCATCTCTTAGTTTTTATACTCCGTGAGATACTTGACATAGTTTATAACTTTATTTTTATTTAATTTCTTGAGTGCACATTTACATATTTCATCCCTGCTCTTAATCAGGTTTAGTCTGTAGTAATGATTTTTTTACTAATTCTGTACATTTTATTTTTAATATTTACCATCTCATTTTTGTCATACATACTCCCTGAAAGAGAGTTGAAAATAGTAATTTTATAATTACAACTCATTAGTATTGAGTACATTCAAAATCTTTAATAGAAGAATCACCACTACTATAATTTATTTGTTATAAAATTAAAAAAAAAGTTAATAACTCCTGGAAAAATTTCTTCACATATGTTTTTGTATTAAGTATTGCTAAATCGTATATTCAGAACTTGTGAAACTCATTACGTATAGATTTTTTAATATAATTCCAGTTTATTTCTACAGGACCTTTATAACAAATTTAAGATATGCATGATATAGCATGGAAAATGAAAATTATTTTTTAATATTAATTTTTTAGTATACTCGGTTCTATTACTGTATATACTTATGTTTTCCATTTTTCCTTATATTTATCATCATGATTAATTATTTATTTTGAACATTTTCTTGTACTTGAGTTTGAAACATAATACTAAATAATTCATTTAATAAATTCCGATATAGGGATATTAATAGTCAAATCGTGGCTTTTAGTGTTAGCAAGATTCATTCTTAAAGGGTTTATATATATATAATGTAAAAATGACGGCTAATGTTTGAAATGAGTAACTTTTTGGAGTTAATCATTTTTATCTTCTTGCATCAAAATATTTTAACATTACTTTTCCTTACACTAATATGCAACTCAAAACTACGCCTTACTTGTAATAAATTGGATACATTTTAAATATTTTTAGTTTCCCATACTTGCTTCCTCTTCATTTCTCTATTTTGGCTATGTTAAAACTACAAGAAATCGGACAAAAAATTATAAAGTTATGTATACATTTAAAAAAGCAACTAATAAAATTTTAAAATTAATTTAAGATTTAATTTTAGAATTATAATTCTAAATTTTAGAAAGGGAAGATTAGAAATGAAAACAGTATTTTTATTAAAAGTAAATATTAATTCAACTTGCCATATAGATTTAAAAATTACTATGAAACTCAGATAAGTTTCTATTAAATGCATCAATATTTCGCCAATTTAAGAAAATTTTTTTTCAATAATTTAATGTAAAAAATACGTTTTTTATTATTATTGATTGTAATTATTTTATTTAAAAAATTTAAATATCTACACTTCTCATATTTAATTATTTCCTCTTTAATACCTAAAAAATATTTTTTTTGTCATTTTATATATGCAATACTAATGTTCAACACATGTTTTTGGTATGATCTATCAATAATGTATTGGTATAAGCAATCAAAGCTTTGGATATTATTTTTATTAATTCATTTAATCAGTGTTATGCACATTATTTTTATTTTTACCTACCTTTACATTTGTTGTTACAATATCCCGTAGTAAAACCAGTTAATTTAATTTTCATTTCAGCATATTAGTAACTCGTTCGTGTGCAATTTCGAAAACGATTTGAAATATTGATTGCGTATTCCTTGCCTTTCTTCATAAATGTATTGATTATTATTTGTTCCTTTAATAGCTTTTTTGTTGAATTTATAATTTTTTAAAAATATGCCCCAATTCAGATAAATTATTACCTATTTTTATCTTTATTTGAGCTATTTCATTTAAAGAGATAGCTTATTTGAACTATGTATAGAACAATTTTACGCGCGAAGACAATATTCTTAAGGTACGATTTCTAGAAAACTTGGAAAGTAAGGTATCAAACACTCGTAGCTGACTCTTCTTTAATAAAAATAAACATTCGTTTATTAGTATTAGCATTACGCCATAAATTAAAAAACTGTCGTCTTAATAATTAATTGGAATTTATCGAACATGAAAAACGATGTCTCAACAACTATTTCAGTATAATCAAAGTAGTCGTATTTTACATTTTCTACTGGATAGTATAATACTTATTTCAAAACTTGTACGTGAACCTTCAACGTATAGGATTTCATCAACATGATAAAATCACAGCCCGAATCAATATGAAATTACACATTATATGTATTCATAAACATGTCAAAGTAGTATGCTTTTTTACATTGGCACTTTGATCTTATGCTTAATGCATTATATAGAATTTTTCCTTAGAGTTTGGAATTTCTCAAGTGCTTTTTAAAGCCATACAAATATTATCAGTAACATGTGTATGTATACTAGTATTAAATGTAAAAATAATTTAAGTATTTATAATTTTGCCTTATTCATTATTCCGCTGTAAGTACGACTTGGGTATATTAGCACATGCCAAACTTACAATAAACGATAGGCAAAAATATAGATATTATGGAATTCAATTTAAACAAATATATTTTTTACATTTCTATCATTATAATTAATAAATTTTTTTTTAATCGTAATTTTCAATAAATAATATCTATATATTCAAATTATATTTCTAATACTATAAAAAATTATCAGAATATTGGGTTAATTGGTGAAGTAGTATTAAAACAATTATAATAGTTATTACATTTTTTTAAAACCAAACTGCTATATATATATATATATATATATATATATATATTTATTTATTTATAAATATCAGAGCTCTTAATAAATTGTATTATATGTAAAATATCTAAATATCAAGATATATAAAAGGTATATTATTTACAAACAAACTATATTCTTTATAAAAATATTTTTTTTATTCGACATTTCACTATATGTATTACTATAAAATTATGCATTTATCCTCTTTCAAAATCAACTAAATACAAATTAAGATCTGCTTTTACCATTATTTATCAGTATTCATTTTAATATAAGAATTTCTGTTTTACGAAGATAATTATAAACGTTTAAATCAAAATAATTCTAAATTATCATTTTTGCACTTAATAATTATTTATTTTCATATGAAAATATGTATTATACAATAATACAATTTATGGAATGGTAGCGATATATATTTTAAACAAATTGGTTTAATATATATTTCATTAAAGAAAGCTCAAAATCAATATGTTGTATGCTGTTCATATATCAAGGAAGTATATTTTAGTAAATATTATAAAAAATATAAAAAATAAGAGAAAAGTTGAAAATTTCATCAAAATACATGTACTGTATGCATATACAGACCAATCATTTTTTCTTTTACAAGTTACATTTTAAAAATAAAATTTTAATTTATTTTCTACTTCTATTCCTTATATTGCTCAAATTTTTAGACAAGTATTTATAATTTAAAATTTTTTTTAATTTTATGTTCATATATTCTGAAAAAATAATCTTTAATTTATTATTATTATAATAAATAAAACTACTTCATATATTTTTTTACAATAATCTTATTAAAGATTTATGGATTTAGACATTCGAAAATTTTAAATATTTATATAAAGAATAATAATAATTATGAAATTAATAAATTCACACACATATATTTATATATACATGTATGTATACGCGTGTATTTAAATTAAAAATAAAAATTTGATTTTAAGTCTTCCTAATAAAAAATGTATTCGTATATCATTGAGATTTTTATTTAATCCAATTACATATACTCTTACATATTATCTGTAAGAGTTTTAGGTATTTATAACATCTCATCATTACTTCAACTTACCTTATCATTACGAAGGGATAATAACAATAAATTTCCCTTATTATATGTTCTGTAAATAAATAACTTTTCTTGTTTTGATTTTAATAAAAAACCATTCTTTTAAATATAATTTATAAACTCTTTTGCAAATGGATTATGTAGAATTAATGCGTCAGCTTTCATAGGTGTCTATTATCATGAAATTGAATTTTATGATAAAATGATTGGTTTCTATTTTCTATTTTACCTTTTTTATTTTATTAGGAATAATTTTAATTTTAATAAAGAATTTCGCAATTAATTATTTTTACGTACATTTATTTATTATTGAATTAGCAATTTGACGTTGATATGTATTTTTTTTTTATTTTATTAAAAACTCATATTATAATTTTCCCTGTATAATACAATCATACTTAGTCGCTTTAGAAATCTTTAATATTACACTCGGGATTTTTCCCCTTCACAAGAGTTCCGGATCTGAATTTATAACTCTGGTGCATTTTAAACGAATGCGTGTCGCGAAAATTTAAGCCTTAATAATATGTTATGACAAAGTAACAATATTTATTAAAAAATTGAAAGCAATAACACCCATTTCTAAATAATACATACACACATACACACACATTAGATTTCTTTTATATTGCTTAAACTTTATAATACTTAAAAAGTGAGCTTCTATTTTACAATTAATTCAAGATATAATAATTTAATATTATATGCGTAACTATCAATATAAATTATAATGTTTAGAAATGAAATTATATAGTTATTCAATTGAAAGTGTGTTTATGAATTTATATTCAGAATTATTTAAATGTAATATACTAAACCAACAAATGGTATAACTTGTTTTGATGATTTTACATTAGTTTTTATCGATATAACAATAATATAGAAGCAGATACTTATAATTCTGATTGATTAAAATAATTAAATTAAAATAATATTAACATCATTTTTAAATATTATTAAATTTTAGAATTCAAGATAGTAATTTACCATAATTTGTTGCACATTTACATCGATGTGCGCATATCTATAAAAACCCAAGAAAAGTGTTCAATTAAACAAAAAGTATATTTTTTATTTAATTTTTTGAAGTTTTACTTTCCAAAAATATTTAAAAATAAAATACATTTATAGTATTTTTTTATTTTTCACCATAATTAAATAAATCGAAGTTTTCATATTAATTATGTACGCGGCAATTGTTGTACTCTACTACAATATCGATTGTATTATGCCAAATAACGGAGGGTTACAAGGTACAGCTATTGCTTGAGAATGAAGTAATGTAAAAAAGATTCACATTTTTGACTGATTTTTGACAGATAATCTATTAATGCAACCTCAATTGTAAAACTTGACTGACTCGTTATCTACATATAAAATAATGCATCTAGTGATATTATGTTTAGTTACTAAGTCTAAAGTTGCATTTATGAAATTTCTCACTTACTATTATCGCTTAGCGGGTGTAGAATTTTCGAAAACGTGGCGCTCAATGTTAAGTACTTGCGCATAAGACCGATCGTTAATCACGCGCAGCGGCAGTTTAGGCTAAATATACTTCTATTTTTTAGCGAATATAACTGTTACTCAAATGCACGATCAAGTAGAACCCTCCATCACCAGTACTTCAAGCCACAAATGATCTAATGACACAGACTTGGGAGTGGGATTTGGAAGTTGGAACTTGAAAGTCGTAGACACTATGTGTGCGCAATGCGCACTGCGCACAGTGCAAATCATTTGGCGCTAGGCTCGCCGTTCGTATGATTTTCAACCCCCTCTTTTCCGCGCTGTGATGTGATCAGCCTGTACTTTGTAGAATTAAAAGCATTCTTCGATTAATTTATTGTCTTGTGATCTTTAGAGATCACAATATTAGGATCTTTTATATAGATAAGTTTTTAATATATCTATTTGTATAAAAAGCTTTGTGTAGTTATATTGATTGTAATTACTTTTTCATTGTTATAAGCTCTCGGCCGTAAACTTCACATTGCAGTTATAAAATTACCAAAATATACATTAGCAAAATATATTGATCCCCATTAATGTCATTACGCTTAATTTTATCAATTGAATATCAGTTGTTTCTGAGTCTACTTATATGTACGTTAAAAAGCACACTTTACATGCTTTGAAATTCTTTATATTTATTCAAAAAAATTTAAATAAAAGATTTCCATACAATACATTTAGCACGAATATTATTTTTCTTGATGTACCATCATTTCGATTTTATCGAATCAAACATGATGTTTCATATTTTTACTGATATAAATATTTTCTGATAAGCAATCACACATATACATTTCATCTTCATTAGTTATTATATTCTTTATCATGTTTGTTATTGGCTATGCATAGGGCGTATTCGCGGGATTTAATGTATTTATTTCAATTATATATATATATATATATATATATATATAATTGTACATATAGTCTACTTTTTAATATTCTTATATAACTTTAATTTAATATTATTGTAACTCATCTGTAATAAAATTCTATAGTAAAAAATTATAATATCATATATTTGAATTCCAAATGCTGTAAAAACGATTAAATTTGTTTGTAAATTATACTATTTAACAATATTTTTATTGGTAATTTTTTCAATTTTGTATTTTATATATTGGATTAAATATTTCTTGAATATTTTGTTGAAAACTATTAATATTTCATTATTTACCAATTATTTCTTAATTAATCATTAACAAATCTGAATTTATTTATTATTATTTACTTCATTGAACCAGATAAAAATAATTAAAAATGATAAGTAATAGTTATAGTTTAAATAAGTATATTTTAATATTGTAAAAAATTATAATTTATATCAATGTTACATTCCTTCATTGTAATAGATCTATAATTAACATTCACGTAATGCAAACATTTATTTATTTAAATAAGATTCAAATAATCATAGTTCTGCATTGATATGAATACAATACGAATTAAAAGCTCTACATAGGATGAATTTATAAATAGATAAAAATTGTCGAGTTCAATAATAACAATCGTATATATTTATACCTTAAAATTAAGAAACGTAACTATTTTACAAATATTTTTAAGTACAAAAATAGATACAATATATTTAAATCGATAAATTTTCGAGAAAAATAACCTTAAAATTTATTTATCGATCGCAATAATTTGTAACGTTAAAGAGTATAAAAACGAATTAATTGTATAATAAACATAAATGAATTATGAAATAATAAATTTTACTTACATAATAAATAAAATAATATTCATATTTTTTATTTAGTCTGCAATTCAACATTTATGAATTTTAAAATGAATTAATTTGTAATTAAAGAATTAATAAATTGAAAAATCCATTTTACAAATTAATTTAATTTAGATATTTTTTATTTAAATAACTTTTTATTCATATTTGAACATTTAATACTTTAATTTTATTACATAGCAAAATCAAAATTAATAACTAATTTTTAAAAATTACAGTTCAAAATTAGATTTTAATATTAATTAGTTAATAATACACTAATTACAAATTTAATTGTAAAGAACTAAAAGAAAAAATTTCATTTTTGAATTGAAACTAATTTTCAATTATATTAATTAAAAGCTTCTAATAATATTCTCATAAATTTTTTAATCTAATATTCAAATTAGTTTTGTTCATGATGATGGAAAATAGATTATTATTTTAAACCCCCTCCCCCCACACATATATATGAGTACATAATAAAGTAATATTAATTCAATATTTAACAAAAAATTTAGTCTAAATTCTTACATAAAAATATACATAACATAACATATGTATTATTATTAATGTTATTTACCAAATTTCAATACTTCTAAAACTGTTCAGATTTATATTGATTTCTATAAATCTTGGCAAAACTTTTTTTATACAAGTCATTCAAGGAAGTCTAATATAAATTGATATTGTTTTAAATAAATACATTCAACTGCACTATATATTCTAGAAAATTAAATTTTAATATCAAATTTAATTTCAAATTATTCATTGTTAAATTAGTAGATTATGTATATAACATATTTCGATTGATTGATAGTATAAAAATATATTAATGAATAGAAAACAATTTGATATTGTTTTAATATTTGAAAGAAAAGTAGACAATTTTATTAAGATATTTTTATTTAGATTAAAATAATTTTTTTAATTATCTATAGAATAATAATTATAATTAATAAATTATAAATGAAGTTATATTTTTGAGAATTTGATATATAAAACCATAATTTTATTTTTACCATTTTCACAAAATCGAGGATTTAAAAATAATTTGTCAAAAATGAATGAACAACTTGATAATATAGTTTCATATATTCAAATGTGCCAGTTTTTGTATTGTATACATTATTTTGTTTATACTATTTATCTTTAGAGGATCCTAAATTAGAGATAAAATTTTAGCATAAGTAAATATATATAATATTTTTGTATATGTATTTATAATTTGACAAAAATGAATGATATATTATTGTGATTAAATATCAAATTAAGATAATAATGTGATTTTAAAATATTTGCCTAATAAACTTTTAAGACTCTCAATAGTTATATAAGTTACTACGAATTATTTCATACTGGTAAATATTTTGTATTTAATAAAATCATATATATTATGTGATTAAATATTATTAATCATTAATAAGTTTGGAATTATTTAGAAAAATGTATGCAGCCTAATAATTTGTTTAAATTATATATAAAGAACCTTTGAGAACAATATAATCCATTTTAATATCATAAACAAAACAATTAATTTAAATTCAAATTTTGAATATTTTTAAGTTAAAATTAAAAATATTATAATATATACAATTTAACATAGATTAAATTATTTACCTAATTTTTAGTAATTTTTATTATAGGATATTCATTGAAAATATAAATAGTTTCTTACTTGGCATAAAATAAACAATTGAATAAAATTTTAAAAATTTATTACTTATACATTCCACATCATTTGTTTATAAATTTTAAATGAATAAAAATAATTTTTATTTTATTTACTATATAAACTGGTACAATAAAATATACAATTAATTGTAAGATCATATAAACACACTGAATAAAAGGCTATTTTCATGCATATACATGCTACTTATTTTATACCATTTATTATTTATTCTTATATCTAAATATTAACAATAATTTGTTTTATATGAAAGAATGATTGTAAATTTGAAGTTAGATCGAATAGCTAATAAAATCATGCTTTTTGGTTAGCTTGCCAGTAAATAATAAAATTTAATGGCATATCATTTTTTAAATTATTCATATTGATATTTTATAATCTGTATTATAATTTTAATTATAGATTCATTAAAAAATAATAATTTGCATGTATTAACAAATTAAATAAATATTTATATTTTATCTAAATTGTCAATGAAATATATACTTATTTCTACACTTACAAGTATATCATTTTTTATAACTCTTGGATTTATAAAAATATTTCTTGTACAATAAGTTATAAAATTTATTTACAAATGAATTTATATTTCCATACTTAAAAGTAATACATTTAAAAACTGTATTACGATGGTTATGTTGAAATATAGTATTCATCATGGAAAATGAATCTGTATTTTTTTAAAGCTGTAATTTTTATGTTATTTAAAAAATGTAATTTTCCATTGCATTAATAAGTGCAAAATTCTTAAATAAATAAAAGTAGTAAATGTAGGAAATAAGTTAAAACACAAATATTAAATCTATTTATGCACGCGTTTTACATAGTAACGCGCATTAAAGGATCGCTTTTGATATTACATAAAATATTGGCTTGAAAATATAGATACGCTTAAAAAATAAAAATTAATCTATCGCCACATGCATATGTAGTATTAATCAATCGAATCGAACTTAGAACAAAGGTCATCTCTTATGTAAGTCCTCATTTATCTACAATACAAGCATGTCCTATGTGCATAGGCGAAATAGTACGCCAATGTAAAATGTACGGCGCGATAAACAAAGATAAAAATATAAGACAAAAGATCTTACTCTTTTAATAATTTCCTAAGTTTGTAGTTTACTGTTGTCCGTCAATCTTAAACATGATATGATAGGTGATTGGCAGCAAATCAATATGAAATGAAATAATCAAAAAATCAAGAACAAAATGCTTGAACAAATGCACGCACGTCAAACCTTGTTCTAACGTAAATGAGAATTAACAGTTCACTGGCAGACTTAGGCAAACTGTAATTGATTACTGAAATTATCCAGAGAAGAAACTCACTCGGTCACTTATGACTGTTAGTGTTAGAATTCGAGGTTCGAGTATTCGACAGACATTAAAATAGAAATCCTATATTAGCCAAGCGCACTGCGAATGCGACTACTTTATGCAATAATTATCGTATCTAACTTACTTTACTTCAACTCTCTTGTTTCTCCTTTAGTATTTCCAAGCTAGGTTAGTTTCGCGCCCATTGCTGTAGTATTGTTTGCTCCATCTATAGTCAGGAAATTGAAAATAGCTAATTATCTGCAACGCCTATAGGATTTTAATTTGAAATAATATATTTTAATATTATAAACAGTTTGTTGCATAGTTTAATAAAAAATATGTGTTTTACAATTAATACAAAACAAATGTATAAAAAAATGATATGAGAATAAAAACATTATTTTTTAAGCCAAATACAAAAACTTAAATATAATAAAATAATGCAAACTTAATTACTAAATACAATTAATAATAATTAATACGTATTAATAATTGTTTTTGAATAGTCATGTAAAATTTTACAAGTATTTGTTTGTGTTTTCGATTTCAATTTGAATTTATAAAAAGTTTTCTTTATTACATATAGTTTTTTATGAAATATGCCAATTTATTTAAAAGCAAAATTATATAATTGGTACCTGATACCATAATTGATTATTAAACATTCATCTTGGATATCACTACGATCAGTGTTTTTGACAGAGAATAAATACTTTATTGAAAATATGTTTAAAAATATTGGATATATTAAAAATATGGAGCTCTTTAATACAAAATGTAAGCATTTATTATATTTATTTTTATTTATTGTATATATATAGCATTTATTATAAGATTAGAATTGACAACATTTTAATTTTTCAATTTCGATAATCATTTTCATATTTATTCAAAATGAATTCTAAAAATAGTTTTTCATAATTTATAAAAAAATCGCTGATGCGATTTATAAATCCAGATATATATGGTATAAAAATTTCAAAATTTACCAATTCAATAAAATGATTATTAATCACTATAATTAATCACTTGTCAAGAATGTTTTTTGGAAAATTATTAAATTGAATTTTATTTAAAATTTAGTCATTAATAAATTTCTTTTTTAATTCCAAGAAATTTAAAACTATATTTAGTATATAATGTTTAATAATTTAAGCTTCAAAATAAAAATTTTTTTTCCAAATTTGATATACATCTAAATATTGACAGAAATTATTTCATGTTTAAAATAGAAATTTGTAGTAATAATATAATTAAAATTTTGATATATTTCCGTACTTGAGATTGATTTTATGGATTAACTTGTTTTGTATATAAATTTGTAATAAAGGTATGAATATTATTTTTATTAAATTATATATTGAATTATATAAAACTCAATTAGTTATTTCTTCGTTTTATTTTAGTACAATAATATCAATATACTTTAAACTATTATAAAATTAAACTGCCATAAATCTTCAGCTTTTCATAAAATATTATTTTTGCTGTTACGTTTGTAGTTGCAAATTTGATAGAATTATTAAAATGTACATGAATATGTCTAAGTACATTAAAAAAATTGAAATCATTTATATATATAGCAGTTAACTGCTATAATAAAATAATATTTGATGTATAATTTAAAAATTTAATATAAAATTAAGGTAAATATACATAAATAATGAGCAGTATAACTTAAATTATTCTAATACCATCGTAAAACTGTTATATCAGTATTAATAAATTTGTTGTATTTATTTTTATTAAAACTAATTTTGTTGGTTTTTTTCATTCACTTTTTATAAAAGAAAATTAGTGCAATTCTATTTTTATTCTAGTTTAATTTCATACACTTATGCTTCACTTTTCTATGTTAATTTCCAAAAAATATATGTGATATTCATCTTAAATACTTTTTAACACAATAATTTTATTTTATAAGTGATGTAGAGTAGTTATTTGTTTTAATTAAGAAAACAAGCATTGTAAGAACATAATGGAATTTTAAAAATTCTATTTAAAGGTAAAATTCCAATATCATAAATCATAATAAATAAAATATTATTAATAAAAATATCGTATATTGATTAAAGTATAAGTGTATACACATTTATGCATAATAAAAAGAAGAAAACTTGGTAATAAATTTTCGTTTATTTGTAATAATTATACATGTTTAAAACTAAATTTGAATTTGAAGTTTGTATAGATTAGTAAATTGTTACCTTTCAAAGTAAGGATTGATGGCCAAAACTAATCAAGTAATGTAGATAAAATCCACTTTAAATTATGTAAATTCCATATATTTTGAAATTATTCATTATTATTATTATTAATTATTTCATGTTGAATATAAGGCATATTACTGTTTGATAAAAATAATTCATAAGCAAAATTCATTAATTTTATTATATAAGAAAATATACATTATTATATTGAACGTTAATAAATGCATAGTTCACCAACTATTCATACATTAAAATATTAAGTGATGATTGGCAATATTGCTTCGGCGCTTTTGTTTTGTCAATGATCTATTATTTTTATTTTGTTATATTTGCATGTGTATGCACATTTTGTTTATTTAGTATTGGTTTTTGTTTATTTTTGTTAGTATATTATTTACAATGAACAATATAAATAATAAAAATGCATGAATGTAGCGCATTAAGTAATTATTAAGGGTAGCAATATTTTGTGCATGTTCATTTTTTTATTCATATATTTTTGTTTGGTGAATTTTTCATCTTTTATTTTCATTTATGTTTTTTTCATATGTTCCTTATTGAGTGATGACATGTAAAGTAGAGTCCTCGCATGTGCATATATTGCTCCTTCAAAAACGAATTCTACCCGTTTGTATTTGATCATATACATCTGGTGTTATTAATTGATATCCCGCTTTTGGGTCCATGTAATACAGCTTGTCACGTATTATTCTTGGATCATAACTATCAATTTGAAGATCCTTCTTTTTTAATTTAAATGTGCCTAAAAATATTTGTTTTCATTATTGTCTATTAAAATTTTTTTTTAATTTGAATTATTAATCAAATTTAAGTAATTTAATAATTATAAAAAATTAAAAGTATCAAAGATTTACCTTAATTTGTAAATAATACTTTACATATATCTTATAAAACGAAATAAATTTATAAATAATTTCTGTATATTTATCATTTTATTTAAACTTTTTATGATTAGTTTTTATATTATCAAAAATTAAAAGCATAAGTTACTTTTAGAATATTTAAAAAAAATAACATTATAAGAAAGCTATATGAATATTAAAAAATATACGTTTTTAATAATATAAATAAATAAAATTTACAAAGTTTGTATTATTGCTTTTAATATGAAATTTCTTTAATTCTGATAGCTCATTTTTATAAATAAATTTTTTAAGAAGTTAAGTTTTTTAAGAATAATAATTTTTCTTTTGTATATAAAAAAAATTTTATTAGAAAATATTATTCATAGTTATAGCTTAATTACAGCTTTATAAATTCTAAAGAAAAATAATTAACTATATAATATAATTATATAGTGTAATTATTATATAAAAACTATATAATATATAAGTAATAGTTAAAGTAATTTAGTTTACATTTGATTGTATGGAAGATAAAATTTAACTTTCAAATTTTAAGAATTTTCTTTAAGACTTAATTTAAAATAAAATTGTTACTAAGATATCTATGTATCAAACTATAAATAATTTATTAAATATTATTTTGATTTCGTATTAATCGATGAAAATTAGATTTTTTATAGAAATATTCAATATATTTGAATTAATCCATGCACTGATACCATGAACAAAGAGGTAAACATGTATAATGTTGAAAAGATTTTATTGAATTTATATATTCTTTAAAAATGTAATTAACAATAATAAAATATTGATATTACTTTGAAAAATTGTATGCATTTATAATTAAGATTGTAATTGAGGGTATAATATCCCTCATCTCGATTCCATGTAATAAAAAATCTGCAATAGCTAGCAATTAGCTTTTCAACATGTAAAAATGCAAAAAATAATAGTCATACTTAGCATTTTACTGTTAATTATCAATTACAAATATTATTTGTAAGTAGTATAAAAATGATTCAATTTTAATTTTAATTAATTCTTTATTGGCAAATGAAGAGATTGTCTAGCGAAAAACAAGAATCAATGACTTGAATCATTGATATAATTAACAAGAAAACCAGGATGCTTGAAATTTAAAGTACTGGAGTATGAGTATGTAAACAAAGGACATGTGATAGTAATTTTATGTAGCGTATTTTTTCTTCTTTATTTTATCAACATAGATATAACCAATATTTCATAACTATATTTATTTTGTAATAAACTTGTCTGTTTAGTCTTTGTAATGACTATCCATTAAATTAATTTGATATTAAATGACGTAACCTATCACACAATTAATTAAAAAATTCATATTAAAGAATTTAACAATGAATATATATAGTAATAAATTACTTTATACATTCATAACTTTAAAACATTGTTTCAATTTTATTGTAAAAGCGTAATTTTTTGAAAAATTGTTTTGATTTAGGATTCATATACTTTTTGCATATTTAGTTATGCATTAAAAATAATTTATTACAGTTATTTATTTAACTTCAACTTATTTATAAATAAAGCAAATGTATACCAAGTAACTTGATAATATTTAAATCAATTTTAATTTAAGCAAACAATTTTTTTTATATAGATTAATATAAAACCACACATGTAATTAATAAATTTTATAATATCAAAGTACATTATTATATAGCAAATTATAAAAATGCGAAATAAAGCAATCTTACCAGTGAGATCGAGGTTTGTTAATATTCTAATGAATTGCGGCCTTGCATAGACTGGCAATTGTTCCTTAATATCAGTTGCTAATTTTTCAATATTTAATGAACCATGTACATCGTAGATAGCTGCCATTCCAGCTCTACCTTCTATTCCATATACCTATGATATAATACATAGATTTAATACAAGATAAAATCCGCATCCATATGAATATGTATGACATGAAATCAAAGAAATTAAAAAAACTTACCTCCACGCCGTAAACAATGCAATCCCTATAATTTATGAGATTACTAATGATACCTTCAATTTCGGATGTCGAAACATTTTCTCCTTTCCAACGAAAGGTATCTCCAGTTCTATCTTTGAAATATAGATAACCAAGTTCATCGGCTACAAGAATATCACCTGAGACACATAATATTTTATAAATATTAATTTCTTTATATAAATATTTTTTATTATTTTTAAAAGATATTAATCTTTTAAATATATATAAAAATAATTAATGCTAAAAGGTAGGTATTATATATTAAATAAATATATTATTTTGGCTTGTTCTGGTGAATAAAATTTACACATGAAATAAATCAAATAAATTAAAGATGGTAAAATTAATATTATATTCTGTAATTTTTAAAGATAGACTCAAAATATTAAAAATTTATAATTTTACTTAAGATATTTTAAAAGCGTTATTATTATTAATCTTGCAATATCATTAAAAACATTAAACTTTCATAATCAATAACGTACAATTGTATTTTATGATATAAATGAATGATTATATTTAAAATATTCATTCAAATAATTAAATATATAAGTTTTGAAAATACAGTAAAAATATTAATTTTATAATTTAATTTGATCGAATTTGTATTTTTGCTTGTTTCTAGTAATAGTAGTATTAGCTAATTACTTGTTGCTGAAGCTAAATTTCTAAAACTTTACACTTTAAAATTTCTAATGTTTAAAACTGAACTATTTTTATATACCTAATATACACTGGTAAAAAATGGCAAGATATAAAAATACACATAATCAGTTTATATATTTGTTTTCATTTTTCAGCTTCGAAAATTCTTAAATATGAAGTATAATACGATTTATTTATATATTATTTATTTTATTTTTAATGTGTTAAATATCATTAAATATTTTCGAAGAATTTTTATTGTTTTAAATTAATCAAGGTTTGAATGTTATATTGTAAAACTGAAGATAAAAATCTTGAAAAATGTTTCAAATTTATGTTTACAATGAGTAACAGAGTTGTTTTACTTTTTTCTTATTGACCAACAATTTTACAAATAATGATATAAGCTCAAAATTATTTTATTTGAATACAATTTTATGACTGTTTAATTTTAATTATCATATTGGATTACTAAATCATAAAACTAAACAATTTAATTTTTGTATTCTTACATTTTCTACGAAATTATATTTTAATAATTAATTTAATATGAAATTTTCTTTGCTGAAATCACATTTTTCAATAGTATCCCTTTAAATTTTCTGGATGATCAAACTAAAATGATTGAAATAAGTTTTAAAAAGTTGGTATTTCTTATCAAAATCAATCTAGATAAAGGGAACGGCTGTGGTTTATGTATTATGTATCTATTTATATATTTGTTTATCTGTAAGGTGTCTTAGAACCATCAAACTCAGATATAAACGCTAGTTTAATAAAAATTTTCTGCAAAAATACCTGATTGGCAATGGTTTAAATAAAAATAAACTATAATTTATTGCATTCGAAAATGAATTCAAAATAAAAATTTATTAGATGAACTATGATATCAATAATAGCATATTTAAGTGATTTATAATTGACTAAATGAACGAATTATAAAGTAATAATCTGCATTCCGAAAATCTTTTACGAAAACTGAAGTTAGTACACATGATAAATGTATGCAAATATTCGCATGTTTTACATTCGATTATGCAAAATTAAAAATATATTTTTATTTATAAATAAATAATACTTAATCCTATGCAATAATCTTAAACTTTTTATTCCTAAAAACTGCATTTTTAAAATCGTAAGCAAACTATTTATTCAACAATAACCCAAAATGTTGCGTATTCTTTTTGAAATTCTCTGGGTTCTCTTTTTCCATACTACTAATATCAGAATAAATAAAATACAGCTGATGATTATTTACATTATTTTCTCGTGTCTTATTGACATATAAGAGCATCTTGCCATTTAAAATAGATGCATATGTCGGCTCCCGAGCGTTGGTTTTTACAAGACTTGATACAATCCAAAGATTAGAAAAGAAAAGAAGAGACAGGGACAGTAACAAGAAATTACTATCATAAAGTATGTAGAGCAAATAGTATTCTGTTGATACTGAGAAGATTTAAGTGAAGATTCCACAGTAACTGACACTTCTCAAAATTTGATTGTCTCCTACAGAGATGAGACTGATTGACGATATAGGAGCCACATGATCTCTTGCCCTGCTGGTATGAACTGACGCCTCTTACCGTTGATGTAACACTATTCGATTTAGATCGAAGCATTCTATTACTTTTTTTTATTTCGACTTATTTTTTCGGTTTCGACATTTCCATTCTAGTAATTGTATTAAATTTTTATCGGGATGATTATAAAAGATCGATGCTGCGCAGTGATCCGCCCGCCTTTTTAAAGTGACGACTAGCTTTTACGTTCTTAGAGGATGGGGAATTGCTTGATTATTTCCAAGAAACCACCTATTTCAAAGCGTCAATCAGACAAGCTGTCCACCCTCGTTACAAGGGAGGAGAGAATGAAGAACTGTTTATTTTTTAAAATCTGCCTCAGTCTAAGGCCTTCTTCAATTTCTATTAAATTTACTTTTATAATTATTTCTTCAATACACTATTTTGTATGTGATCAATATTACAGAATAAAATTACAAAAGATGCTTTGCGATGATCCTTTTTACGTGAAGTGAAATAATCTGAAACAGATGAATAAATAAATATACATAAATAAACAAATTTATTTTATATAAAATTTTCAAAACGTTTATCGAAGGATTAAAGGCAAAAATAATTAGAATAAGATTACGAATCATGAAAATCAACTTCAAATTTTTGTACGATAATTTTTTATTTATAAAATTATAGTTATTAATCAGAAAAATATTTTTAGATTAAAAACTTTTGAGTTAAGTAATTAACAAAATTATATAAGAGAAAATATGAGTTTTAACTTTGAAAATGCAGTTTTAGAGAATATTTATTGAATTTTAAACCATGCACATTTAACATAATAAGTATGTTTATTAGTCGTCTTCCATTTGATTTTGACATAATATATCATCTTTTACATAATTGTTTATTATGTATATCTGTCAATTATAACATTTTCTTTTTTAATCTATAGGCATTCAAACTGAACTTATATTAATAACATTTAATGTGATTAATACAGACATCATGATTTATTTGAATAAACAGGAACTAAATATTTATATAAGATGCTAATATTGGATGAGAAATTTCTAATGTAAACGAATAAGAAAAATAATATTTTTTTTTAAGGCTGAAGAATGCTTTACTTCATCATACAAACATCTCTCGGTACAAATATGTCAAAAGAAGACCTAAAACTATCACTATCTATTATTTAATTCTTCAGGCTTTTCTTACATTTTATTACAATTTTGATAAGGAATTGACGTTGCTAAGTTTTGCTATGAATGTGCTATTTTTCATCGAAAAGTCGTTGCACGAAAAAACTTCACTATTCCTTACGGTATTTATGAATATACATATTTGTAAATATTTTTGTCATATTTTTATCATTAAATATATTTAATGTTGTACTTTTTATTTATGCAATCAATTTTTTAATAGTATTTTACAATATTTTGCAATACGATATTATAATTATAAATGCATCATTTTATAATAATCATTTATATATTCTTATTTAAAATGAATAACGGTAAAACTATAATTAAAATGTCATAATATTCTTCTAATCTCATTAAAAATATAAAATAAATATCAATTTCATAATTACATTTTACATAAGTATATCATAAAACATGCTCTAAAAGGGAATAATATAAATGGGTCCAAAATTAAACAATTTATTTTAAAGTAAATTTAATTTTTATTGTCCAAGATAATTAGCAAAGTATTAAAGTTTGTTTAAAAACATTTATAATGCAGTATATATAGCATTGGTGAGTAAAATCGGTTTACGATTTAAGTTTTCAATACGTTTGTATATTCAATATATTTAAAATATGAATAAATAATAAAAGTATAACAATACAAAAAATGTATTGCTGATATTTAAAAATGAATTACAACTCGATTAAGGATAACGGAAAATAACTATCTAACTTATCGATACATTTCTACTTTTATTAACTAAATATTTTTCACAATAACTCAATACACAATAAGATAAATAAAATATCTCTATTCATTCGTATAATGCATATTTATAATATATACCTATCAAAATACAGTATTTTCTTAAATAATTAAATATTAGATCTTTTTACTTATTTACTGCTGTTATTACAAATAAATATTTTCTTAGTAAATATTATTCTGAATTTTATAAGTTTCGAATGAACCTATTGAATTATTAAAAAACACTTCTTTAAAAGTCCTCTATTTTTTTTCTTTATTGTGCTAAAATAAATTTCTTAACTATTTCATAATAGGTCATTAGAGAAGTAGAATCTTTTGTAAATGCTTTCATTTCGTTAACATGTAACTTCGTAGTGTCTATTTCTATTTTGTGTATCTCTGTTATTTATACTCTAAGTTGGTTTTTATATAATATATAGTATATAATTATATTCATTTTAATTTTATTAATGGGGTGTGTTTAAAATTTGAACATGTATTTTGAAGATTTGAAAGTATTTTATTATACGAATTCTCAATTTAAAATGTTTTTTTTTGTCATAACATTTTCTGAATAATTGAAACATATTTAAAGATTTTAAAGAAATGCAATATCTTTTTCTAAAGTGACTTAATCCTCTTTTTAGTTTTTAGATACTATTAATAATAAGTAAACACAATACATTCTATTGATATTAATA
This sequence comes from Ceratosolen solmsi marchali, assembly GCF_000503995.2. Lineage (NCBI taxonomy): Eukaryota > Metazoa > Arthropoda > Insecta > Hymenoptera > Agaonidae > Ceratosolen > Ceratosolen solmsi. The sequence continues at coordinate 11,116,531 of NW_011948417.1, forward strand.
TACAAATAATATTGATTTTTTTTCAGTCTAAAAATAAAAATAATAGATTTTTAGTACCATTTTTTAACGGTTTATGCTGTGATCTACAGAAGTTCTGTTTCTTCACTCTGTTATTTTTATTTCCGAGTTTGTTAACTACTTGTCCATTTCTTGCAAGTATACTTAATATTGTGTTGTTCCATGCTTTACATATTTAATACTATTTACTCAAGATATATAAAAAGTGCCAATAATGATGCATAGATTAATTAAAAATAAATTAATATCTGTAAAATAATGCTAAATAATTTATTAACATAATACATTTATCCATTGATTCTATTTCTTCTAATCTACGTTAATAATTAAATTAAATAATAATTAAAAATGTATATAAAAATTACAAATTTCTATATTATAAAATTATTCCTAATATTGAATGAAAATCGATATGAGATGAATATTTTTGATTATTTTCAATCCAGATGTTAATGTAATTGTGAATTCCTGTAATTATATTTTTAAAAAAAAAAATAATGTTTTAATAAATTATAGTAAGAAGTGGTTTTTTCAGCCAAAACTATATTAAATATGAGTTTTTCTCAAAAAAGAAAAAAAAGTAAAACGTGAAAACAAATACATAAAAAGAAATTTTTTAACAAATTGTTATACACAAATTAGATATATATTATTTTAATTATATATAATTAAGTATGTTATAAATAAAATATATTTTAAATACCATTATATTATATTAATTGAATGTTATATACACATTGAATTATGATACTAGATAATATGAAATACAGCTGTAATCAAGACTATAATGAGTGTACTAATATTCAGACAGAAAGTATAAGAGAAAAAGTACTATAGATGTAACTGATTTAATTTTCTCATTTATTAAGGTAAGTTAATCTTAAGTACAAATTTAATTTATGCAAATTAATGTCATTTTGTAATATTTGTTTAATCTAATATTCTTTATCCATTTCATATTAAACATATTTGTTAATTATTACATTTTTTGTAAAAGTTACATTGATTTGCCTTATAACTTTTTCTTTTTTCATAAGTTTCAAACGAAAATTTAAATTCAATAATAATAAAAATTAAAATTAAGACATTGATTAATACGTGATTGAATACGATTTGAAGTATTATTATCTTCTACTTATGATTAATAACTGTTTAAACTACAAGTATATAAATCAAATAGTATTACAACCTTTTTAAAATTTTCATATTTTAATAAATTAAAAAAAAGTCATAATTTGAATATTTAGGTACACTTAAAGATCTTAAATATTTTTTATAATTTTCAATTTTTTTTTAAAGTAAATTCATTAAAAAAATATAAAGAAATATTATAATTGTTAAATCAACAAATAAGAATTTATTTACTAAATTAGATTCTTACCTGATAAAAATGCAGAGTCACCCTTTGAAAATACATCATGAACAATTTTTGTCTTCGATGCTTTTTTATCTACATATCCTAAAAATGCTCTAGAAGGATTATGTGGAATAATTTTACCAATAAAAACTCCAGGTTCATCTAAAAAGTATATATTAAATATGTTTAATAGAAATAAAAATATATTAAAAAATGAAAATTAATTTATTTACAATTATTATATAAAATTTGATAGACATTTATATAAATAATTAGCTACACATACTTGGTTCGCATACTTGACAAAGTCCTTTGGAATTTCTAATTGGCTCCCCATCAGCATTAATTTTGATAATTGAAATGGGGTATATTGCAGGTAATATGCGAGATACAAAGCCTATTGCTCCTATTGTATTATCAATGTTTACTGCAATGAATTGAATAAAATTAAAGTATAGAATTTATCTCATAATATATGTTACATCCTTTAACACATAAGATCATAATAATTAAAAATATATTGTTTAGAATTTAACTAAAATTAAAATAGAATATTTACAAATATGTATTTAAATGGTATATATTGAATTGTTTTTATAATAAAATAATAAGAAATTTAATAATAAATTAGTAATTATCTAAATACATAATATAAAATGTTACACAAATGAAAATTGTTTATCTTATTTAGTGTTCATATATTCAAAATCAAAATAATGTATTAATTAATTTGAATTTTTTTATATAATAATACTGCATGAAGCACATCTAAAATTTTTTAAAAAATTGTATAAAATTTTATTTAATTTTTTATTTGTTCTTACTTATATTTGCATTGCCTTCAGTAGCACCATAAAATTCACATACTTCAGGAATTTCAAATCGGGTGACAAATTCATGCCAAATTTGTGGTCTTAGACCATTTCCAAATATAACGCGTATATTATGTTTTATATCTTCTGGACTCGAAGGTACTGCTAATATATATCGACACATTTCTCCAATATATTGCGATACCTGATGTAATTAAAAATTTTTTTTTATATTAATATTTAAATTTAAATACCATGAAAAATTATAATTTGTAAGATCACCTAATGTTATTAAAATTCACAATTATCAGTGATCACAATTAAAATAGTAGATACTTCAAAACCTTAAATAATCTTATAATAATAATTGAAAAAAAATTAAAGATAAGAATAAACACTTATAAAAGTTTTGAATACATTTATTGTAAAAGTATGGACAAGTATTCTTATTTATTTTTACTATAAGATATAATGATCACAAATATTATATATAATAAATATTACAATTACATATCATAATATTTATTATTACGCTATAATTTTGTTAGCAAGAATTTAAAATAAAACAAACATTTTGTTAAGATTCAAATGTTAGATCATTCATTTCAAAGATTTTTTTTAGAATCTACAAAATTTTATGCTTATTTTCTTGATTAATAATTGATTACATATTAATATTTATATAAATATTTAATATATTATCACATAATGTACTTATATATAGTTATTTATTGAATATTATTAATTTCTATATTCTATGTATAAATTTATATATAATGTACTTATATGTATATATAACTTTATGTATAAGCAATATTATACAATTACTATGGATTATAAATTATTTAATTACCAAAATAAAAATATTTAATAAAGTAATTTAAATAAAAATAAAAATTTTCAGTGAATTGAAAAAATTGAAAATCTTATCTTCCTTTTTTAATATTACTTGTATAACTATTATATACCATTATGAATTAAATATAATGATCTTTAAAGAATTAGCTAATTGAAACTCATTGAGGAATTTCTATTATTATACGTAACAATTTATATAATATATTTAACATAATTTACTATTTTAAATTCTCTGTAGATTAAATCTTTGTTAGTGCAAAAATATAATTAAAATGACAAATGTAAATGTATAAGATTTCTTAATATTATACAAAACTGTATTTGTAATTAAGTGCATTTTATTAAAAATATATATTAAAATAGGAGAGTACCTAATGCAGATAGAGTTCATATTTTTAGTATAAGATCTTGAAAAATTTAATTGAAAAATATTTAAAGTTTAACAAAGCAATATTATCTAATCTTTATTAATACATTTAAATAAATATGTTAATAGCTAATGAATATTTTTTAGATATAAAATATTTAAATTTTTCAATAATTTTATAAAAATTTAATTTTTAATTTGATGTAATAAAAAAGTAATTTCACCGTGCAGTTGTACTTGATACAATCACTGAAGTACGAACTAGCAGAAAATTTTTTTCTAATAACAGTTGTGGCACCATGCAATAAACTTTGACCTACAGACATTACACCACCTGCTGTGTGATACAATGGTAAAGGTGTATAAAATCTATCAGAGTTGTGAAATCCTGCTAAGTAATAAATACCACTAGCAATAAACATAAATCTGAAAAGAGTAAATAATAAATTATTTTATGAATCCTAATATACTAATAAATAGGTAACGTTTCATTCAATTGCAATAAATGGAAATTTTGTTCTTACGCATAAAGTATTTAATTTTTTAATTTAAATATATTAAAATTTCTTTATTTTTATAAATATATATATTGAATTCTTTATTTCTTTAAAAATAATATGTAGATTAATAATATTGTTAATTTAATTTTAATCTAAAAAAGCTTCCTTTATTATTTAAGATTTATAAATTTGTTTGTAGATATTTTTAATCGTTTAAAATACTATTTGAATATGAAAAAATATATTGCGTTATATCAGATACCTGGAATTGGTAATAACCGCTGCTTTAGGTAGACCCGTCGTACCACTTGTATATATATACATAAGTTTATCACTATAGCAGCCTTTGTCTTTGACAACTGGGGGCATACTTGGAGCATCAGCCAAAAAATGACCAAGCTCCTTTGCTTCTAATTCATCCTTCGGTGTATTTACATCATCAGACAGTCGATATAGAGATAACTTTGAATCCAGAGATGGTGCAATGTCCTTTACCGCTGTGACATGAATATAATTATAAGATAATCAGTTTAGTATTTCACGTTTTGAAAAAATTATTTGCTTTGATGCATTATTCAACTAAAGGAAATATATAAAATATTGCAAAGGAAATATATTTTATAATGATTAATATACATACATACATATATAATTAATGTTACTATTTATAGAATATGTGAACAAGTTTTCTTAAAAAAATATTATTTTAGATTTAGTTTAAAACAATTTATTTTATTTTAAGAGTTATTGTACATAGTCATATATTCATGTGACTTTCATATTTATTATTAAACTAATTTTGAGTACCAAAAATTTCATTAAAATATATACTTTTCAAATTTCAATTTTTTTATAAAATTAGAATTTTATATTTTGTCACAACACACACTCTTTTGTTTAAATAGAATAACAAAAAAAATGTATTATTTACTTTTAGTTTATTATAGAAATAAAATTTTAATATAAGCAATAAATAATTTTTATTTATTTAATTTATATTTATATTTAAATATGCAATCTAAATAATATGTTTTTAGATTTCAAGTACTATTACAGTATTCTTAATAATTAAAAATTTTTTAATAAAAATTTTATTATAATATATATTAAACTTTTATTGAATGTATTAGATTTAGTTTAGTATTTTATACAAAAAAAGACATTATTTAAATATATTAAAAAGTGAAACAAATTCAAAAATATTTGCTAGTACCCAATTTATTTAATTTATCTTATATAAAGTAGTGATATCAGTGAACTAATAATTTAATAAAGTTTACATATTTTGTGTCTTTATATCTTTAATACTGTATAATTTATTTATTTCCAAGTGTCTATTATTCATAATATTTATTTAAATTATGAATAATATTATGAATATATATTATGAATACTTATCATTAATAATTATAGTTTCCTAGAATTATACAAGATTTAGATTAAAAAACTATTAATTTTATTATTAGACGATTTTTAAATGTATTGATCATTTGTCAAAAATAACTACTGAAATTCTAAATAATTTAAAAATCTTAAATTAAAAAAATGCATTATATTATAAAAATTAAAAAGTTAATTAGTTTATTTCTAATTAAATATAAAGGATAATTAACAATTTTTCTTAAACAAATAATATAAAATTTTGCTAGTAAATTCATGTATTACTTTTGTACAAATAAAATTAATACTTACTGTATAAATTAGTACTTAGTATGCAAATAAATGTAATCAATTAAAAATATTTTTAGATTAATTTAAAAATTAATTAATATGCACTGTATTATTTGAAATTGTTCTAAAAGTATGAAACCATTTTAAAAACCTATAATAATACTTTTCATATAAATACTTAAAAATTGTTTAATTTTATTAAATAAAGGCTTCCTGTTATGTACAAATTATTTTTAAATTGAATGCAATGAACACATTTATATATGTTTGTACTAAATATATGTACTAATAAGTAACGAAATACAATTAATAATATGATACTGATTTTTTAAATCATATAGATGAATACAATAGAATTCATATATTATTTTTTTGAAGCTGAAAAACTATTAGAACTTAATAAACTTTCTATATTAATAGAATTTTACAGAATATATACGTACACACACACGCGCGCGCACACACATACACATACACATATAAACTTTTGCAACTTGGAATTTAAAGTTACAAAAATGTTTTAATTTAGGGCAAACAATTCTTTTAAATATTAAGCTTATATAAATAAAAATATAAAGCATAATTTCCAAATTTGAAGACTAATTCCTTTTTTAATTTTTAATATGTAAATTTAATATTCTAAAGAATTGGTTTTTGATATAGATTTCAATACTTTTATGATTTTGAATTCAAAATTTTGTAAAAATTAATAGTTTAAAATGAACCCCTATTAATTATTTATATACATATACATAAAAATAAAAATGTAATTTTATATACCTTCTGCTAAATCAAAACCATAAATTAATGCTTGGCACTCTGCTACAGTAATACTATGAAGTAGAGAACTTTTTCTTAAATTCGTATTGATAAGTGGAGTAATTATGCCCAGTTTACTGAGACCCAGCCAAATAGCAATATATTCAGGTCGATTTTCTAATAAAAGTGCGATTGCATCACCTTTTTTGTAGCCATGGGTTTTAAATACATAAGCAACTTTATTACTATAATCTTCAATCTGAAAAATACATTTAAAAAAATATATCATTTATCTTAATAATTTAAATTACGTTTCTTAAATTAATTCTTTTGACTTCTTTTGTTTGTTTTTTATATTATATTTTTAATTTTAATAAGTTAGTTGTAATAATAAAAATATGTTTATTAGGTACTCAAGAAAATGCCAAATTAACCTAAATAAATAGTAGATAAAAATATATATATATTAAAAATATTAAATTATTAAAAATTTGTAATAAAATAAAAAAAATTAATTTATGTAATAAATTAATTTTATTTGAAATATGTATTTATAATAAGATATATTTAAAAAAATAAATATGATGCACAGTATTGAGTAACTATTTATTTAATTATTAATTATTTTGTCATTTAAAAACTATTATATCGTAACTTTATTTTTAAATATAATTAATAAATTAAATATTATATATTGATCAATAAATTTATAATTAACAATTTCATATTATCCGTTTATAAAAATTGTAGTAAAGTCACAGAAAACATAATGAAAATGATCTAAACTTTCATTGAAATATATATATTTTAAATATCCCAAGTAATTATATTACTTAATTAATAAATATTTCATATGATATTAGCAATTCCCATAACTTTTATATTCAATATAATGTAATCGACCATATAAATTATTTGATAAAGTGCAATTAATTTGCTTTTAAATTTATGACAAATGTGTATACCTGTTGAAATGTCCACTCCTGATCTTCAAATATAAGACATGGTTTATTAGGATTGTGAGCAACATGTTGTTGAAATACGTCAGCGACGCTCCGATGTTTCTTCTCATGATCTTTTATCGCCCACAATAAGCGACTATAACGACAAATTGCCCTAAAAATAAATTACTATCATAGTTTCAAAAATATCATATGCTTTTAAAATCAATATATTTTATTGGATATAGTAACTATGATATATTAATTTTAGATTGTTTTAAAATAAAAAATATTAATATTTGTTTTAAGGTATTTTCATATTAAAATTATGATTTAATTTATGTAAAATTTATGTAAATTTAAGTAAAATTAAGATCTATAGTCAATTTTACTAATATTATATATTGTGTAATATACAAATAATTCTTAGTGATGAAAATATTTCTAAGTGGTTTGTTATTTCAGAATGTGAATTATTGAAGTAATCAAATTAATATTTCAATAATTTACAATTTATGAATATAAAAATTTTTGTACATATTTTCGAATTTATTAAAAAATTTTTAATCATTAAGCTAATTTTTTATTCTCATAAATAAATTCAATTAAGTGAATAATAATTTAATAATTGGCGAGAATAAGGAAAAGCATTAAAAAATGTCACTGATTACTTTTGAAATACAGTTTTTAAAATAAAATTCAATATACCCTAAAAGAAATGATACTCTTTACGTATTGAAAAATAATTTAATATGGGTGTACAGTATTTCTATGTATGTAATAACTTATTTAAGCTGACAGATTCTTTTGCAAATATCAATATTATTTAAACTAATTTTTTGCATCCAAGAATATTAATGTAATAAAATTACAGTTAAATTATAAAATTATGTTATAAATTATGTTATAAAAATATTATCTAATAAATGTATCTAAATCAAAGAAACATTATAAGTAAAATTTTGAAAAATATTTCAATAAATGTGTTTTAAAATATTGAGTTTGTTTGTAATAAATCATCGAACAAAATTTATTTTTTAAGCAAAAAATCATTTAAATAGTATTATGTAATATTAAGAATAACTAAAATTATAATTTGTAAAATTCTTTTGTAAAGTACTTATACTTTAAATTTAAATTGTAATATTTGTTTTTTTTTTATAAAAAAAGATACAAAAATATTTTATATTTGGGAATGTTTAATTAAAATTTCTGTAATTATCAAATTGTATTGAACAGTTTAAGTATACATTTGTATTATTATTTTAGACCACTATTATAAAGTCATAATAAATTTTAATTATTGTGGGATCATGTTATCTAATTAATAAGGCCCTTTGTTAGCTATATTTGAAAATTATTAATTTAAATATTTCTGTATGAAAAAATGATTTTATTTTAGTTTTAACTTTCAAGTAATTTATTCTATTACTTTTTTAAAATGATCTTAAATTTTAAAAACCTTAATTATTCCCATTGTATAATAATTTTGTAAATAAAATATAAAACATTTATTAACATTGTTTATATATTTATATAATTTTATATAAAAGATGTAGTTAAATATTAATTTACATATTTTTTATTTAAAAAGTTAGATCCTTTATTAAAATTTAGAAATATATTATTTTAAATATTTATTTAAAGTATATAATTAATGATGGACTTAAAAAGTAATAAATTAAAAATAAATTGTTTTAAGAAATTCTTGGTTAATAAAATAATTTTTGGTAAATATGTAAAGATTAATATTTGTATGGAATCATAATCTAAAGATTGGAAATCATGAAAGTATATTAATATGTTATGAATAATTTATATGTAATTAAAGTAAAATTGTATTTATGAGCGAAACACTATTTTGTTGAAATATACTAATATAATTATGTAATTATTTTTAGTACTTTTTGTGAGTGAAAGTAGGTTGATTCATTAATCCAAAAGCTTATATGCCTGGAAACAATATATAATAAATTAATGAATTAATAATAAATTAATGAAAATATAAAATAAACAATATCAATAAATAATGGTAAGTTAACTTGTTGAAATCAAGAATTTTGTTTAATTAAAGATTGTAATTCTTAAAAAATAATATTTTAACGTTTTAATAAAAATTATATTATTTGTTCAATTTTAATGTGTCAATTTGGTGAAGTAAAGAAAAGGTATTATCTATTTCTCTAATACAATAAACACTAAAGTATAAAATATGCATAAGTAGTAAAAAACGATCAAGCTAATGAATTTAAAAAATGTATATTTTATGCTAAACGCTTTACGTAAGAATTAACAAAAAATTGTCACCAACTGACCTTTATACTTTGAATACAAAACAAAGGATAAACTGAAATTAAAGACGAAAATCGAATAGAATTTGTGTTTACTATTAATTTGATCATAGATAGGGTATACAGAAAAACAAGAATTAGAAATTATTTCTATGAGATTGCTAATTTTTTTTGCGAAATATATAACATACATTATATATATCGTAAACTTTTCGATTTAGAAACTAGAGAAATTTAATCAAATTTAATGTTCATCGTGAAATTCAAATTTAGGTAATTTGGTTGTTAATGCATGTTATATACAGAGAAAGTACACTTACGCACAAGAGAGAGAAGAGAAGATACTTCTAGCGTTTTCTGATATGATGTGTATATTAGGAGAAAGTGAGAATGTGGCGTGTAGCGATGGTGGCGCGAGTGATGACGGAAGATAGTCTTGTTTCAAAAGTTATGAATGTGTCGAAATAGCCACTGATGCAAAGATAATATATGAAATACAGAAAGGTCAGTACTTTGAAGAAGAAATAAAAAGAGCGAGTTACTGGTTTAATGGCATATACGCTTTTCTATGATTTGTAACATAACACACAATCACCCACAATGAGTGTATATAATGAGTATATTACTTATAGTATATATATACATATACATTACTTTCTTTTTCAGTATTTTTTAAAAGCAACATAATTTGTAATTGAAAAACGAACGGAATTAAGATTAATTTATGAAACGCTGATAGGCAATGTCCCTAAGTTATGTTACAAGAGAAGTCCAAGTGATTATAGCATATGCAAAATATTATTACTTACTTGATATCACGCGGTGCTGTCTTGAATGCAATGTAAAACCATCGAAGTCTACCGCCAGCGACGAAATATGCAACAATAGCTACTAAACAAAGCTGAACAATGAATAGCGAACCCATGTAAAGCCAGAGGGCGGTGAGTGCGGCTAAAAGGCCAGCCAGTAGAAACATCGCTAACAGCAGACACCGTAGCAGACGGGTGACTACAGTCCAACGGCGAATGGAAGATGAGGAACTAATGCTATCACCTCTGCCACCAGGTGCTACTGCTACCGTTTCGCAGTCAAGGGAGACGACGGAGGTGGCCCCCAAGATACCCACTGAAGGACGCCCCACTATGTGCGAGGTGATGTCTTTTGCTTCCCCCCTTTCAACGTCCTGCGAGCATAAATGTAAACCGGCTAGTTAGATGGGCACCAAGCTCAATCAATGCTGCACTTAAGTACGAAACTACAAGCCCGTCTTCGGCTGACGACTAGTGGCGCTTTTCATTTTGCTGTACCAGAACACGGATAATAGTAGGGAGTTATACGTGATTGTAGTCAAATTTTGACTTTATTGCTGTAGAATACGCCATTATCTTTATTTATCCTGTAATATATATATATCAGAATTGGATAAATATGATAAGATTTCTAGACAGAGGAAAATTATTTCTATTTGTTAAATCTAATTATTGATATGTGTGAATTTGTTTCTAATAAACGGTTATACCGATCAATCAACTCTTACTTTATAACCTTAACTAATCAACAAAAGCAATTAAATGGCTATCAAAACAGTTGCCTAATGCATATTACTACTACATTCTTTTGAATAAATTTTACTTATAAAATATTAAATTGTATACGTATAATTAAAATACTATCTACTCATATATTACAATCCAAAAACACAATTATTAATTTTTTATTTTTTATTGACATTTAAGTATTGTATATTATTTTATGTATCGTGAAATTATTTACACAATAACTTTTCTTTTATAATCCATAGAATTATTGATTAATTTTTGTTAATGTATGAAATATGTTTTCATTTTAAATATTTATTTTATGACAATTTTGTAATTGTTTTATTTATTATTAAAACAATAAAGCTAATAGATAAAAATATCTATACATATTAATTACTTATTGGCTTCATTTTTACATATGCAAGATAAGAAGTGGAACATTAATATTAATTTAAGAAGAATAATAACAAGATATATGTATATGTACATACATATCTATAATAAAAAACTTTTTATACAATAGATAAATTTAATTCTTGATACAACGTACTATTCTGTACATAGTTTTTAGAAGATAGTATATACGATAATTATTACTTTCAAATATTTTTATAGATAAAAATTATATTATATTTTTAAATTTTTCTTAAAAAATTTAACAAATTGTTTATGAATAATAGTTAACATAATATTTTTTAATAAATCTATTAATATAGCAAATATAGTTAATTTATACTTTTTATTTTTTTTTATTCATATTTGGTATAAAATTTATATATAGTTTAGTGTATTGGAGCTTAGATATTTACTTAGAAATTTGAAAAAAAATCCAAAAATATTTTATTTGATAACTAGGATTAAGATAAATTTAATTTAAATTCCATTAATATATAATTTGTTATAATAAAATTTAAAGATATATTTTATTCAATTTGACAAAGATAGATATCAGGAACAATAATCAAACACTTATGAATACACACAAATGTAATTATACACAAATTCATAAATATTATATTTTTATAATAAAAACGTTTTAAATGTAATATAATAAATATGTTTTAAAACATTTTGGATTGTAAGACAGCATGAATATTTTATATATTAGATATTATTTTAGACATTATATGTTGTTGTATAATTTTATATATAATTGTAATCATTAGCTAGGAAACTGATCCCACTTCCGTAAAATTAAATATATAAATATTTCAATATAAATATATTCAAATTAAATATTCTAATTTGTATAGAAAAATGTATATAATATATTGATATATTTAAATATTCTATTTTTTTCTATTTTTTTCGAATTATTATATAATAGTAATTAGTAATTAATTAAAAGAAATTCTGTTGAAATAGCATACTTAATATAAACTAATCAAAATTACATCAAATTGTAGTTCTATTATAATACTAGAAAAATTCTCAAATATCATTAAAATAATAATATTAAATATGAACTTTACATTATTGTATTCGTTTTAAAACATTAATAAAAGATTAAATGAAAGTAGTTTCTTGTATAAAAGTTTATTTGTTATTGAAGATATTGAATAGTAGGTATTGAAAATAAATTGTCAATAATGAAAGGAGAATTTTCTATTGAAAACTAGTTTTATAATTTAAAGAATTTATTTCTTTTTAAATTGAACGTGTTTTATTATGAATGTATATTGATATTGATATTTTATTTTCTTAAATCATGGACGAAAAAATATGATTTTTTTATGAACCTTAGCCTATAAAAAATATACGGTACGAATATTAAAAAATACCATATCGGCCAATTGCTAAATATTTTTATATAAAATCATTTACTTGTAGTTAACATAAGATGATATGGAAAAAATCAATGAAATCTATTTAAAAATGTTTCTTATTTATTTTAAAAATTATGTAATAATCTATTAAAATATTGCATCTTAAAATAGTATTTAATTTTTATTAATTAAATAAATAATTTTTCTAATTTAATATGTACAGATGTGTTTTTATAGTATATTTATTTTATATAATTAATATTGTTGTAAAAATGTAAAAAACAGAAAGTTTATAATTTAAATCATATGCTTCTGTATATTAATTAAAAGTTTTACATCTTCATATTTTACATAATACGTATTGTACATTTATGAAAAAATTTTAGAAAATTAAAACTGAATTTTTGTATGATCGCGAATAAATTAAATAAACAAGTAGTTTATAAATTTTATTAATATTGTTTGCTAAGACATTACATTTATTTTATTTCATAATAAAAATACTGTTTGATATAATACAGAATACGAATATTATGTGATAACTATCTGTAGGTACATTTTCTTTGTAAACATGATATTAATGATTAAGTTAATATCACAGATTATAAAAAATCATATAAATTTTATTATTAGTTTTTGTTACACTTGACATATTTAGTATAAATAAATCAAATTTCTCCATTTAAAATTGTCACATATCGAAAAGTGAAAACATCGGTTGTTATATAATGAGTAAGAAAAAATTTAGTTATTTATTTTGTCAGGAACAGGACATTCTATAGATAATATTTCACAAAACAAATGATACTGCAATAGTATAGAAGAACCTTCATCAACTAGATTTCAATATAGAGTTTATTATTTCTCTCTCTCTCTCTCTCTCTCTCTCTCTCTCTCTCTCTCTCTCTAACGGGCTATGTAATTCTAATGAAATGTTAATTTTGATAGAATAGTGGCTATAAGTTATAAACTTGATTAATGTTTATTAGGGTTTAAAATGTGGTTTAAAAACGTTTATAAAAATACTTGAGTACAGAATAGTATATTGTCCACATCTTGGAAACATTGATTTTATTATGTGTGTATTCAATAATTTAAAACAATAAATATTATTAATAATAAAAGCTTCGAATGAAAAATATAATAAGAAAATTATTATGGAATTGTATAAATATTACGTAATCAAAACCAATTTTCTTACTGCATAAATATAAATTAAAATAATGTATACTAAAATAAAAGTGAAACCTTAATTAAAATTGATAAACAACATTGAAAAAATACACATGTTATGATATACAATTATAAATAATTCAACGTGACAAAAAAAATTAACCATGCTTTCAGTCAAGGATAGAAATACATAAAAATGATTAATTATTAACAAAAATCGATGCTATAAAAAGCCAGGATTCTTTTTTGAATGACGTATAGTATATATTTCTAACATATTACTCTTATATACTGATTACATTAAGTTGTATTTATGTTAAAAAACATTAGAAAAGTAAAAAATTTGTTGCACGTTTCAATATTTTTTTTAGTGTGTATATTGAATTGATAGATAAATAATTGAATTCAATTTGTAAAAAGTATTTACATAAAAAAGGATTGTATATGACTGTATGAATATAAAATTAAAAATAAAAAAAATTGAATTTAAAATAAGATATAACGCAAAAAAGCCAAAATATATACAGTTAATCACTATATACATATATATATATATAACTATATAACTATATATACAGCAAATAACAAACTAATCACATCATAATGAGATATTCAAATTACTACTAGAATTTATTGAAAGATATTAGATCCAAGATTTTCATGAGAAATTCATTAAAATATAAATATATGTAAATATATATATATATATATATTTTATTTTTAATGATTTAACAGTGATGTTCAGAGTTTTGTGAATACATAATTTTTAATAAAAAAAGTAAAATAAAATAAAAAATATTTAAAAATTGAATTTAGAGTAATCTATAGAGTAATCACGTATAACAATTTGAATTCTCTCTGACTTTCAACTTTAAACAAGATTGTATGTGTTAGTGAACAATATTTTCTGACAATCACTCTATACTTTATCAGTGTAAGAAAATATTGTTGTTGTACTCTTTTTCTCCTTTATCATGACTTAGTCTTATCGAATCATATTATCTTCAGAAACATTATTAGCTATTTTTATAGTATTTATTCTAATAATAAATATTTCCTGAAATAACGTGATACTTTGAATACTGTTATTTACAATACCCTTTGTAATTGAAGTAAGAGGCTTATAATCACTATATTAAGCGAAGAACTATTTTTATACTATATATTTTTGCAATGTTTACCGAACCTATTATTGATATAATTTAAGATAGAATATAATATTAAACAATTATATTGAAAACCTATCAAAAAATTTCTAGCAGCTCCGTTATGATTTATTTCTCCTATAATATAATTCATGCTAGATAGAATATTTAATTCTCAAATGACCATATTTACTGCTTTATAGAAAAATATTTTTATATATAATATAATATAATAAATATTATCATATAAGTAAAATGTTAGAAACTTTTGCAGGCTTTCCTTAAAAATTAATAGCGTTTTCTGCGATACAGTAAAATTTCGTTTAATTTAATTTTATTGACAAAAAACAAATCACGTAGTCTGGTTGTATAGTAATACACCCTTTCAAATAATATCATACACATAATACCTATTTTATCTATAAGATAATAAATTATCTTGGAATTATTTTACTGTGCAATCTTAATTATATGATCGCTTTCATACAAATACATTGAGTTTCCTGCATTAATTGTAAAAGAGGTTTGCTTTAATTTAATGTAAAATATTCATATATTTTCTGTGAATATTTGTAGTTGAAAGTATAAATTAAACAGGTCTTAATTATCTTAACATGTACTCAGATTATCAAGTAGAAATTGAATACCCACCCTTGATCTACGTTGTTTTATAATCTACATTTCTATATTCATTTCAGAGATAGTTATGTGTGCATTAAAGTCATTATTTTTTGTTATATGATTTATTTATTATTTTTATTACTAATAACGTTTAATTAGTAAATTACATCGCATACGACTTTAATTGTAGGTATAGTTATTTAGCTATTTAAAAATATTTGCAATTTCAAAAGTGGTCATTGGCAACAATATTAACTTTCTATAAAACTACTATAATATTTTCTACCATTTGTGCACTAAAGTTGAATTTATATCGTTGGCGCGACGTATATTATAAGAATCATTTATATCATTTTAAGTATCTAAAACACATGATTAATGATAAAGAATTATCGAATAATGTATCTGAGTTTTTTTTATCAAATATTTAAACAGTATTGTTATATATTAGTAATAGAAAATTAATCAAAAAAAAATTTTTTAAATATACATTATAAATGCTTAAATGATTTATCTATTCTTAGAAACAATGTATATTTATAATCTTAATTTATACACAATCGATAGTATTATCGAAGATTTAATTAAATAATACAATAATAAGTTAAAATAACTACACAGAAAACAAAAACAATCATTTGGATAATAATAAATTAACTAAATAAATTTAAAAGAAAAAGATTATATGTTATTTAAACAAAATATGCAATTAATTTAATTTTTTAAATGAAATACATTTTACAAGCAGAATTCTATGCAGAAATAATCAATATGCAGAATTCTAAATGACCTTTATAAAATATGCAATAAAATACATACTATTTATTAATACGTTTTAAACAATAAAGCTATAACTTAGTTTATTGAACAATAGTTGTTGATCGATTTTCAACTTACCTACTATAAAGTACGATTCAAGAATCAATTTTAATCTATATATATATATATCTAATTATTATGTATAAACAATTAAAAATATCTAATGGATACGCAAAAAGAATTTACTTAATAAATTAGTTATAAACTAATTTTATTATTTTTATCATAAACCTCTTCCTAAAGGAGATAATAAAGACGAAATTTTTTTTATAAACTATAATTTAACTGTGATTTTTTCATGAAAAAGGAACATGATTTTTTTTTTTTAAATTAATGTTAAAAAAAAAATAACCAAATCATTCTGTAATATAGTAGAGGATGAGAATCATAACCAGGATGTTCAATTATTCATTTATATTATACGATTGCCAATTGATACTCCTTTAGTTGTTCCATTTATATATCCACTTTGCGTAACTAAAATTACCTTTATTATTACGTCTGTTTGAAAATAATTAAAATATTGGTGACATTGCATATACTTCGATACGTATTTAAAAATCATAATATTATAATTTAATATTATTTTGTTAATTACATGTATATAATGAAATTGTTACATTTTTGTACTTGTATTTCAATTTTCAACTGAAATTATTTTATCATTTTTTATTTTTTAATAGGAAGATATTCGGAGAGATTTAGTCATTTTTTTAATCTTCTTAAAGTCTAACAGTTTTCTCAACCTATTATAGAGAGCTATATCAACTATTAGCTATTAATACGATCTTAATTTACGGTGGTTCGGAGAGTTCAAAGGAGTATGCAGCTCGCAGTAGCTCCTGTCAATTTTGTGTACTTTAAAAGAAGGATTGGACTTTTATGTTTTATTATCTTGAGAAGACGGTTTAATTTTTAGGAGTGATTATCTTGAAAAATGCAGTATCTATTTTTCTCAAAGTAGTAGAATATATTCTGAAATTCCACTTCACAATACTTTATTTACTATGTTTACTATCTTCCCCAATAACCGCACAAAACTTTAATATTGAACTATCATATTTTTTAAAATTTCCAATATAATAAGCAAGTTTAAATCGAAGAGATAGACTTTAGATTAATTAGTCAAGCTTATGCTTCATAAACATCTCCGTAATGCAATATCAATGTGCAATATACTTGCACATATGGTGAATTCATAATATCCTGAATCTGATTTTTGGAACTTAAATTACTTATTTCTTTTTTATAATTGTTACTTTAGTAATTACATTTTTATTTTTTCTTTGTTAAGCTCATCTTTACAATAACCAGCCATTTCATTTTATTAAAACATTCTTGGATTTTCTATAAAAGAATGTTTTATTGAACCTATAAACATTTCTTATAAAATGTATTTATATAAAAATTTGTAATAGTATTTATTATTCTTAATACTTAAATTAGAATTAATTCAAAATAATAATTATATTTAATAGTTATCTTTATTATAGATAATAATATTTATCGATAACTATTAACTTTGTCATTATACATATTTTTAATATATTTATTTTAATTATTATAATTATAATAACTTATTACAATTATATATTATAATAAAATTCAATTCGTAATATAGAACATCCATATTAGGATAAGAATAGCATAACTAGATTATAAAACTGATACACACAGATTCTGATTTGAATTTATAAAACAAGTATTCTGAATCAAATAATTGTTCAAATCAAAATTTTAGTTGTAAATGCTTTCTATATCTATTATCTGACTATTGAGGCTTTTTGTGAGTTTATCGACAAAGACTTTAATATTATAGATATTTAAATTTTCAGTTTAGTTTTTATTTTAATAGTATTCAGTTTTTATAATTAATACTATTTCATAGTTAAAAGTTTCATTTTAAGTAAAGTCGTTATCATAATATGACTATTTAACATAAATTGGCATTAAATATTTACCCATTTACTATTGTTGACACCAATAACCTGTTTAATACCATCTACATATACGGAAGTATAAATATCAACTCTTTCAGATTGATTTGTTGTATGTCTGTTATTTCTTTTATCATTTCTTTAAAATAAGTAGAGGTTATTTCGTAAGTTAGTATTTTATTATTCAATAAGTTATTAAAATTGTTAAATATTTCTCTATGTATATATCGAATGAGAAATGTATAAATTTTTATAATGTTAAGGCAGCAGATATTTCTGTTGTTTACTTTACCAACAGAAGAACGCTATATAACGCTATAAGAACGCTAGTCATAACTATTGTTTGTTGAACTAGTCATTATTTTCTACTTGAAGCAGTGTACCTTTAATGTTTTCTACTTATTCTATTAAGCTGTTATTATATAAATCTTTTAAGGCTATATTACCGTATATATTATCATGATATGTACTAGGTTACAAATAACAACGCAGTGTGGCATTATATATTCTTTAACTACTTGATGCGTTAGTGATAAAGTTTTCTACTTTTATCATCATAATAATAGAATCTATGCAAGTATTCTTTCCGTATAATCAACTTTTAAATAAGAAAATTATGTTAGCTTCCTTGACAAACCAAATATTTTCTATTATTATAAATTATTATAAATTATAAAATGTACAGCTGTTAATTATGCATAATATATTTGATTAATTTTAATCATATTCTATTGCTTCTGTATAGATAATGAGTTTTTTAAAAATATATTATATGATTTTTAATGAAATTTTAATTTATATCTAGACATCATAAATAATCTGTATATAATTTTCGTAGTATACACATATTTTTTAATGAGCAAATCTTTTTTTGTTTAGTTAATTTTTTTATTGATCTATTTTTCTATTAATATATTAAATACTCTAGTAATACCAGCGCTAGTTGAACTGATAAATTTAAAAATTATTTATTTCAAAATTTATATAAATTATTTTATAGAAGATTCATTAACCTTTCGAACTTTATCAAACCTCTTGAAAAGTTCTGAAATTTCTTATCAATTTATTACAAACATACAAAAATAGACTGTACACAACAAATTAATATTTATCTTTTAGAGAAAAACTCACATTAATAGATGTCTAATTCAATACAAATGTTCATAAACATGCATATTTTAATATATACGTTTCAAGTATTCAGTTAATTTCAAAATATTAAAAAAATTTTAAATATGCGTTTTAAAAATTCATAGTAGATAATTCTGTAACTTTAACAGTTTATTTGTAAATTTCATCGAAGTATATTTCATTAATATTTAAAAAAAAAATTTTTTTTCGTATATTTTATTTCAATTATATTATTAACTACATATTTATATTCAAACAATTAATATCGTATTAGACATTTTGTTATTTTCTTGATTTAAATTGAATTATTTCTAATGAATACATATTAATAATAAATAATTATGTGTATTATTGGAATAAATCGTACAAGTATGTAATTGTATGTATTAAAGATATATTTTATTTATTATAAAGTAAATTTAAAAACAAATTAATATATAATTATAAATATAAGCTTTCAATTTAACATCAATTGAGCACATGATATACTTTTCAGATAGTGGTGTTTAATCAATAAAGTTAATTAATTTATTAGTAATAATTATTATAAAAACAAATTAAATAAATTATACGCATAATTAATAAATACAGTTTTACAATAGTTTAAATGATGTTTATTAAATTAAAAAAATATATTTGTCCCAAACAATTTATAAAGACATTTTTAAAATATTGATATAACTATTTATTTTGCAGCTATGTAAATAAAATACTAAAGTAAATTCAGAACAAATTTTAACTAATAAAGCTTCATATTGATTTTTTGATCCATTTTAAATAAATTAGATTATACAAATAATTTTATTGTAATTTTTAATTGTATTAAACAATTTTATTTATTTAAATTTGTAGTATTAACAATGAAAAGTATTTATCAATACTATTATGAATAAATATTTAATATTAGAATTTTTTAGTTAAAATATTCGACTTTAACTAAACTTCTTTTTATTTTCAATTTAAAGTACATAATATTTTGTATTTCTTGAATGATAACATTTTTAAATACATGTATATAGTAATTTTATTTAAATGCAATTTCGTAAATATGCAGCTCGTGTTGGTATAACATTTGTCAAAGTATATTTTCATTTCTAAAAATGTTTAACTTTTCTTTATATGTAATTAGAATACTTCAAGTAATTTTTTTTATTATATAAAACTGTCATTATTTAGTGTGTATATACATCGAAACATGTGTTGGAATATTAAAAAAAAATGTATTACCTAATGATTTCATCATCTTTTAATACTTTTTATTTATTTGTGCACTTGTAATCAAGATTTATTGTTTTGTAAAGTAATCATCGAAAAATATTGATAAATATGCTGAGTATATTGTAGCAACTTCACGTAAATTTCACGTCTACTCGTTTCTTAGGTTTTCTTAATTCGTCCTACTTAATATGTATGTTACGATACCACAAAACATGAAGAATGTTTAAGATTATATATACATTCTATGTATAATAGATATATATATGTATTAAAATTATCATCAAATATCAATCGTCTTATGAATATTAGTGACATAAGTGAGCTATATAATTCTTGCATTAAATAAAAATTGCCTTTCGATAGAAATTTTAATATTGTTAGAAATTACTTTGTTTAAGAACAACTATTTCTTTTTTACATATGTTTCGTACAAGATTATACAAATTGATAGTATTATCCTAAACTTTCCATTTTTATTCTTTTTTCTTATTAATTTCTCGAAATTAAAATTTATATTAAAACCAATTTTTTGGTATTTTGATCTTTTTTTAATAATTATTGGTTTTAATTTACATATACGATTTTTCACAAAAATTAATAATAATCTTTTCAAGAAAAAATCAACGGTCATGTCTATATTGTTAATTTGTCACATAAAATATTAAAAAAAGTGTACTGGATTTACTTGATCTATATTGTTGTAATTGATTTGCGTAGTAAGTGCGTTCGATAATTTGTTTTCATTGCTGATACTGCTCATGGTAGTCTTCTTCACAAGATCCGATATGCTTACTGCTACGCCTTTGTAAAATCAATTCTTACATATAAGTTCAAGACGTAAGCATGTAAACCAAAGAACTTACAGTTTACTTGAGTGATAATTTGAAATCAGCAAGATAATATAATAACATTTAAGAATAGAAATCACGGCGATCGTATGCAACCTTTATCCGATTACAGCTTCACGGCAATAAGATAAATAATAATTAATTATGAATTAATAAATAACCACACATACACTTTGTCATTTATAAATCCATTTACCGCATTTAATCACTTGTAATGATTCGAGTACAACTTTAGATGCCGAGCGAAATTCAAGACTAAGATTATAGACTTTTGAAACCAGGCCTGTGATGAATACTGCAAATGCATTCGAATAGACTACATTTCTGGCCCCCTCCAATTCGTACTCTTGCTGTGATACTATTGCTATCTGTATGGATGTTACTATACAATTACAGACTGTATCTATGTTTATAATCTAAGCTTTGATTTTAAGGTCTAGTTAACTTATTGAAGGACAATTTTTTTATTATTCGTAATTAATAATTTTCAATTTAGCCTTATTTTTTTAGTTGATTATTAAAAAATAAGTGAATTTATTTTTAATTTATCATAATTAATTGATTAAGCATTTATGATATTCACATCGATAAATTATTATGAAAAGTATATGATAATTCAGTTATTTATTGTATGTGATATTTTAAAATAAATTATTCGAATTCTATTATAATAATGATGCGAAATGGCCCTTATCAAATAAGAGAAATAAATAATACAGTTTAAAGAATTAATATATATTGAAAATCCATTCATGAGTATTATTTTTTATTACAACATACATAAATATTAAACAATATTTTCATTAAAAATTGTATTCATATATTTCCAGTGTTATACATTTAATGCATATACAATAGTAATAATTATAAAAGTAGTGAATTAATTGTATGTATTAGTTGATTTAAGAAATAATGAATAATGAATATTAAATAATAAGTACTGTATAATTCTTCCCAGTTTCAACTTTTAAAATTCTTTTTGGAATATTCATAGAGCGTGCATATTAATGAACACAACTAAAAAAAGGATTATCTAGGATTCGCCCTATAATTGTATTCAATTCAATAATAAAATTTACGTAGATTGGTATCTATGAAATTTTATATGTTTAATTGTGCATAAAAGCACAGTTCCCAGTTTAATTTCTTTATAGCCTATAATATTTTTGTCATTTAATATTATATTAATTAAGTGAAAAATTTATGCCTGTAAGTAAATAATATATACATCTATGCCTATAATAAATAATAATAGATTGCAATGATTATATTTATAATTAAGAGAAAATTCAGTTTAATTCGTGATACTTACATCTATTTTTTAATTATACCAATAAATATATTCTGAAATACAATTTTGTGTTCCAACATAAAAAATAATAAAGATTAGAATATTATATTTTATATATGTAATAATCAATATATCCTTTATTGAAAAGCACTTTTTTTTCTTCCAATTTTATAATTTTATAAAAATGAGTTTATATGGAAATGTAAAAAAATTGTATTATATTTAGAATGTCTTCAAATTATAACACTGATTTTCTACGAAAAACATTTATCTTTAAAACCTACAACAACATTTTATATGCTCCAAGATATGCATTTGTATCATCTCGATAATCCAATGGTTTTCACTGTAATTTAATAAATTTGCAGTTACAAGTTGTATTTCCCAATGAGAATTGCATACGTTACCGGATATTAAATTTTTTGAACAAAAACTTGATATAGTCTTTTTAGAAAGTTATTCTGTTATACTAAATAAAACAAATATGAAAATAGAATTAATTAAGAAAAAATTAGAAAATAATAAGAATTAAATTTTATTTAAGTGATCTTTAATTTAAAGGAATGAAAACAATATTAATTAAATGATTCAACTTATTTATAGTATATCGGAAATTTCACTAACTAATTTTATCTAATGAAATTATAAATAATTCATACTATTTACATAATATATAATTCTTGTATAATTAATAAGAATACAAACTTATATTATTTTAATCATATAACTTAATTATACTTTATTATTATTGATAAAATTTATATTTTAATATAAATACCATTTGTAAATATTTTTAAATATATACCTTATATTGAAATAATATTAATCAACGAATTTGAAAGTTAAATTTCAGTACTTAAATTTTTGTTTGAAATAAATTTTCTTTCGTGTTTATTGTTTATAACGATAATTTATAATAGATAATTTTTTATTAATTGATAAAACAATAAAATAATATTATTTTTTAAAAATAAACGAAAACACATTTATTTTTTCATATTAAATGACTTTTTTATTTATAAAAATCTGGAGTGTAATGCCTTAAAATCATTAAGTGTTTAAGTAAAGAAATTTAAAATGTTTAACTAATTTATAGATATTATAATTAAGATATAGTATTAAAAAATATTTTATTGAATTTATGATTTTAGACAGGTTGAATATAACATTTTTTTAAAAAGTTGAAATTAATAACATTAAAAATGTAATATATATTCAAGATGATATTACCACTTATTTTGATTACTTATAAATTTTTCATAAATGTAATCTTTATAAATAACAAAATTTTAAACAGTTTTTATATAATTATTAAAATATTCGTTAAGTAAATTTATACAAGAAATATGGAAATTGTATGAAAAAACAATTAAAGATTATATAATGAATCTAAAGAACGCTAGAGTCAAATGTTAATTATTGAAATTTGTTCTGCATATGTATAACATTAATGACAATTCATTTAATACATAATGATAAGTATATAAAATACAAAATACTTTTTTAAAGATATATTAAAATAAATGTCTTTCAAATCAATATTTAATTTAGTTTAATTTTATATTGAACTTATTTATCATCATGTAAATATATGATTCATTTAATATGATATAATACATTATTCCTTTGATTATTTAAAAAAATATTTTATGATTTGTAAATATTGTAAATTTATTATATTCTTTTATTTAAACTGCAGTTTTAAAGCAATGCAAATTAGAACAAATAGAAATGATAAAATAATGCTTAATAAAAATATGTTGATCTGATAGAATTTTTTATTTATTTCAATTTTAATTTATTAAAATAAATTCAATATTTAAAATAAAGATTAAATGAAATTTATCATTGTATTTAGAGTGTATAGAAATGTATAAGCCGGAAGATCTTAAATGTATAAGATTGTTAGGTGATAATATTCACTAGTATAAAGCAACTTGGGTACGTTAAAAATATACAACAAGATTATAATAAATTAGAGTAAAATATAATTATTGAATACTAGTACTACAATTACCTATGATTATGAAAGTTTGAACTTCTTAAACAATTGAAATATTTTTTAACGTTATTTTATTAAATGTAATAATATATATTTATTTTTTATTTAATGATATGTTGTGATGCAGTTTAATTGATGCAATTGATTAATGATTCTGCCTAAATATCTGATATGTAGAGATAATAAATTTAAAGGAAGGATAGTTTGCATGTAAAACTTTCTTGTTTCTTAATTTAAATTAATTAACATCACAATTCTAATTATTTTCTTGATACTTGAATTCTCACTACTTATCTTCAAAATTCTTTAAATATTTTTTTGTTATTACTTTACTACAGAAAATTTTGTTATTATGCTATTTTAAATTCTTAAAAATTATTATTTCTTCTTTTGACTTGAAGTCAGTGGGATATTATAGTGACAACAGTGGGTGTTATAAGAATAAACCTCAGAAGTATAGTATACCTTCTCTACCTTCTTGAAGTAAAAAGAAGCCAATTAAGTTTTTTGTTACACATTTGTCATTTAAAATAATTTTTCCTTCTCGCTGTTAAAAAAATAAATAATTTTCATTATTTAAGTATTATAAATTTAAAAATTAGTATTTAGAATAACTATAAATAAAACCTAATTAAAACATAAATAATTATATTTATTTATATTATTATATTAATAATTATTTATGCTTGACTTTATCCTATTTATTTATCTAAATCAATTATTAATCTAAATTTGACTCATCTAAATCTTGAAAAGCTGCTTGTATTGTCAATATACTAATTGTTTTTCTAAAGTCAAATTTATACGAATAAATCCAGGTTATCAATGCAATTTGATATCACGTATCTTATTATAAACTGTACCTTGATTATTTTATTAGATATGATTTTATTGTAATAAAAGCACGAAGGTAATCATAATTTTTCTCTTTAATAAACGAAACTAAATTAGACTAAGTAAACTAATTTTATATATTCTTTTTTTAATTTAATTGAATAAATCTATATAAAATAAATTAACAAAATACAATAATACGCGCCAGATTAGTTAATAACATACTAAACATTTAAAAAATATTATATTGTCTCTACTAACTATGGAAATAATGGCAAAACTTATATAAAATACTTATAGTATCATTTATAATATTTTATAACTTATTTATATAAGACACTTAGTAGCAAGCGTGTAATAATTAATCCCTTAATTATATGATTATTTTTATTATAATTATATAATTATTATATATTTATATTAGAATTAATTATACCCTTAATTATTTTTTTACTAACATATATTTATAAATAATATAAAGCTGAAATATATTGTGAATACTTGTTCAATGTATCTAAACTGATTTTTATTGCATTAGCTTAAATTGCACAAAATATTCTTTAACCTTAATTAATTTTTTATAAGGAAGGAGCAGCGAATACGTTACAACTTTAGATAAATATATTAATTATTTATAAACGCGAAGGTTATTAGTTTTTATGAAATATAAGTTGATTTTATAAGTATGTTGAAAAAATGTCATTGTTATAAATTTTTAACAGAAATATTATTCAGGATATATTTTCTTTAAGTAATTTGAGAAGGAATTAAAGACATGAATTAGGATATGTTTCAAACAATTTTTTAAATTTCACGCACTACTATATATAATTATGAAACGTCGATTGATATACACGTTTATGATAGAGTTAAGATTCATATTTTAATAATTAAAATATATCTATTAAAATTTTCTATTTTGTATTTCTTACTATCTAAAAATCAAATAAATAACGTGTATATGCTACTGTTATTTAACAATATTATAAAAGCAGTATAATAACATTACACATTTACGAAGTATTGTTATTAAACTGAAAAATAATTATAATAAATATTTATCTATAATTGATAGAATATTGATTATATCTAAATAATCTATTTATTTATTGAATAATTAATAATGAGTTTTGATTAATTTCTAATAATGAATAAAAATCAAGAAAGTCATGATTTGAAATAACAAAGGTAGTGGAGTGCACTAGATTGCAGTTCGAAATATTATATATAGCGAGATAAAATAACAGTGTGGAATTACGTCAATAAAACCGCATTTTCTGAAATAATTTCGTCTTCTTAGTTAGTAACTAGTTTTTGTATATTTTAAAGTAAAGATTTATAATCGTAATTAGAAATCTTACTGATTTGTATTTTAATAAAAGTCACAAAACGTGTACAATTGTAATGCGTTATACCATGCATGCTTATAGAGATGGATTGATAGTTAAGAATTATTAAACTCATTTAAATTATAATTTAATTACTTAATATATAATCTATAATAAATCGTTTTTTATTATATAAATAATAAAGTATTACTAGCTTGAAATGTAATTGCAAATAGTTATGACAAAATGATTAATAATAGATATTTTGAAATTCTAGTAAATTTTTTATTTTTTTAAATTCTACTTTTGATATTATATAGTTTTACTTCACTATATAATCGATGTATTGCGACGAATGTTGTTGAAAACCCTAGAATTCTCATAAAGAGATAACTTCAATATTATTTGCTTTGTAGATTTATTAATTCTAATAGATATTTTTGGTATGTAAAAAATTATTCTTTTTATAATCTAATTTGTTTAAATCTATAGATTTAAACAATAGCCATCCTTCATTCTAAAATAATTTATTGTATGTTTTGAATAAACTGAAGTTATTAGATTATTATATAGTTTAATGCGTTATTGTACACTCAATTGGTTTTATACTAGATTTTATATTGTTTTATATTACAAAATTTTTTAATATAAATATATATTTACTATACATTTATATATTTAACTATATTTATTACTTCTCCTAGTAATATTATAAGTAATTAAATAAATATTTGGATATAAATCCAACTATTAGTAATAATAGTATTTTGTAGAAGATATACGAAGAATGTGTTTAAGGAATTCAAAAAATATTTGAATATAAATCTATGTAATAATATTAATGGTAATAATAGTAATATTAATAAATAATTAGTAATAATAAAAATATACAAATTCAATATTTCAATCAGAACATTAATTACTAAGTTATTTAACAAATAAGATCTCGTAAAGAATATTTAGAAGATTAGAAGGTATTAAATATTTGCCCTCAATTTAATAATTAGTTTTTAAAAAGATTGGAATGTGTTTTTTTTTAAATGTGTACAGTATAATTTTGGCATTGTCTTTGCTAAGTAGACTATTAAATTACTGATATTTAAATATTATTTAATCAAATGAGAAAGAATCGTAAATTGATTTTGAAATAACCTCACACGTAATTCTACAAATAATTTATAAAAAAGCTATGAAAGTTCGTTAAAAACAATATGAGAAAAGTATATAATTTATTATAGAATAATAATAGTAATGTTTTTATTAATACTATTTAATATTTTATTTATATATATAATGCTTTTAAAAGTATACATTTTAATATATTCGTATAATTTAACAACTTATTTATAACAAAAACGTAGCTATTAAAAATACGTGATACAGGTTTTTATATAAATTTATTTTTAATTAATGAAAAATCTTTTATAATTATTTCGTTAAATAATCTATCACAATATTTTTCATACTTATCTTGTAGAATATATTGAAATTAAGCGTTTTGCGCATGTCCCAAAAAGAGTTTTATCAAGGTTAGTCTCAAAAGTTTTAATGTTTCAAAAAGAGTTTTGTCATTTAAGCAGGCTAGATGATTTTGAAAATAATTTTTATAATAATTAATATTTGCATGAAACAACAAAAATTAATTTTTTTCTTGAAGACAGAAAGTGTACATATAGAACACAAATGGATATTACAAATAAAGCATCATTTATTACCACTGCAGGTTTTTGCCCCGATTGTGGATCAATATTACCACTGCTTAATAACCAGCGAGGAGTGACTTGTTATTCATGCTCGCGAAATTGGGAACCTGAAGGTTTATACTTAACCTAAAATTTTTAGTATTAATAAGTGAATTTTATATTTAAATAATGTTTAATATAAAATTAAACTCTTAATATGAATTTAAATTTTTTTTACATTTTTAATTAGAAATATCAACACATTAAGAGAAATAGTAAAAAATTATAAATTTGAAATAAATAAATTAAAATTAAAATAAATAACAAATATGCTTTAAAATTTTTTAAATAATAATATATATAACAATCACTGTTTTTTAATTTTAAAAATATTCTTCAAAATAATATACTGATATTAAAAATACATATATATACAATCAATTTATATGTGTAATTTTATATATAAAAAGTAACAGTAATGAAATTTATTTATTAATATATTGAATTAAATTTAAATGTTTCATTGATAGTTTTTTTATGGTTCAGTTTAATTGATAATTTTATGAAATAAATATTTAATAATCCACTATTATAGTTTTTGGATATATCAATATTATAGTTTTTCAATATGTCAATATAGTTTTTGGATATATGTCAATGATATATACAGTTACATTCAATAATAAAGATACATATACCTCCGCAAAACAATTTGGTAATATTGAAGAACTAGAAGGTCCTATTATAAATCGACAATGTCTTCATTGTAACAACAATAAGATGTCTTATGCAACTTTGCAATTGCGTTCAGCCGATGAAGGTCAAACAGTGTTTTATACATGTACAAAATGCAAGTAAGTGAATAGTTTTTCAGAATAAAAACTTTATTTAACTATTTTGATTCTAGATTTCTAATTTGTTTAAATTGCAGATACAAAGAAACTGAAAATTCATGATTTATATTAAGACATGTGCTTAAGAACTTTATACTTTATTTAATAAATTGATAATTACATGACACGATCCAAATATTTGAAAATTAATTTTCTCAGATCTAGAATTGGATATACTATAATAAAATAACCATATATCTACCAAAATTAAAAAACTGAATATTAATAATTAGTAAGGTTTAAAAAATAAATCTATTTTGATTATTCATAAAAAATAATATTAAATTTTGAGCTTGCAAAAAACTTAAAAATAATTAGCAAACAATACATGTTCGCATACATCACTATATATTAATAAAAAATTTTATAATGTAAACATTCATGATAATTATACTATTATTTTAATGAATTTAATGGAAAAATGTCAAATATCGAATATCAATTCTATGATCATCATTTATTACTTTCGTACATAGTAGCTACAAATTTTGTAATTTTGTGATTCATACAAAATATTCATATGAAAATGGTTCATTAGTTTTTTATTAACAATTACAAGTTTTATTATCTCAATAACTCTTGAATTTGTTATTTACATAATCAATCTTCCATATATCCAAAGACAGATTATACAATATAATTAACAACAGTTTAACTTATTTTACAATTATAATGATGGTTTAAAACATTCATCTAAGAAGTTTTCCATTGAATGGTATAGATGAAGTCGCATTCTAGCAATATCGTGGGTTTCATCAGTGTAAGTCTGAAAAATAAATTTAAAATTATAGTTATTATAAATATTTTTTCATTAGAACCTTTTCTAAATAATAGGTTTTATATTTTGTATTAATTCATATTCAGTTATAGAATGTGATGTTATCAATATGTGTACTAAATTTTGTTAATATATGTACTATATAATGTATTTTACCTGTTGTCTAAATAAAATATCTTTTTGCTCTAAAATCTTAGCTAGTAGCATAGATTGTTGATAATGAACATTATCATCAAGGGTACCATGAATTAAATAAAACTCTTTATATCTGATATTGTCAACCTTATTAAGGAGTTGGCTTTGATCATAGCCCCATAAATTATCACTAGCATTAGGAAGGCCCATGAACCTTTCCGTATAAATGGAATCTATAATGAAAATGGATTATTTGGAAACACTAAATGTTTTTGAAGGAATATATATATATGTAATGGAGGCCTTCTTAGAAAAAATTTTTATTAAGTTATAGAATGACTAATTTCTACAATATTAAATTATTTGCTAAGATAAGTATAATTGATTTCTCGTAAACATACTTTTAAATCACTCAACCAACCCAACATTTAGTGTAAAATCTCTTTTCTTAAATATCACGACAATAAAAATTAATTTACTTTGTTTTTAAATCGGTTTGTTTAAACAATTATTTGTAAACAAAATATAATAAGTTTAAAATTACGGTTTTACCATAAAGTGTCCAATCAGTTACAGGTGCAACTGATAAGCCACATTTAAAAATTCCATCATAGTCCTTTGCTAGTGCCATTCCTGTAGCATAACCTCCATAACTCCAACCCCATATAGCAGTTTTTGTAGCATCAATGAAGGAAAAATTGTTCTGTAAATACCTATAAATACACAGATTTATTACAGAACTATGTGAATATTTATTTTCCTAATCAAATATGTTTTGTATATTGACAAATAAACAGATTAATTATTAAAGTTACTTTTTGTAAAATTGCATATATATTATTTTTATAAGTATAAATAATTAATTCACATAAAAAGTTACATTGATGTATTCAAATTTTATTCATGAACTGATGGATAATACAATTAATAAAATGCATTATACTTATTAGTACATATTTTGTATTCTTTATATAACATTCTTTAAGAATTATAACATTCTCATTATGAAAAATCATTACTTTTTTGGACGTAACATTTTCACTTTATTACTATTGAATTGAAATAATTATTCTTAATGCAATTTCATGAATTACAAATACTATTTTAATATTTTAATTATTATAATTAACTATCGCTCAATTCAAATATTTTATCATTTTGAACCTATTTTCAATATATTAGAACTGAATTTTATGAAGGTAACATTAAAAAAAATGTATATTTATAGTACATTGAATAATGACATAGATTCGATTAAAAATACAGTTAAAATTCTTTCTTGTTAAAATCTTCATTTAAATCAATTTAACATACTCACTGGACATTCACAAACTCAATATTATGAAATAAAATAAAAAAGTTAAGAAAGTAAAACATTTATAAGCATAATGTTTATTGATTTTTTTTACTTTACAATCACGATTTTGTATATTACTCATTAATTTATATATTTTTAATTTGTATATTTTATACATATTTGTATGTATATATTTTTTATTATTATATATAAAAGAATTGATGAAAATAAAATATATTTTTTCTTAGGCACAAAAATAGTCTCAGTTAATTAATTCGTGATAACACATACAATATAAATTACCTCCTCTAGAAATAATTAAATAAGATCGACTTACTACAAACAATGCTAATGTGTATTAAACGAAAAAAGTTTATAATTTCTCATAATATTTAAAATGTTTTTACTTTTATAGAAATATAAATTCAAGTTTTTGTATAAAAAAATATGTCTGATATTTAACTGTATAAATTAAAAACAAATTCGTTTTAAAAATTAATAATAATATTTATAATCATTTTTATTTAATTTTTTTGAGTTTTTAATATTGATGATTTAATGAAAATTTGAAACTTTTATATATATAGTATACAATTTTAGTGTCTAATTGAGGATACTTAACAATTTTAATTAATAGTCAAACATAGTTAAGAATTTAAACAAATAGAGATACATTTACGTTATTTATTATTGGTTTTAAATTAAATTCTATATTTATATATTAATTTCTAAATTATATTACACTAAATACAGAATTTAAATATTAGAATGAATAATCATTTAAGAAAAAAAACTTAAAAAAATATTGTAATATTTAAAATTTAAATAAGTTTAAATTCTTTAAAAATAATCATAAATTTATATTTATCTATTAAATGAAATATTTTTTATAATGTTGATTAATCCAAGGTATAAATTATTAAATTAAACTATAACTAAACTGAAAATATAAAATATGTTAAGATAGAATAATATAAAATGTTCCTTTTTCAAATAAATTAATTATATTTCAATGAATCATGTATATAAAATTAAAGTAAATAAATAATTTATTTTTCAAATAAAATCTAGTATAAAACCAAGTTTAAGTAAAATATTTTTATAAATATCTTACCATGTTACGTTTATTTGATCTGTTATTTCAACTGTTCCAAGATTTCTATATACTGCAAACATTATTTTGTTGCCTTTTAATCCCGTACCTCGGCCATCAATCGACGTATATATTATATTTTTGTTAGTTACCAAATATGTTCCCCAATCTATATTAAATTTTTCGGTTACTTCGTTTGTATCCGGCCCGCCATATCTGTAATAGAATATATAATTATTTGTTAAATTTCATTATTTCTTTTCAATATACAATGTTTATATAACATTTGTATTTTCAATATTTAAAAATTTTTTAAATTATTTATAATCTTTAAAATATATTTGATATAAATAGTCACTAATTTTTCATATCTAGAATATCAATTATTTAATAGAGCATTACTTTATTATTAGTTAGTAACGTTATATTATAATATATATATATATATATATATATATATATGTTTTCACTGTATAATATTAATAAAAAATAAAAATCCTTTTTTACATACGTTCAATTGGAGAAAAATTTCCAATAGTGGTAATTATCAGTAAAATAAAATGTCAAGAGTATCATAGCTTTTATACTAGTATAAAATAAATAATCGTAATAAAAATACTATGAGAAGAATTTTAATATTCATACTATAAAATATTTAGCATACAATTTATATCAATCAATATGAATACTTAATTCAATTTAAACAGTTAAGTGTTTCCAGAAAAAAAAACAAGTTTATATTTACATATTTATTAATTTATTTTTGCTTTTATTATATATACAAATATTCTATAATCCAATTAGCATCATTTTTTTATTCCTGTCCATATTATTTAAGAGAAGAATTATACATGTTTAATATTAGTTCTGTACATAACTAAATATTATTGAAAATGTAGACATAATATTGACTTTAAAAGCTTTATTGCCCACTATAAACTATTTAAAAACATAAGTTTCTTTTTTAATCTAAAATTTACTAAATAGTTTCTTATTAATAATAATCAGATGCTCAGCCATCTATAGAACTGTGGATTGCATGTATTGTCAGTGACCTGGTATGAAAATTTTAATTGGCTTTCGAGTATATTCGAATACAGTGTGAAGACACAAATCAAAATTTGTAAATGCATCAATACTGAATTTCAATTATGTGATAAGAAAGTTTAAATAAAAGATTTATGTAATTAAACTATGCTATATCAAGGTACTTATGGCAAGTCATTTGAAATTGTCACGAACTCTACAGGATATATAGTTAAAAAGAGGCCGAGTGACCGTTACAAATAACAAATTAATTATTAGAACACACCTTTTCTGATGTGGAAATACATGGAAATCAAGAAAGTTACAGCAGCTTCAAGAAAGATAAAACGGGATTCCCCTGTAATCCAGTCACACAGCCGAATGTCTGTAAAGAAGTTGATAGATAAACTAAGGTCCTATGCATCCATGTTTATGAAAGATGATACAAGTTTTATGGCTACCACAAAAAATTATATTTCGAAATTTCTACAGACTGCCATCGGTTAAATTCGTAAAAATGTATAATTTAATACTATATTTTAATATTTTAAAAGTTTATAAAATTTTATTTTTTTATTAATTTATAATAACTTCCTACTACATATAAATATATAAATATAGTACGGTATACAGAATTATAAAACAAAACAATAAATTATCTGTAAACATGTAATTAATTTAAATAGTGATCGAAATACTATACTGTTGATATACTAATTGATACGGATACAGACTGGTTACGTATATATATATAACTGAGTCAACGCATATAGTTTTCTTATCTTGATTCATGTGCTATATATAGTATATGAAAAGCACTTTCTTTATAATAAAATGTTTTTATTTATTATATTAATATATATTCATGTTTATTAATTTTTATGTATAAATACTAATTTTACTATTTTTATATTCATAATTTTTATATTTAACACAAAATTTTGCATACAAATGTAAATAATAGAATAACGTAATAATATAAACTTTATTGTGTAACAAATCAAATCAATTAATAAAAGTGTTGTATAAATAATTTAAAAATGTTATGTTATATACAAGGTGAACACAATATTGTATATTAAGATTGAATATTTTCAGTAAATTTTAAATATTGCTATTAATTAATTTAAAAGGCTTGAAAATTTTACTCACACGTAAACTATCATAGGATATTTTCTTTTTCCAGATAAATCAACGTTTGGTGGTAAAAGTAATTTAACGTGAGCTTTAAAGTTTCCAGATAATGGTACTGTCAATCTTTTTATGATTGGACGAGATTTTTTAGTAATATGTTCTGCAACATTTTTGTTATTCTCCCACGTGTAGAGCTTTGTGACATTCTAAAAAATTTTAAAAATGAAAAATTTCTATTAGAAAAATGAAATGTGTTAACCCTATATAAATGATATAACATAATATATATAATTATATAAATAAATATATGATTTTTACAATTTCACTATTGTATTACAACGTTATTTAGTAATATTAAATTGCATTACTAAATAAAACATCAAAAGAAAATTGAAATAAAATTTGTTGAAAACCACAATTTTATATTGCATTTAAAATCAATGAAAATCTTACTAAATATATTAGTAGATTTACAAAATTTAGAAAATGAAAAATATTGGAACTACGCTAAGTAAATTTAATATTAATTACTAGGTTATTTTACATGGTGACCAATATACCATTAATTTACTTGCACTTAATTTTACGTATTTGTAAATAAAAGATTTGAAAAATTGTAGTTGATTTATTTAATTTCATTAATAAATTTTATTTTTAATAAAATCTTTAAATATATTATTTATACAATATATTTATTTCATAACGCAAGTTAATATTATAATTTTGCAAAGTTTGTAAAACGTTTTTAAGTTATAAAAAATGTGTTTTACATATAAAGTATAAAATAGTTTAAAAACGATATTAAAATTTTATGACGATTACATAAAAATTTTAAGAAATTTCCACGAATTCACTTATAGGATTAAATGAAGCTAAATATTTTGAAACCTTTGTATTTTAATTAAATTTTTTGCTTTTAGATATAAGAATATTGAAGATTAAAATAGTTTTCAATATCTTCTTCGTCCTAATTCTATTTTATATCAAACTAAAAGATATGATATGCTAAAAATTTTATTTATAATACTTTATAATCGCAGGTTTGGATCTATATAATAAAATAATATGTAAAACGTGCATTATATCATTAGAGTTTGCTACTTATTATAAAAAATATAATTAACAAATGTTTATGTTGGAATTATAAAATGATGTTTTTAACAAAATTCTACAAAGCATTCTACTGTTATTTTTGTAACAACCATAATTACATAAATTAAACATTATTACATAATCATTAAAAATGTTGATATTGAAGTATGTAATCTTTGTGTAAGTAGCATTAAGCTGTCGTGGTATGCAAACAAATAGATTAGCGACCAATATTTGTAGATACCATTTTATATTTTATATTAATATATCATTTTATATTAAGTCCAAACACAAAGAGCTTAATAACGACATGCCTTTTTCGAAATAAATGCTGAGACTATCCAGCCCAAAAATAAATATTGATAACCAAATATAACAATATATGAGTGCTTCGCACTAATTCGAATAACTGTACTTATTAAAATAAATAATCCACAGCATTGAAAATAAGTAAGAAGCAATATTTTAGTGTTATGATACCTTGCAACTAATAAGTGGCTATCATCAGGATTAGGAAGACCATAATCAAGTAAATTAAAATAAGAATAAGTGATATTGATTAGTCTCTAGAATATATTTGGATTTTAAGTTTATCTTTATATATACTTCATCGATACCTTGAGATTTGTCAACGCAACAATTCTACTGTCATTTGCATATATATATATATATATATATATATATATATATATATATATATATACATATCAAGACTTTTGGAGCTTGTTATATTATTATTATTATTATTATTATTATTGTAGCTGTTGTTGTTGTTATATAAGAGTATTATTAATAAAGCACACATTCTTATTCAATAAAGCATTATTTACAAAATATCTATATCTGTATCAATATATTTTTTATGATTTTTTATATAAAACAAATATTAATGAAGTTTTTAAATATTTTTAAATAAGTATTTAAAATATCCTTTCGTTTCAAATAATATGAAATTTATTATTAAAATATATCTTATATTTTATCCATCGTTGTAACAGTTCACTTCTCACTAGATGACAATAAAAGGTCCCACGTTTTAATTTGCTATAAAGTCAAATTTATATACATTTTAGCTTTTGTGACTTACTGAAATTAGACACTAAATCGTTTAAAAGTTATTTTTACTAAAGATACGGAGTCAAACTTTGTTTAAGTCTTAGTCTATTTAAATACATGATGAATTAGTATTTTTTGGTTGAATTGAGAAGAATCCTCAGTATTTTATTAACTAACACAATGTTGATTTGTCTATTCATTTTAACTTTTAAAAAATACATATATGTTTTATATATTTTATGCATTATATATATATATATATATATATATATATATATACAATATAATTATTAAACCATTTAGAAGATAAATAATCTAGATTTTATCTTCGAATGGAATTTTCGACAATGTACAAGAGATTATCATAATATTTTCTGTCTTGGGATTACGTGAAAGATACTATTATGAAATTGAAATGTCTCCAATTTTATTCTATCAATCTAAATATACTTCCCAATTATATTCGTAAAATTTTGTTTATTTTTATGCTTATATGATGCAATGCTTAAGTGAGTATATATTTCGCTTCTCAAACTTTATTATTTTTACAAAAATAGTATTATTAAATGATTTAATAGTGTTATATTATTCAATCGTTTCAGGATTATGTTGAGACATGGGTAGATTTGTCTGAATTATGTATTCATTAGAAACAAATTTACGATTATAGTTTATTTTAATTTTAGTATAAAATTTTTAATTTAAAATCTTAATGAAGTTTTATATTTAGATATACTATTTTTAAATTAAATTTCATGTTTAATAAGTATATATCGTGTATTTAATTTATATCTTACTTTTCTTATTTATAATATAAATGAAATTTCAAATATATAACTTTAAATCAAGACATTTTAATTATATTTATAATAATGTTTATTAAAAATCAAATCATGTAGATTTTAGATATATTCTAGATTATCATAAATAAGTCTTCATTATAAAAATAATTTGGACAATAATATATTGTCAATTTTTAAAGCTCTTGTAATCTATTTGTAATTTTAGTATTATTTAATTTTATCGTCATAAAAAAATTAATATCTATATATAATTTTAAAATTTAAATTTGACTTCTGTATCAGAATTAAAAAAATATTTTTATAATTAATTAAGATTTAATGCAGATTTAATAACAGTTAAATATTTACATTAAAATATGAATTAACGATAATTTTTACAGTTTTCATATGAATTTCTTCATAAGAAATTTATAAATATATATATATATATATATATATATATATGGACTAGTACAATAGTGATAACTCACGTTCGTATATTTTATATATAGTATTTATAATACGTATTTATTCGGATCTTATAAGTACAATGTTGTATACGCGTAATTGTACGAATTGTTTTCGCGTACAAGATTTCAATCGAATGTAGACTGTATCAGTATTAGGGATATTGTTAGATCTGTCAGCATTCACAGTCAAATTTAGAAACAGATTAAAATAAATATCTTTCAGTAATATTACAATGCTAATTTTCTTTTATGATTTAAAAAAAGACTTCACGCAAAAAAAAATTAAACAATTCTTATTTTATATCAGAAAATTTTAATAATTCTTATTGCATAATTCTTTCAATTTTTCATTGTAAATTCCTTTTAAAATATTTATTTTAAATATCACAAAATAATTTATTGTGCATTTTTATTTTAGTCGTTCATTCTCAATTTTCATTATTTTAATTCTGAGGAAAATCACTATACCAATCAATCAGGATTCAAAGGAGGAAAATAAAAATATCCACATGTTTAGATAATCAATGATTTTTATTTTCCTACTACTTTGAATAATTCGAGACTATAATTATAGTACTCGCTTCTTTAAAATTTGTATCGGTCTAATTCTATTACCATATTTATATTTGGTTGTCTATATTTATTTTTACAACCTTATTGCACATTAAGGCCTTCGTGATGAAACTGATGATTACAAAATATTCGTCGCCCTAATAACAAAAAATCGATTAAATATACAGAGTTACTCAGCTTTTTGTTTAGATGACATTGAAATTGTAATATTCCTTGTATCTATAGACTTTTTATTATTAGCTATATTTGCTAATTATATTTATAGAAACTATTAATACATTCAAAGTTAATTATTTCCATGTCATGAATTAAACTATTCTTTATATTCATTCTACATTGTGCGTTAATTACAAATTTTCAATACAGACATAAATTATTAAAAATTTATTAAGAACATTACAATTTCATATAAACATGAAAATAGTAAAAAAAACTTAATGTGTAAATAATTACAAATAAACAAACAATTTAAGAAAGTATAGAATTAAATAATAATGTATAGAATAAACATAAGGCATAGTCTTATCGACTACAAAAAAATGATGGAATAGACCGGTTAAGTTATTGCTAAAGTATTTTTGGTATCAATATTAATAATAATAATTAATAATGATTACTTAAGATAAAATGATTATCTAATTATTATCATGTTTCACTATTTAAATTAATATGATATTGACGGATAGATAACTTTATTTGAAGAGTAAGTCTCTTATTCCCGCTGTTTATTACAAATATAATTAACTTATATTTTTATCTAGAAATTAGTTAAACATTGATAAGAATTTCTTTATTGCTATTATATTTTTAAGATTTAATTTTCCCTGATTGTTAATAAATGATTATGAAATATTGACAAAATAAATAAATTTTTTATTTCAAGAGCATAGCATTGTTGAAGTAAACCGTTGTACATACTGAGTTACACTTTTAAAATAGATAAAAAATAGATTATACATAGAATCAAATTTTATGGCTAAAACAAGACTATATTAAAAATTTGTATTGTGTTTCTATAAAAATATTTGTCCATTTCAATGACAATGATTGTAAAAAAATTTTCTATTTATATATATTTATTAACAAAAACTTATAACTAAAATATAAGTCTATAAAATATTAGAATAATAAAATTGAATGATTTCAGTATGCTGTTTAAAAAATAATTTTAAGTAATTTTTTTAGTAACATTTTATATAAAGTGTCTAAATTCAAATACAAATGATCTAACAATTTAAATGTAATGTAATTCAATTTGATAGGTATATAAGATTTTTTAAGATATTGAAATATTATTTCTATAATATAATATAATACTTTTATATTATCGGATAAATAAAATTCGAAATTTATTTATAACCATGAAAGAATTTTGATAAAATAATAATTTTGTGTATAGAGAATTGAAATGTAAATAACTACAGGATATAAATAATATAAAATGAAAATAATACAAAAAACAAGAAAATTGTCTATAGTTCTTAGTATTTTACATATTCTTACCTTATTATAGATTGTAATTTCTGGAATTCCAGGTCCTGCACATGTAAGAACATAGTGTGAGTTATCCTTAGAGAATTCGGCTAAATTATACAGACAATAACCGCCATCGGATTCATTCACGATTTTGCAAGAGAGACAATCAGATGTACTATTGTGATATAGTGTAGAAACTCTATATAAGTGCTTTTGAGCAGGATCCTGTTCACTTGTTGCCAAATAGTAACTACAAATAACATAAAAAATCGCTAAATATTTAATTTTCAATATGATTACGATTATGTGAATAATTTAATTACATATTAATATTCATATGTAATTTAAATTTATTCATGTATATTCTAAAATTTTCTATTTTCTAAACATTTACATAAATAATATACATTTATATTACATAAATAAATAAGTATACACAGCAGTGTATTATAAAAAAGTATATAATTATTTAACAATGTTATATAAATTTATAATGAGCACAAAGCAACAAAAATTTAAATTTTCATGTTGTAATATAATTAATTAAATGCATTATAATAAGTCGGTCATTCTTCGGTCAATTATTTGTTGTTATCGATTATCTTAACCGAAGTAAGCAGAAATAAAGTTTAAGATTGTTAGTTGAGAACACCTATTTAAAATAAAGTTTTTTTGATATCAACTTTGTTATTTTAGTACTTACATGAAAAA
The DNA here is from genome assembly GCF_000503995.2 of Ceratosolen solmsi marchali. Lineage (NCBI taxonomy): Eukaryota > Metazoa > Arthropoda > Insecta > Hymenoptera > Agaonidae > Ceratosolen > Ceratosolen solmsi. Next base: position 11,157,957 of record NW_011948417.1, read on the forward strand.
ATAATACACAAAATTTCATTCAACTTCAAGTTCAATGGGGAATGAGGAATTATAGTCAATTTTTACTGGCATTACTTTCATCTTATAAAGTCAATTTATATTTATTAATTGTTGATATTCATTAGAATATGTAGTTATAATATATAACAAGAATAAATACTACAAAGATAAGATATTTCTTAAAGAAATAATATGTATTCTTTAATATTTATAAAGTATATACTTAAATATAAAGATATGGAAGTAAATTTTAATAAATTACTATTTTCATATTACCTTTTCATATTACATTTTCAGTTTAGAAATTTGCTTTATTTAATAAATTAAGTCAAATATTAAATTGATTTCTACGATATGCATATACAAAAATTAATAAAAATTTCAATATAATATATATATGAAATAAAATTTTTATAATATATTTACTAGAATATAAAACAAAGATATTACTTTATATACTATATATGATTTCTGAATAGTATTCAAAGTAATACCATTTGAAAGATCTGTTCAAATAAAATAATCATGATATTTTTATTTCTTATATATACTTATAATAATTAAACATGTTTTTATTTTAAGATTTTATATAATATATTTTACTAAACATATAGAACTATGTAGGGTAATGAACAATGACATATAATATAATATATCGTAAATATATTTTCAAATCTCAATTTTTTCATATTTCCCAATTGTTAATTTGTTAAATTAAATAAAAAACTTTTAATTTCGTAAAAGATACATATTTATAATAACAAATATAATATAATATTAATTAATATAATTTAATATTAATAAATGTATATATTATATTTTCTTACACATAATGATTCTCTTCGTCCCAAGTTAATATTTCAGTAACGACGAAAAGACCAGAAGTTAGTGCAATTATTTTTGGAGAATTGCTTGTAACATTCTTGACTAAAATTACATGTCTCCAGTCACCGTAATTACTTTGTTTTTGAGGCAAAATTAAAAGAAACGACGTACCATCTTTACAATATAAAGGAGGCACAAATTGTTCTACCCAACCATTTTTTTCTTTGTATGAAAGAGCCTAAAATTAGTGAAATTTTTAGATTTAATTACATTTAGGGTTTCAAATTTTATTGATAGAAAAATAAGTTTAAAGTTAAGATATTTAATATGCAATTTTATTTAATATAAAATTATTTTTATGCGACTAACCGTTATACAATTTTGATTTGTAATATTACATATATGAAAATAAACTTCATTTTGTATTCTATTCATCCAAACAGCAGATACGAGATCGTCAGTGGGAAATGACACTGCAGCTAATATCCTTTCAACGTTTGATAGTTGAGGAGGATATTCAATTTCAATTAAAGTTACATTACCTTTAACAATTTTTTGTAAATCAACGTAAAATAATTTTACAGTTGGATTTTGCGTTCCACTCTGAAATTAAAAAAGAAAAAAAAATTAAACTGTCGTTAACCAAACATATTCATGTATATGTATGTAATATTTTTAAGATACGAAAAGTTTATAATTTTCAATATTTACGTTAATAAAGCATTCGATTTAAATAAAAATATTTTATTTGCTACATCAAATAACATATATCTAATTCAATAGAAGTTTGGATTTATTGAAGTTTATAAAATTGTATTGAAATTGTTCTTTGCATATTTTGTTATAAGTTTAGTTTGCGGCTAGATTATTTTAGATCAGAAATGATTTGATTACCGAAGAAAGGTTGATATAGTAAGTATTGAATTATGCTTTTGTTTCTAAATTAAATAAATTAAAAATCTATTGAGAGCAAAATCGTAGGTTCCAACTCTCTGTGATCTAATAGCAATCAACAAAGCAAATTTAAATTATACTGAGTTCTTTAATTATTTTATAGAGAAATTAAAAATGAAAGAGTGACGTAGCTGAAATTATAACTAAATATCAAATTTCAAATGTTTACGATTTTTATAAGTAGTATAATAAAAAATAAAAAAATACACTAAAAATAATTTAAAAATTTAGAGATGAGTGTAAATATAACTTTCGATCCTAAATGATTAATATACATTATATAATTTTTGGAATCTACATTTCAACATCAAGACTTAGCATGTTAAAACAAGAAAATATAAAACAAATTTTAATTTATTTAAAGAAGGAATTAATTTTGTACGTGAAAAAAAACAAAGTAAACAAGTCTACTAATTTTTGAGAAAATAGAAGCGCTACACTACATATTAATTCTTAAGGTTCGGATAATTAATAATTAGATAAAATTTATCTAATTAAATGTATTAATATTTTAATTTTTTATAAGTACGTAAGTGCAAGTTTTATTCATGTGCCAAATTATTTACTTTTTATTCAAAATTGTTTTTGAGTGATTGTAATGATGTATGATTGTCGTGTTGGTTATTTAGCCTTTATTCCTTTATTATTGTTGAATAAGTTTGAAATATAACTACTATTATTAGTAAAATAAAATTCAGAAATAAAAGTAAAGTATAAATACTTAAAAATTTTACATCTATTTTTGAATTTTTCAAATTTTAATAAAAGTAAAGCAGCTTCATTGTTTCATTAGAATAAATAAAATTTTTACTACGCCATCGAATAATAATTTATTCATTCGAAAGTTTGATCGTATTGTTAAATAAATTAATTTTGTAAGAATATTAACATTTTAGGAGATAATATAAAATATTATCATCAGAATTTCCGAATTTGATCACATCATAAAATACTTCAAACACGATTCATGTTTTCACTTGTGACTTAATTAAATTATAAAAATCATAGTGGGTTTTTAAATTCGAATCATAATTAAAATAAAATATGTAAAATTGTTAGTCATTACTATTTTGATAATATTTTTTTATAAATACATAATATATAATATAAATAATAATATATAAATTTATAAATACAAGTAGAAAGCAAATAAATGCTGTAAAAGTAGAAATTACACTTTTATTACTGTTTCCATCAATAATAACAAATTAAAAAATATTTATCTGATTAATATTTTATAACAATAATAAAAAATTTACAATTCATTTGATTTCTGATTATAAATATAGACATCAACAATTTAAAAAAAGAGAATACAGACTTAATATTTCATTAAAATAGAAATATCAGGATATTGAAAAAAGAACGCATTTAATTTATAATATGCAACCACGAACTTCTAATACTCCAATACTAATTCAACACCGTTGAGTAATAATGAAATTTGTTTATATTGTAATTATCTAATTCACATCGTATTTACTATATTAAGAAAAAAATTATTTGTATCATATATAAAATTTTGAATTCATTTTTTATATAAATTATATAGTAGAAATTATTCAAATGATTTATATTCAACGACCTATTTCAAACGAATATGAAATTTTTTAAAATAATTAATTAGTTTGATGCCTATAAATTGAAATAATAAATCGTACTCTAACAATATAATATTAAAATATCTCGTTTTAAGATTACAATTGTTTTAAACTATCATTCTCAAAAAAACTGCTAATAGAAGAAAAATATATTAACCTAAAATATATGAAAGAATAAAGATCTAAACAAAAGCATGAATCAATTTTTTTATCAACTCAATGTTAAATCTGTTAAATCAAACAGCACGCAAACAATATTTGAACTTTCAAACTTTCAAATGATTAAGTGATTTTACAGTTTTAATCCAGTTATTTTAATCAACCATACCCGCATATTATTAAAATGTTGTTTTTTTCTTAACTCTCTGGATTATTCTGGTATCCGTTTGTCATCGGAGTGACAAAAGAAATTTCAAGAATGCATTAAAATTTGTAATATAATGGAGGCTCAAAATAAAATCATTCAATCAAATTCAAATAGTAACAAAAGATATTAACACTTATATTAATTTAGTGACTCGATGCGTCATTGCTGAAATTAAACTTTAAAAATATTCTAATCTATATTTATCTTCTCAAAATATAATTATGAACTGTATATTTCAAGTAATAAATTGGTAAAAATTTACTCGATAAACTAAAATTAATGAAATAAGAAAAATTATTCCCTATGCATAAGAAAATTATGAATGAAATTCTCATTATCAACTAAAAATTATACTATTTAACCCAAAACAGTAGGTAAATTCAAATTTTTACTTTATTTTTTATTACATTATAATATTTAATTATAAATTTAATCTAGAAGTAACATTCAAATATTTATAATATTTTTTGTTGATTCATAACAGAAATAAAAACTATATATAAATTAAAGTTAAAAAATAAAAATTGTTTTTTTATTTTATAAACTGGAAAAACAAGATCAAATTTAAATTGAATTTCAAATTATTCACAAACTAAAACAAAATGTAAAAATCTCTTTTACTACAATTATATAAAATCAATTAATTAATTTTAAACATATAATTTCATAATTAAATTGTATACTTAACTGTATTCATTAGTTGTATTACATATTATGTGCAATATTATATATTAATATTATTTCATTAACTCTTATGTTAATTAATTTATTAATTTATTCTTACTAAAAAAATAATATCTTTTTTATATATATTTTTTCATTAAAATACATTGTTATTCATTTTCTAAGTGAAATCTATACAGCGATGTAAATTTAGTAGTTATGTAGCTATACACAATGTAAGCATTCGCCCCGTAGATTATTAAATAGATCTTTTAATAAACACAAAGATCTCATTATTAATCCTTTCATAAACATTTATTATAGTACTATCTTCATATCACGAAAAATAATATCACCGGATAAAAATTTGATCATAACACCCTGTCAAGAGATTACTAATTGTATTAATTATTACTTTATAAAATTAGATTATCTTATTAAAGCTTTTGTCTATGGGAAAACATACATACAAAATATATGCATCTTTTTTGTGAAAATAATACTATTTATATAATAATTGAATTGAATTAAATTTTGAAATATAATTTGAAGTTCAGATATTTTTTACATTACTACTAATTTTTAAAGCACAAAGATATATATTATACAGAAATAAAAATTATAACCAATTACACATTTTAATCAAGATGTTGAATTTACATATCAGTGAAACAGATTATTCTTTCATCAATAATTCTGCTTAACAGATTTATATAGTTTCATAAAAATTTGAATAATTTATTCAAATTTTTTATTTTCAGTATAGCAATCAAATTTAATTAAAAAAACTTTTTTTAACTTAAAAAAAAAATTAACGTATATTTCAATAAAATATTCATCCATTATGTATTTGTGTCACGAAATTTTATAAAAGTCTTAAAAAGCTTCATAAAACTGTATATCATTATTTTTATTTTGTACCTATTAGACTTTTGTTAACTGAATTAGATTGAAAATAAATAATTTCATATTTGTAATACTAAAAACCAATCTGAAATATCTAAATTATAATTATCATTTTAAATGAGTCATAGCTGTTTTGTATTAAGATTAATTATTTTTTCCAAAACAGACATCATTGTATATATATCATTGGTAGTATGATTTAATTGATAAGTAAATATATGAATTCCAGAATGGCTTGTTTATGAAATAAATTATCCATCATTAATCTAGCATTAAAATATTATTTTATAAATAATATAATTATGATTTTATTTTTATATAAATAAAAATAATTGTTTGCAGATGAAGTGCTAATAAAACGACAATGTTAAAATTCTGTGAAATATATAATATATTTATAAGTGAAGAAAGAACTTATGTGATTACCTTCGGATAATGAATCGGTATTGCTGTGGGATATTGAAAAGTAATTCCTGGAAAACCATAGTAAGGAATATTCATTATGGAAGTATTCGTGTCATCAAAGTGTCCGAAAACTAATTTGGTACCACTTGGAGAAAACCATACTGCTTTATTAGAACTTAATACTTCCTCTGAAAATGAAAGTTATATAAAAATATTAAAAAAGCATATTTACCTAGTTTTTAATAAATTAGAAACTGTTCTGAATTTTATACTATGAATGAATATATTTATTTTAATTATAGAAAAATTTATACAAAGAACATTTAAAAACATTTAAAAAGAAATACATTCAAATTAGTATACTTTGTTTTATTTGTATACTGTTATTTAATTATTATTTACTATATTTAATAAAGTGAATCGATTTCTTTTGAAATTCTAATTTTATTTAATTGATATATATTTTGAAAGCGAAATTTCTATATATTACGTATGAAATAATAAATTTTTAATTTGTTAAAAATCCATGTGATTTTTAATTTTGCTTAAGAAGCTATAATTAATTATTATATTAGGGCGAACATCTATATTAAAATGTCCTTACTTTAAAGAGAACAAATTAATATAGTAGCTACTTATGATTACACTGATCCAACAGAATTATATTTTATTATTTATGACAACAAAATCACAAAAACAATGCTATAGTTAAGAATAAACTACCGATTGTAAAACCTCCCTTTTGTATATACATATATGTTATTATAGTGATAATCAACTTTAACATTAATGATGTTCCAATAAGTTTTTCTTTATTTGGTCTGTATTCGTTTCCATAATATAATTCTTGAATCGCTTGCGTACTATAATCGAAGATTATAAAAACTATAAAAAAGACTCTAAAATATATAAACTAGTAAATTGTTTACGGCAACTTAAAGTATTCATTCTATTTGAATAGTGCAGTAAATATATTGCAAGGAAGCAAAAAGTCTTCACTAGTAGGATGTAATATTTTGTATTAGTAAACTGTTTATAATTAGTATATGTTTATAATTATAAATATATTCATCATTATATCATTCAAATAATATATATATATATATATTGTGTAATATATTGTGATTATATAGTGTGATTTTATCTAAAATAACTTAAATTTTGTTTTGATTTTAAAACAAATATTGAAAAACCTTATTGAAAAACAAATAAGGACCTTTTAGCAAATTAATCAAATTTCTTCCCACTCATTAATTTTTATTGTTTTTTTTGGATATGCAGGTAAGTATAAATGTTTTCCTACATATCATTCTCAATGGTTTTATAATATTAAATATTATATAAATAATTTATTTATTGTTATTTTTATATATATTTTCATTGTATTTCCAGTATACTCATATCTATGGCTTTATATATTTTTGTATCTATAGCTTAATCATGAATTACTTATATGTGCACTTTTACTGAATTTAAAACACAAAAAAAATATTTAGATTGTTTGAAATGTTTATGATTTTTTCTTATTAAATTAATTTTAACTATTATATTTTAATCATCCCAAATATTTTCACTATTATTACATTTATTTTAATTTCAAAACTATTATTTAAACGTTAGTAAAATAAGAATTGTAATTATATTTAATGTAAATTACTTATGGTGGAAGATTATTCATTAGGAATATTTTTGTGTTTGTGTCTTCTTTACTAATATACAGTTATATGTATATATAACATTAAGCTATATGTAATGCATATATAACAATAATGTTATTGGTTATTAATATGGATATTAATATTTATTTTGAGATTTTATTATATTAGAATGGGAAGTTTGCATTATTGTATCTGTAAACTTATTTAAATTGTAATTCAAACAATTTGAATGTAAGTTACTATATGTCTACTATGATTTTTTATTAGATGGATTTTATTAGAATTACTTTGTCAATTAGATACTCATTAATTAGAAATTAAATTTAAAATGTTTCTGTGATATATTAACTATCACTTTCAATCTTTCCCTCTCATTTGCTTTCGTAGGTTCTCGAAACATACAGTTTTGCTGAAATTTTTTCCTTTAATAGTCAGTACGAGGAGATATCTATTGATTATAATTCATATTATTAAAACATTTATTATTATTAATAAATATAAATTTATCATTAATCTTGTGGTATTCCCTACTTTTTTATTCAACAGCTTTACTTAATTTGTTTCAAATCTATAGATAAAAAAATATTTATCATTTTTTCTGTTTAAGTTAAGTAAAAGGGAAAGATTAAATAAAGTAACACGTGTTTACATCATTAGTTTTTAATATTTTTCTACGTATTGAATCGGGATAATAAAATTATTTAATAATTTCTTCATTGGTTCATTTTATTCATACGCATTCATTTGATTTGGTTAGAGAATCAACTACATAGATTATTCAACAAAATCAAATAAACAATTTTTCGAAAAAAAAGACTCTACTAAAAATATCACATTTTTTCAAAATACTCCTATCATTACTTCCCAAATAAACACAATCAATAAAAATAATGAGCTTCGTTAAGGTTCACAAATGATTTCTGAGTACATTTTTAATATTACGAAATGTTTGTCTATAATATTTAATAAAATTAATGCAACATTATAATCTCACTGATAATTAATATTTTGAATATTCTAATATATTATATTAAACAAATTAGATAATTTATTTATTAAGCAGTGATAACATTTGAATGAAGTAAAATAAAAATACACGACAATGAATAAGATAATACGCAAGTCATAGCGGACCAATTACTTTTATAATTGGAATACTTCTTTTAATACATGTTGGATATCTTCTATTTTCATTTTTCTTAAAAACATACTATATCTATATATTTTTATTCAAAGAATTATAACAGGTTTTTGGTTATGTCGTATATTTAAGATTTCATTATATATAAAAAAAATTACAAATCGTCATATTAACTCACCTTCATAAACCCAATCTGGTACCCCGTTATAAATGGTTCCAAAGACACCATTGTATGTTATTTGATAATCCTCGGCTATTTCAGCATGGGGCCGATAATAAATATTATTTTGAAAAATATAAATCAAAGCATTACCTTGTGGAGCCCACACTACTAATTGTAAGACTGGCGAGTCATTTTCATTTAGGAAAGTTTCGTGCCTGAAATGTTTTTTATAAATTCTATAGCTATCAATATGAAACCATTAATATCAATATTATTTACACTAAAAAAGCAATATACAAAAAAATATAATAATTGTATTTTAGTTAATATATATAAGACATTAAACATTTTAGTTATAATGTTATTCAATCTATAACTATATATATGTATATAACTTTATATATATATATATATAACTCCTACTATAAGTAAATAAATAAAAGCTTATAAAAGTACTGCAAAATTATTTTCTTATAAAATTTAGAATTATTTCTTAAAAAAAAGCAAAGTATTATTGTAATATCAAAAATAATAATAAATAATAATAACAACAAATTAATGAAATATATAATTTTAAATTAAGCCTTTCAATATTTCACATACAAACATTATATATATGCATATATGTCTATATAGATATACAAACATGTGTGACAAAATAGAATTAAAAATATAAAAATAAAATTAAAAAACAACTCATCTATGAATGGATATTTTCATACTGATAATACATCTAATAAACCATAAGAATAATACAATATAATAATACAACATAAATATATAAATAATATATTTTGAAATGTGTAATGATTTAGCCGATCTATAATTCTTAAAATTTTTTATTTCATTTTTCTCTCACTACATACTTTCAATCAAATACATAACTCTTAATTTTAATATTTTGTTATTATGTAATTAAAATTTTATATTATTATAATTTTCCAGGTTAATTTAAAAAAAAATTGTATTATACAATATTTGACATTTATGAAATTATAAGATATATAATATTTTTTCATATTACTCAGATATATAATCATAAAAATTGAATTTTTGTCTTTATATACTCTTGTACCTATTAATCACAAAAGTGAATAGTATTAATTAAAATCAAAGTATGTAAAAGTTATGAAGAAATTGTTAAGAAGATTTTGTTTGATGAAGAACCAAAGATTATTCAGTTACAATAATATTACTACTACATTATTTAAATTTAAATAATTTTTATTAACATGGCACACTGTTCTTTTTTAATATTTTACAGTTGTTTATATTTTAAATAACATACTAAAGCTTTAATATAAATAATTTAACATTTTTAATTAGGTACGTTGTAATTATATTTTATAAGTTAATTGCTTAGTAGCAGAATATTACGTTCGTTCCAACATTTATTTTATATTATAATTTACAAAAGAAATTAATATATTTGATGTGGTAAATACAAATTTTTTTTAGATGCTTTTAATCTAAGCTATAATTCTTGATATGGAGACACATTATTTTTATTCAACTTAATTATCGTTAATCTTTGTTGACTCAATATTGATCCTATATACTAAATGTAATAATACAAATTTAATAAAATTATTACTGGTCATAATCATTGATTTAATTTTGTTGATAATTTTAATTAAATTATATTGTATATTAATTATAAGTAAAATTTATGCAAAGCACCTTTATGATGAAAAATACATTCGATGTTTAAAATGTATTTGGAAAATATATTAAATTTTAAAATATAAATATTTAAAAAACATAAAAAAATGAGTCCACTGTATTTTGAGCACTAGTAAATGTACAAGAATAAAACAGTCGATCAGAGTTATTAAAATATGTATAAAAGATAAAAAATAATAAATTTAATAATAGATTTCATTTGCCAAAAAATTTGATTGAGTTAGTATGTCATATTGTATCTAAAAAATTTAAGGTAATTAAATAATTCAAAATATATCAATTTTCGTTTTATCTAAATGTTTTCTATACTTATTTAATTATATAAACTAAAAATTAAATAACCTTGAATTCGAAATATCAATTTTCTTTATTGTTGCGACTTGTGGCAAATTTTTAAGTTCTAGTCTCTACATGTACGCAGTTACTCATATATATGACGTTCATACACTCATACTCTATGTATTTATTTACCCCGAAATTTATGATTTTACAATTGGAGCTGTTTTTAATCCACCTTGATACTTGTTTAATACTTGAATGTTTCATTATTAACATGTAATTCTGATATTATTAACATTTCATCTAAATTGCTTATTAATTTCACTCAACTATTCAAAACCTTTTAAAATTCATATAAAATGTCTTAATTTTGTTAATATAGTATTTTAACTGTTATCATCAAAACATTATTTATTATAAATGTATTGTCTACTGATAATCTTTCGTATGACAATAGAATTCTTGTTGTTAAGCATCTTCCTCTACAGTATTAAATTACAACTTTCTGCATTGAATGATTAACGTTTGAATATTTATATAACTAATATAAATTAAACTTTTTTATTTGAAATGTTAATGATTTTCGAAAAAATATATTAAATTTTCGAATTGAGAAAATTTAAGTCTAAACAGTAGTAATAGTTAAAAGGAAGAGAAAGATATGAATGCTATAGTACTTAAGAATAAATAATGTACACTGTTCTAAGTTAAAATTTTCGAAATAAATAATTGTTCTTGAAGAACTTACTTATATTGATTTAGAACATATATGTTAATTTATTATTAAAAAAGCTAATCGTTATAAGACAATAAAATGTAAATAATAAAAAGAGCTATTTTCGAGTATGTAATTCTTTTTCAAGCAATTTCTTTATTATCGTTTCATTTTATATTAGAATATTCTGGATGTAAATGCAAATTTTTATTTTCGAAAAAACATAATTTAAAAATATTATCACATACGTTGTATAAATTCATGTACTTACAGAGTCTCGAGATTTAAAATCTTGTAGTGGGCTAGATATGTATGACGGAAGAGCTAAAACATAAATGTTAAAATGTTTCTTTATAATAAAAATAGATCACTATACGGATTATTTCATCCTGATCACTTATTCGTAAATAAACACAATTTTTATTATTGATTTAATATCTTATAATTATATAATTTGATTTACTGTTTTATTATCGAAGGTTAAGTGAATTTTCTGTAATTTATTTATTTGTGGGCTCGTGTTATTATTAGTTTTATTATATACTTAAAATATTTAAAAACTGAAGTATTAATAGTTTTAATATTAATAATATGTATATTAAATATAATACAATAATGTAGATTTCTATTAGTTATAAAAATATCTTAATGATTTCCAACTGAAAGAAAAAAAATCAATGCTTTTAGTAATATATACCAATTCTTATAAGATGTGGAATAATTAAAAACAGAGTAACTTTCTAAATGAAATATTATTGATTAAATTTCACAATACGATTTTGTGTTTCTCCCATATTGTAAGAGCAACAATACACAATAGTTCTTACCTTCTAATATATTTTTGTTTTTTGTAAATAATAATATGACTCTATTTTTATGGTCTTTCTTTTTAAATATATAACGAGTAGCCTAACTATTATTTTAATACAATTTTTATGATATTAGACATTACGTATCTTTTTTTTTTAACGCGATGAATTACAATATGATAAGATGTACATAAATAAAATCCGGATTTCAAAATACTCCCAAAGATTATATTTTATTACATTTTTATAATAAATAAAAATTCTTTTACATTTCGTAATACATATATTATTCTATTTATCTCAAAAGCAAATTTACCTCAATCATACATATACTATCAGTACGTATTATCATTTAGAAATTTTTTATTGAATTAAAAAAATTAATTAATGAAATAGATTTGATAGAAAATATGTGATAATATTTTTATATACATGCAATGAGATTTATTTTTAATTATGTATCAATCAATAAGTAAATCACATGTAATTCTAAAAACTGTTTAGTAAATATATAACAAAATATTTATAAAATTTTAATACTTTTTAAATTTGTATTATAGTTTCTAAAATAAAATAAATAAAAAAATTCAATAAAGATATAATTAAAGTTCCTGAAATACAAATTTTTTTTGATAAGAACTTTTATTCAAAGTGTTGATATACTGTTGATAACATGTTATTCTATATTTTGAAATTGACGAATTTATTAATCAATTATTAAATACATTAGATAGTAGACTTTAGAATTATCTTTGTTCTGATTAACTTATTTGAAAATTTTTAATTTATTTAGAAATTATTTTGTATAAAAAGTTAAAAGACTTTAATGGAATTATAGATATAATAAATTATTTTTCTTTTTCAAAAAATTGATGTAATATATTTAAAATAATATTATCTGATAATAATTATTTATTTTTTATTTATATTATAAATATTATTATTATAAATTTTTGTAATCAAAGTACTGTTTTTTATTTAGTAGAATATATTAAAAAATTAATTATATAGCGTTTGAACAGAATGTTACTTAGCGACTTTAATCTTTTTTTCCTTTAAAACAGGTTATTAACTTTGATTCGAAATAAATAGTCATTTTTCACAAATATTTAAAAATACGATATTTTCTTTTACGAGCTTGTTTAAAGGACTCAGTAGAACAATTTTAGTAAAATATATTTATATAAAGTATGTTTCAAATATTTATTTATGGTGAAATGTCTTGTGTAAAGAACAAGAAGAAATTTTAGTATTATTATTTTATATTAAAATTATTCTCCATCTTTGAACAATTTTTTTTTTAATTTTAACAAATTATTTGAAATGTGTAATAGTTAATTTTAATTACTATTAATTTTAATAACTAACAAATTTATTTGAACTTTAAAGTTTATATACGTGCACACGCATTCAGGCACACATATATCGTTAAGTTTTAGGAATGTATAAATTTCCAATTATTCTAATTTCTAATATACCTAATCCAATTATTAATTAAAATTTGATTATAAAATAGTTTGATTTCCAACAGGCTATAGATTCAGAAGACATTTTTACTGGATTATATCATTCGTAAGTGTAATCCATAAGCAATAAATAAATTAAACTAATTTTCACTAACCTCACTGCAGTGATATTATATCCAACTGCCTTTACATATGCAGTAAAAAAACTCCTCGGAAGCTGCCTTTTTTAAAACTCAGTACGGTAAAAATTATTTTTTTGTGTTATAAATTTCATTGTATTAAATATTGTAAAAAAATAAACTTAGCTAAAAGTGTGTACAATTAATGTTATTGATTAGCACAAATAACATGAAAAATAAATATTACACTTGTAGCGAATGAAAAATTAATATAGGAAAATATGATGATTAATGCTAAAATACTTTTTTAAACAATTCTTTTTTTTTCAAAAATAGAAAATTATTTCAATGTTATATTATATAAATGCACAAAACACAAAAAAAGAATATTTATATTGACAGTTTGATATAAGACAAGAACAATAAAAGAAAACCTTTTGTTTATTATCTAAACTGAAAACAATAAGCAATTTTTTAAAAAGCAATATAATCTCCAATTACGGTGTTAAATCGATTACCATTCTAGCGTTTGAATAGAAATAAACTACTAGTACTTAAATTTGTCAATAAACAATAATAGTTATTTTAATAATCTATATATATATTGAATATATTATCGTATTTAGAAAAATAACTATTATTATATTTGGAATTAAAAATTTGGAATGTTCTATTGAAATATAATAATGTACATAGCTCTTACAACTTTCTATATTTACATAAGCTTCTTAAATGATTAATTATAAATTTTTTTCAACGTACTGGACTGATATTGTGTTCATTATATGTATAACACATATTAATATAACAGTCGTTTGTTGGTTTACGTCAAATTTAATATTAACATCTTTTTATCGATCAAATATAGTTTCTGATAAATTTTATACATGTAAAGAACTAATCTACTACTGTTTTGTATAACTGTAATGACTGTTAAGCAAAAATATTAATAAATAACTACTTTCAAAGTAAATAATTAGACACATAGTTGCTACATCAACTGAACATACTACCATCATAAATATATTACCAATATAAAGTTTACTCACTCTTTGATAATTGAAAGCTAATAATAGATACTTGCGGTCCGCAGAGAATTGATGGTCAAAGCTCGTGATAAAAATCTGCAACAAACAAATAAAATAAAATAAATACACATTATTAAATAAAATCACCTTCGAAAGATTATAAGCAATATACTCTACGTTTTCAGTAGCTTAATAATTGCCATGAAATACTTTATAGTTATGAAGCCGTTGTCACAAATGCTTAATTAATATCAGAGTCAATTCATTCAAATGAATAATTAATAAAATGAATATTTAATAAAAACCATCCAATATTCTAATGAGCACAACATAAAACACCCATAGAATAACTAAGTACAGATAAAAATATATAACCTATCTAAGTTAATGAATGATTTAATCTATTAAAAAGCCAGTTGAAATAACTGAAAGTGATCAATGCGTTATATGTACAATTCATTTAAATTAATATATTAAAAACTGAGTATGGCATAGAGAGAATTAACTTATTGTTCCTATTATAAAACTAAGATATGAAATCGTTAAAATAATATTTTTTTTAGTGACTAACTAAACTAGTGACTAACTTCAAGAGCTTACTCATCCAAACATAATAATAGAAATAATAATTATTATTTAAAACCTTTTAAAAACTAAGTCATATTTTCTAATAATGCTTACTAAACAGTTTCTTTTTTCATATAGGCTTATAAAGATTTGTTATACATATATATTATTTTAAGCTAATTAATCAATCTCATTATTTACATCTCATATACTGATTTAATATTTAAACAAAAATTTAGTGTTTTCGATTAATTTATATCCAGTTCATTCATTGAATTCAAATCAACTTACGATTTTCTCTTGTAATCATTTTATATATATATCTGAAAAAAAACATTACAGTCGTAAATGTCAACAAAAATAGAAAGAATATAAATAATGGAAGGGTTCAAATTCTTAACGAAACAAATTCTAAAAGATAATTGAAAAGCTATTGGTTTGAGAAGATAAGATTTTACGAACATTCATTTTTTTCAATTTTGCATCTTATTAGTAACAAATATAGGAATTAATTCATATATACTAGATATTGGAATTATAAAATTAAAAATAACAGTTTAAAACTATATTTCAAGTTTGTATTATTAGAGAATTTTATTGTAATTTATGAAGAATACAAAATACCGATGATATTTATAAACAATCTCTTAATAAAAAACAATTAATTTCAATAAAGTTATATATATATATATATATATATATATATATGTATATATATTAATATTATTTAACTTTATAGAAATCTGATTAACTATTGAATATTGATATATATATATTTAGAAGTTGGATGAAGTAAATAAATTAAAAACACCTAACTATTAAATAACTAACCATTAAATAACAAAGTATTACGTAACTAATTATTAACTAAATAACTAGTAAATACATAAGTTTTCAAAAATATTGCAAGTTATCCAAATTTTTATTATATAATTTGTATATAAATATGGAGTACTACTATTTGTATTTATAATAGTATTGATAAAAATTAAATAAAACTAAAAAAATAGAAATATTACAACAATATTGTTTATGCAGATTTATACGCGTCAATGGCATATTCATATATTTGTATGACGATTTTATTAATGAATAACGGTAAATATAAATTGTATCAAATTGATTAATTCTTTATAAATTTTATTCATTAAGTAATCATAAAATATTTTATAAATTCGAAGATTAAAAACTTTAGACTTAATAATAAACTTTATAGTATCCGAAAATGTATAACGTGTAGAACAGAGATTAATATTCAAAATCATTTATTTATGTGAAAAAAAATAAAGAAATTAATTATATTAATACGTAACTTAATTATATAAGAAATGAAAATTGAAATATTCTTTAGTCATTTTATATAAAAAAGACTTACAAAAAGTTAATCACGTACAATATTAATATAAAAAAAGACATAATATTATTTATATTATACTAAATAAAATAATTTCTATTAATGTTGTTCACAGTATTGTATACAACAACCACATCGAATTTATTTTATACATTTTTTTTATGGTAATTATAAAGTATTACATACTGAGTTATATTTCTGTGAGTATACGGCTACATAGATTGTTTTAATAGAAATTTTTAAGAAATTATCCATAATGAAGAAAAATAATCCTTACGTCGTTTCTTTCTCGAAAAACATTATGACTTTTTTTTGCTGATGTGTTGAATATCATTAGGTTGCCTCTGACATCTTCATAGAGTATCTCATTACCTGAAAAAATTTTTTTTAAATGCAATTAACGAATTTTTAAAAATTAAATTAAATATGTTTAATGATAGATTACAAATAAAAATAATACATGACTAATAATTTGTAAAAATTACGCAGATATACGTATAAAGATTCATGATCACATATTCACATTTATTCTCACTTTGGCATCGCTATAAGATCTACAGAAATACTATCTACATAATTTAAAATCATAAAATTTACATTTTAAACTTTAAAATAAAGAAATTAATTAATCCATTTTAAAAATGTCTTCAGACGAAATAAAATGTTGTGAAAAAAATAAAGAGTTGTGAAACTAGTGAACTGTGTATAATATTTGCAAAAATCCTTTTGAATTACAAATTTATTTAGTAAGAATTTCTAACATATATATTTTTACAAAATTTCTAAATGATAGATAGTAAATTTTAATGTATTTTATAGTATTTCTTTAATTTTTCATTATTTCTTTTACTTTAATTTATAAAAGTAATAATAAAAACACAAAATCTTAAAATTGGAGCTAACATGATATAACAGTAATTCGAAATAACTCTACAATGAAAATTACTAAAATTCATGCAAAAATAGTTCAACTTATTCTTTCAGCACCTATACTTTAAAAAAATTTATGTTTTCGCAAAAATTATTGATTTAGAACAGAAATATTGCTTGTTTATTTATTTAATTATATTTCCCTATTATTGGATTTCCCTATTATTGGTATATCGTACACATTATAGCGTTATACTGAAAACATAAATAGAAAGACTTTGTATAAATTTAATTTTGAAGAAGTTTTCATAAATGTCTCGCAACAGGTTGTGTTAAAACATTTTGAACTATCTATGATTACACTTAAAAAGTGAATGTGTACAAATAATATATATATTCGTGTAAAAAATGGAAATAATCATGAATATACGATGGTAATATACTGAAAGTATTATAAGCATTTGTATCTTACATACACTGAAGCATTAAAGTGAATGTATAAAGAAAAAAAAAATTTATTAATGTATTATTATATATTAATGTATATAATAATATACATTATAGAAAAAAAAACAAATTTCATTGCTTCAAATTTACTTTTATTGACATTTAATTTTGTAATTCTAAAATATATAATAATAATTTATGTGCTGTATAAAAAAATATACCTGTTTTTATTATACTAACACTATCTTAAGCTAATAATAAGTGTATCTATTTTTTAAACAAAAAAGGATGATCTAATGTGAATGAGGATGAATCTAATATTTAATGCAGACTGTGAAAAACTTCAGCTATCTGTAGATTTTGTGTCACATTTTATTCTCTTGGTTTATTTAATAATAAATTATATCACAATGTATATAGATATTTTTGATTTATGCTAGTACTTTATTATTTTATATTGTTATATAATCATCTCATTTACAGTCTTATATATGACTTAATCTTAAATATGATTTTCTGTTGTTTTCCATTTAATATTTTAAAACTATTTAATTTTGGTAGTCATTATTGTTGTGTTTACAATTATCGGCTATAATAGGTTTTCTCTACCAATAAACATTATACATTTTAGGAACAAACAAGCGTTTCATCATTTTTCTCATTCATTATCATATAAATATCTGAATTTCACTGCACTGTTGCTTATAGTAAAAATTATTATAAAATTTTAAGAATTAACAAGATAACCCAGACTCACAATTTTTGTAACTGAATTTTTTACCTACTATACTTGATGATTTTAAATAATTGTTGAGTATATACTACCATAAAGTTCTGCTAAAACAGAAAGAATATGTATGTACATTTTTATAGAAAATTTCGACTTACCACTAAGCCAGGTGCCGTTAAAGCTTTTAGTAGATAATGAACCACTAAGCCAGTCATGGAGTGAGATACCATAATTCTCAAGTTGTTCATTCCGGAATGTTTTACGGGTACGACTTGTGAGTAGAACAGTTACTGTTGCTGTTATTATGAGCACTAGTACAACCATCATAATTAGCCCGATGACCAACAGCCGACGCATGTTACACCCCGTGCCCTTTATCATCAGTTCCTATAAAAACAGATAAATTGATATACATAAAATAAATTTCTTTAATAATATAAAATATCTGTTACATTTTTATGAATATACCTTCTATTAAATTAAAATTATAAAAAATATTTTAATTTATATCTATTCCATAAAACATATTAGATATATGAATAAATTTAATATTTTATCTTTTTCTTGTAATAAATACAATTTACTTTTAATTTAATCTTTTCCATTTTAAATAGCTGTCATACTACAAATATATCATAATTTGGATATATTTAAGATTTATATGATTATTGAAGAAATAAATTAGAAAATATACTTTGTATAAAAGGAAATAATAAATTTCTAAATTCTTATACATCAGGAGATATAGATGATACATCAAATATACTTTTTAATAACAGACAAGCTTTATCCAGATATAATAAACATGAGTTCATAATAAATACAGAATGAAAATTAAAACAAAAAAGTTCCAGATTAATTTATACTAAGTAAATTTTGTATCAATTTCAAACATAATTTAAACCAATTTATAATTGAAACATTGAAATATTTAATAAATCCGATCTAATAGTGATTAATAATTTTGTTTTAATTTTCGGTGGATTTAAATCAATGAATACCTACCCAACAAAAGTAATTAACACTTGGTATTAATAAATGCCTCGTTTGCATAGCGTTTGCAGAAATCTACAATTTCCTTTTAAATTTACTCTACAGTGTAGAAATTGTGTTATCATTAAATTATTCGAACGACACGCAATTTACATTAAGAGATGGTTTCATTTGTAAAAACTATACCTTTCAATTATTTTTGCAAAATGACAGCAGTTTATACATGGATAATGGTTTTATATATTCTGAGCTGATAGTAATTTGCAATATTATGAACGTAAAAAAACGAAAATGTTTGAGTATTTTTATGTAATTATATTAAAAATTGTTTAACAACATGTAAAATTTATAATTAATATGAATATTTTAATATGGTACATAAAGAAAATTATTTACACCACATGTTAAAACAATGGTATATTAAAAAATTTACATAATTTTTTACAAAATTTTTTTATCTAATATAATTATTATAAACGAATTATATAACGAATTATATCATTTAAAATTATCATTAAAAATTAAGATTTAATATCAAGATTAATTTATAATCAAAGTGAATTAATGTCGGTATATAGAGCAAAAATCTTTAAAAATTTATAAAAAATATAAATTCAATAAATATCATTTTAAAAATACTACTAATATGTACTTGTCACAAGTGTAAAATACTGTCTCAATAATATTTTCAGTTAGAAAATCAGCTATACATATAAATATTTAGTTTATATTAAAATGTATTTATTAAAATTGAGTTTGATTTAAAATTAGATCTGTATCTTGTTAGACCTTTAAACAATTTCATTTTTTAAATATTTAAACAAAACTAATATTTAACATATATTACTTAGTATATATTATAAATTTATTAAATTCAAATTAAATTGTATTCATAAGTTTATCAATTATTAAGAACATATTAATCAAATAAAATAATTATGCATTTTATATTAAAAACTTGGCTCAAATTACTAAAATACAAAATAAATCAGTTAATAAATAAAAAATTACCAAAGTTTAAATCAAGATATAAAAAGAAATAAGTAAAAATAAATAAATGACAAATAAATATACTTTACATAAATAAATGTATGAACAATTTAATTAACTAAACAAGTTATATACAATCAATTTCAGAAAGAATCTATAAATAAGTTACATATTAGTCACATTTTTCAGTGATTTAAATGGTACATAAATTAGTTAACATTCATCAAATAAATCCAATTTTACATAATCTATATGTACGTAAATAAATAAAATAAACAATTACCTAATTATATTAATTATCATATCAATAACTAGAAAAAAAAAATTTTTAATAAATAATCTAGTAATTAAATAAAAAATACATAAAATTTGTTCATCAATAAAATTGCCAGCAAATTGATTTTAAATTAAAAATAAAAATTTATAGATAAATAAATTATAATAAATAAATTATATAATAATCAAATTATATAATAATTAAATTATATAATGTTCATGAAATTATTCAAACTATATAAATAAACGAGTTAAATTTTTTTATAAACAGCGTAATTAACAAAAAGTACAAAGAAAAGAAAATGCTCGATCCATTCCGTTCTAATAAAAATGATTTGATCCAAATTAAAAACAAATTGTTTAATTTTATGAGTTAAAAAAATAATTGAACCCTACAAAACAATTTATTGTTGTCAGCAATTATCAGAAAATGATGAAAATGAAAAAATTGTTTCAATAAAAATGGTATAGCAAAAATAACAGTCTGATCGGCAAATTTTTAAAAGACATTTAATAAAATTTAAAAGACAAGTATGATTAACCATACAGCAGAGAAAATTATGTAATTAAATGTATAAAAAATAAATGATGAAAGAAAGTTTAATAAATTGTTAATAAATAAAAATTTGAAGTTTGAATGATTTACATACATTAGTCAGCTTCTAAAAGAACTAGGCAATGAATATTATCGAAGAAAGAATATTATAAAGAAAGTGTAATAAGAATTGTGAATATAGTGAAGATTTAGAGAATAATTTTTTTTTTGAAAAAATATCTACACAAGAATAATAGATAACACTTATTAATTTCATCAGTGTGACGTAAACGTAAAATAAAACTGCCTTACGGATATGTAACCGGTCAATGATATAATAGTTGATATTTATAATTGGAGCCATATTATATATTGAATCGTAAAAGTCATAGAATAAGGAAATATTTTAATAGAAATCAATAAGAATAAGTAAAAATTTAGAAAACTATTGATCTTTCTGTAGCAACAGTTTACTAACGTATATTATGGCAGATAAGTGCTTAACATAATACGATCGAAATTATGATAATCAACTTTTCGATTTAATATCAGAAACCTACAACTTCATGATAGATTAATACTATTCTTGCATTTATTACTGTATATTTTTATTTTCTAAAATAAAATAATGTTAATCAAACAATTAAATATAATCAAAATAAAAAAATTATTTCAAAGCGTCAACTTATGAATTAAAAATTTTTATGTAATAATACAGCTTGTTCAGGATTGAAGCAATTTCCAAGACCGTTGGCTCTCGGAATTATTAATCTCACTAGCTCTAGAATTTGTGTAAACATTTGGGTCCGAGAATTCTCGAATATATAATGTTCTATTAATTGAAACTTAATGTTTAATTAAATGTTTTATTATTAATATATAATGTACAGCTTAGTTTTTCCAGAGTTCTCGAAACTTCTAAAGCTATATTCTCGAACGTTTGAAAGTTAGTCTAGTCTCTGCATAGCAACATCCATCCATTATTGCCATCTACCTAAACGGTCGCGTGGATATATAAGGCAAGCATGTGACGAGCCTCGCTCTCGCTCTCTCTCTCTCTCTCTCTCTCTCTCTTAGTGAAGACGCCACGAACACCACGTGGAATACTGTCTGTCTTAGCAGAATCATCACCAGGAACAGGCACTCTATTAGCATAGTCGCCACGGAGTAAACACGGCTTGCACTTCGTATGCGTATTCAACGGGCTACTATCATCTGAACCGCCAAGGACGCTATCAATTGTACAGGCATTCGACAGTCACACCTGCAAGAAAAGGGTGCTGAGCATCACAGCACCCTCCATTCCTACAGATTAAGGGAATCTCGCGTATCTTGATCGAGCACAGTCTCTGTCTCCAACCTTGACCAGTAATCCCAAAAAACACACAAGGCATTCAAAAGTAATCACTAACATGATCATCACACACATTATTTCTGCACCAAATGCAACCCTGTTTTGCAGTACAACCCTCGCCGAACCATTACGCAACCCTGTTTTACGGTGCACCCATACACTCTTACACTCACAAGACACCACCCAGTAGCACTACACCAAGAGATAGAGAGATTTACGACCTCTCATTTCTCAGTGTAGCAACCCACCACCAATCGCGCTATATGAAGAGGATTCGGAGATTTATAACCTTCTACCTCGACATGTAGTGCATGATACCACCAAGTGGAAATCACCAAGGAACTGCAAGGATCACAACTCTCATTACCAACTGAAAATCATTATAATTTAATTGTAAAATAAACGCAACAAATATCACAAAAACAGATCTGTTAATTACTGAAAAGAAGCCCTTCCACTTATTCCATAATCTAATCCAACCATCCTAGTCCTTCGATGACTAGATGACTGGGATTCTAAACACAACTATTATCTAGTAAGCTTAAAATTTCATTCGTTAAGTTCAATTATTTAACAATATAATATACATAATTTAAACTGGAAAAAAAGTTTATGAAATAACAAATACAGGTTTAAGTATATATAACAATGTATTTCCATGATATGTTGTATTATTTTTGTATTTTATTATCTCAATTTATACACGTAGTATAAATAATGTAAATAAAAATTAAAATCTTTAAAAAATTCGCTTTTTAATAATAATAAATTATTTTAATAGTCATCGAAATAAATATGAGTGAACTTGAAAAGTTTAAGAAAAAATATGTAGATTATGTAAAATTGAAAAAAAAAAATTTAATTTTTTAGAAAATGGAGATATAAAATATGTAAATTATAAAACGCATACTAATATTTCAGGTAAAATAAAATACTAATTTATTACTCAACAAGCTAATACTCAGTGAATTAAATAGAGATTAGACTTATGTATTTTATTGACTAGAGAATGTACTTCAAGATTCTTCTAAATTAATTACAGAAATTTTTAATGTATGTGAATTTATATAATGAATATATATTTGTTTATTTAATTATTAAAAAATTAAGTAAATATATATTTTAAAAATGAGGCAATGTTTTTATTTTTAAATTATTAATTATTTAGAATCCTTTAAAATTATAAATAGATTGATTAAATGAATAATTATTTTAAATATATCATATAAGTTCAACAAATTATATATAATTATAATTGATATACGTATTTAACATTTTTACAATTTAATTTAGGAAATATGTACAAGCAAATATATAGAATATCCAAAACTTTTTGAAATTGTAATCGCAATCGTGTTTTTAGGAACTTTTAAAATTAATAATACTAATACAGTAATAGTTATATCCTTTCTCATACTTAACTATTAATTTTATATATGCTACAAGACTAGAAAGTATTATGACGTATAGAATTAAATTAATAAAAAGAAATATATAGTAAATTAATCAGTTTTATGTTTGATTAATAAGTTTGATTTTGTTATTATATAACTTGTTGAATATAACTTATTTTATTTATATCTAAAATAAAATATATAAAATTACAAATAAAAATTATCTTATAAACTCTCAAAAAATTGATAATTGAAAACGAATTTTTTAATTCCTAAATAATATATAAAACAAAAATTTCAATAGTTTTTTAGTAATAAAATTGAACTTATTGATCATAGTTCATAATTTTTTATTTATATGTATATGATTTTAATTTAAATAAATAAATTGTCTGAAATTGAAAAATTGTCGTTTGTTCGTATACACATTAGGCCTGCCAGACACAGTGGAAGGCAGTACATCCGTAAAGAACACGTGGTCCTATTCCACGAGCTATCAAGCAATAAGAAAGAGACAAAGACGGCAATAGAACAGGCAAAAGAGCAGGGACTTCAAGAGCAAAGAGAGCCAGTTCTCTTCGTAGCTCAACGTCTCCTCGACTAAAGTCTGAATTTATGGTAAAAATGAATGCTCAGGCTGAACGTATAAAAATTTTACAGAGTCTTGCCGAAAAATATGCTGTACCAGAGCCTGACGTCACAGCGGAGGAACTGCCCGATACATTTTCGCTCGTCGAAAATATCCACAAAGCCTTCAATAAAGAAAATGCGTATCGAGAGATGATCTGGCCCGTTACTCAAGATAGTGAAGAAAATATTCCAACCGATATCTTATCAAGGGAAGCGGCCCAATGTGTAACCAGCCGAGGAGTCATTAGTAAGCTTCACCAAGGGCTCAAGGTTGAATGCAATGAGCAACAGCCCACAACATATTCAGCAAGAACAAGCAGGAACCGGCTACCAATGATTAAGCTACCCAAGTTCAGTGGAAAACAAGAAGACTGGGACGCATTCAGCGATCTCTTCGAGGCACTCGTCCTAAAAAGCAAAGAAATTAGCGAGGTGGAAAAATTGCATTACCTCTACACTTCAGTTGACGAGTCTCAGACTCTCATTAACCAAAGAATATTTAATGTCAGCCTGGGAAATACTCAACAAGCCGTTAAAAAATCCACGCCTATCAATCCGTTCCTGTCTTCTTAAACTTTTTCCCCCGATAAAAACAGTAAAGTGCAGAGACCTTGGAGCTGCCAAAAGATCGCAAGAGGCAATAAAACACCTTCTTCCCCTGAACATACTACCAGATTTGTGGAATTACATTCTTGTACACCAAATTACATTACATTTTGGCCGCACTACAGTTGAGCTATGGGAAGCTTCACTAGGATTATCCACCTCCTACCCTCGCCTAGATCAATTGAAGATGTTCCTCACCACACGGGTGAGATCTCTTAAACAAGGCGAACAGGTGACAACAAACCCAGCATATCGGCAAAGATCACTACCTACACGGTCTCAATAGATGCGGCCGTCTTCTTCTTCAAAGAAGTCCTCCAGCTGTTATCAGGTATGTGTTAAAAAACCTCTGTCGAGTCATCCTATATTTCAACATGAAGGAATATGGTGCATGTGCTGTGACAGAAGACATACGATATACCATTATGAAGGATTTAAGAACATGTCAGACGCAGGAAGAAAAAACCTGTTAGAAAAG
This sequence comes from Ceratosolen solmsi marchali, assembly GCF_000503995.2. NCBI lineage: Eukaryota > Metazoa > Arthropoda > Insecta > Hymenoptera > Agaonidae > Ceratosolen > Ceratosolen solmsi. The sequence continues at coordinate 11,183,963 of NW_011948417.1, forward strand.
CGAGGAATATGCGTAAACTGTTTGTATCGTCACAAGGGTTCATGCACCGCACCCCCAAAATGCACAAAATGTCAAGGCCACCATAACATAATGTTGCATGCATAAAATCGAACACAATTCAAATTATATAAAAAAATGAATTATATCCGTGATTCAGATGAAGATATATTGATAAACTATATTATAATTATGATAAATTAAAAATTAATAAGTCATCTATAATAACATGAAGGACATTGCTTACTTTAAAGAATTATATAAAATTAAAATAATATTTATTAATACTAATTAATGTACAGCAAATATTATTAATTTAATACAACTGTATCTTGATGATATTATGTATTAATATTATGTATTATACAACTGTTATTATTTATTTATTCAATATCATTTAGTTAATCGTTGACTTAATTTACTTAAGAATTGACTTTTTGATAAATATTATAACTATGTTTTCAAATATTTACAATCATAATTGACTTTCGTAAAAGATTAACGATGTATAATTAGAATAATCAAAGTACATACTTTATTTGTACATCTTGTACATATTATACTTTATTTATTCTTATATACCTTGCAACATTTATGATTATAAAGAAGAAATTTCCATGTATGCATAATTAAATTTTGCACTTATTAATTATTTCTTCGTTCATTAATTATTGTCTTTAGAAAGCCTAGGTATCCGCAATACAAAGTCGTAAAATAATATAGAAATTTGCATTGTATTATACATAAATTTGCGATGCATATAAGATTTTTAACGAAGTACTTCACGATCGTACTTTGAAATATTATTCTTTTTTATAATTATTCATTGTTGTTTAAAACCTTATTGTTTAAAGCTTCTTTAAAAATAAATATTTATAAAAAAGTAAATCATATATAATAGAGGTTTTAAAACGTAACTTTGCCTAATACGTATTTCTTTAAAATTGTTAGTTTAGTATTTTTAGTTATGAAGTCTATAATATTCTTTTAATAATAAATATTTTACTTAAAATAATTTAATAAAAATAATTAAAAATTTTAAATATTAAATTTTTAGATATTAATGTAAAAATATCATTTGTTTTATTTAATCAGAGATTAAATCAATCAAACTACACTTAAGAATATGTAGAAAATTAAAGATACATAAAATATTTGTATTCAAAAACTAAATTTTATTTTATCTTTAATTCCTTTTTTATTATATTTATATATTAATTTATGTATATTTTATTAATAATATATTAACTTCATGTCTTATATATTAATTACACATTAAAACAAAAATTTAATTATAACCTCATTATTTATTATAAAAACTTATGCATATCTTCAATTTAAAAATTAATGTATGTTTTATACTTTTTTTAATTTAATATATTACATATTTTATTTTCTATTGATTTATCAATTTTTTTAAACAATAAAATGTATTTGAAAGAAGATTTAGGTATGCGTAAAAAAAATAATATAAAAAAGTATGCCTAACACTCTTTTCGTTACCTTTCCCTAAGCTGACATAATCACTTTTTATATGCACGTATGAAAATATGTAAAATAAAGAGATAAGAAGAGATAAAGAGTAATATAGTTATAATTAAAAAACAATTAATAGTATGGAGCGTTGACAAGTTCAATATAAAGAAATAACCAGTTAATGCAATAAAAACGAACCATTAATTAAAAAACAAACATAGATAATCAGTTTGTAATATATTCATGACCTCGATTCATAATAGAATTAAAGTTAAACCTATAAATTAAATTAAAAATTTGTGATATTAAATAGTTTTAAATTTATTATACAATATATTAATTATTATTTTTAATTTTTTTGTCAATATTCCTCAAATTAATAGTCTGATAATGCAATATATATTATAAAATATAATATTCTTCATAAAACTTATATTATTATTGAAATATTTTTTAAATAATCTTTGAAATTTTATAAATTTAGTTAGAATAAAAGATAAAATATTTATTTATTTTACTTAATTTCGTAATTTAGAGATGTCAGACATGTAAAATTTTTAATTATTCGCGTATAATTAGTATTTTTTAAAGTACCTGTCAATTTTTATAGAATTATTCATATATATTAAAAAACATGAAAACTATGAACTAAGAGAAATATATGATATAATTGTTTAATATATTATATATATTACTATTAAATTTTAAATAAATAATTGAAATTAATTGATTTGGAACAAAACCTGTATTCGAACCATTTAAATTCAAAGAAAATATATAGAAATTTAGTAAAATTATTTTAATAATTAATTAATTAATTGTCATAACTTATATAAAATATATTTAATATTTCGTGTGTTTGAAAATCTAAAAATCAAATGAAATACAGAGTAATTCATTGATATAATTCTTTGGAATTTAATAAAACTTGCAAGTTTAATCCGTCAAATTAATCTCATCTGGAATTATTATAACAAAAATTATAATAAAAAATAAAATTTTATATAATTTAAAACACACAATTTAATTTTAGACTTAACTTAGTATTTACATTTTATCTCCGCTTGTACCAATGTGATATAAAAAATACATGTAAACTCTAATCAATTTAATTGTGTATGATTTTATAAGGACAAATATGTTATACTTAGTATACTTATTATATAATAAGCTAGAAGGTAAATATTATTAACTTAAATAATGTTTATGTACAGGAGATATTCTAAAAATTTTTTTATATAAAAATTGAAAATATTATCCTTATTTCTTGCCTTATTGACCATTTAAAACTTTTTTTATATACACTTTTATAAGTAATAATTCACAGTGAAAAAATTTTTCTAATACGTTATTAAAAATTTATTTAATACGTTTTATCTGCAATATATTTCTTACAAGCTATTAAGTGAATATGAAAAATAATGTAAACACAAATATGTGTCATAAAAATCTAATACAAATATTACTGAAAGTGTAAATATAAAATACAATGAAGTTACATCTATAAATAATTTGACAAAAGTAAAAGTATTAAGGTTGTACCTTTCAGATACTGCAGAATAATATATCATACTTGGATGTGTAAACGTGCTCTTGACATGTATAATGAAATTTGCACATACTTACGCTTACGTTGAATACGCTGTCCTTCATAATTTGACTAATGCTGATATTCTATTTTTCTCACTCTGTGAGAGTTAAAAGCTCATCAAGTTAATTGGATAGCTGGGTCAGTTACAATATGACTATATATTATTTTTCCAGTCCTCCCTCTTAAGAGACCAGAACTGCGGAAACGAATTGTAAATAACATTCGCTAATATTATTACTTCCCCCATGAAAACTATATCTCGTTTGACAAAAAAATTATAGTTTTTGTATCAAGAAATTTCTAATTTATTAATAGAATAAAGTTTAAATCATGTTAGTCTTATCAGAGAAACTTCTTAAAACTTAAGCAAATAAAAAAATCGAACAACATTCAGAAATAACTAAATACTCACACCCAATACCAAATTAAAGGGAGAATGATAAAATATGGCATTAAGTATTCTAAAATATTCGATCGATATTCTAAATAAATCTAATTTTAAAAATGTTTATATTTACAAGATGGCTACTTCGATTTCATACCTGATCGTAAGAATAATCGATAGCATACTGTATCTATAATTGTATTTCATTTACATTAAAAACTTAATTAAGCATTTTGAAGTACAATTATTTTATTCTCTTGATTTTGCTTATTATGGTGTAAAGTATATTACTTATTCATTTGGCTTTTATAAAAAGAAAAATATTTTATATAATTAAGGAATGTAGTTCAACAATTTGAACTGTAGTGATGGTTAAACCTTAGAGCTACAATTATATAAATAATACAGGAAAATTGAAGATTTGTTTGATATTAAAGAAGACGTTACAGTATACTAATATGTCAGCCGGAATTATTTAAAATTAAAAAAAATTCACATTAGGAAAAAATATAAGAATTATTTGCTATATTTGCCAATGGATCAAAAATGAAAGTCGGAGCTTATGTTCTTTTTCTTGTCTAGCGCGATGGTAATGCTAAGAATGAAGGGCAAAAATGACTCACGAGAGACATTATTATGATACAACCATGATGTCCAGACGATGGCTATCAAAAAATATTTAGCACACAAAAGATAAAAAGTCAACATGAGATAAACAACGATCGGCACTCCACTAAAGTAAGGAGTAACTGCACTTGAACACTTTCTGTTCATCTGTAATATTTCCTCCCACCTATTCACTCTCCCACTTACTCTCTTTCTTTTCCCTCTCTCCCTTTGACAACTACTCACTATACACGCTTTTTAAACCCACACTGCCAGACTTATACGTACGTGCTCGCGCTATTGAAAATTTCTTTCCGGGAACGACGCACCGTAACAAACCTGTTGAATATTCTTACGTAAGAATAAAGATATAGAAACTAAGACCATAAATTAGGAAGTAAAGAAATTCGTAAAGAAATTTATTTTCATACTATGCTAATTTTTAATTATGAGAATAAGATCTTGTAAATTTTAATTGAATCTAATTTTGTAAATTTAAGCTTTGTTTTTTGTTTGATGAAAGAAAAAAATTCTAAAGATTATATTTCCCTACGTAAGTTAGGATTTTTATTATACGCTTAAGTTGTTGTGTTTTATTCAATTTCAAAACAGTTTCATTATTTAATACTATAGTTGTATTGATTTTTTAATTTAAATCATTTTATTCCATGTAATATATAAAGAATACATGCAAATGGCATCAAATTTATTTAATACAATAACATTTAATTTACGTTTAAAATTGTATTAGAAAAATAGTGCTTGATATTTTTATTTTTATTTTGAATACTTTATGATCTTTTCTATGTATATGAAAAAATATAACTTAAATACAATATCAACTGACATGTCCTTGATTTTTCCATTTACACGATAAGAAATTTCTTCAATTATTTATTTGAAATTTGTTATATTCAAAATAAATTAATGTTCGTATATCCAAATAAATCCAAATATAATTTGATTCATATTTTAAGTATAAATATGAAAAAATAAATAATAAGTTATTTCGTAGAGTTTTATTAACTCTAATACACACACATATATATAAAAATCAATATACATAAAAAATTAAAAGACATAATTATAAAATAAAATCCTTTAATAATGTAGTCATTTCATGCTATCAGTTGAATAGTTCGTAATATATTTATTTTATAAAAAAATGAAATGGGGCCCTATAAGTACATAAATTAAAATACAATGTGCAGAAAATCGTAAATGCGCATGCAAATTTCAATGTGATAAAAATCAAAAAATATTTGATTTTGATATCAATTAAATATTGTGCAAAATTGTAAAATTATAAAGCTGAAATAATTAAAATTTTAAATTGAATAGCAAAATCTATAATGCAAAAAAGATTTAAAAATGAATAACACATTTTTCATAAATATATAATTATTAACGTATTTTATATGTATAGTATTTTATATTTTCTTAATTTCGTAAATTTTGAATATCTAGATATTAGTGTTTAATATATTATACACAAGTAACAACGAATTAAATATAATTTTAAGATTAATAAATGATTATTACTTTTCTATATTAACCACTATTCTTATAAATATTATCTTAGAATTTATGTATTATTTAATATCTATTACTTTAATAAACTTTAATGTAAATAATATATGTATAAAAGAAATAGATTTTGGATAACATTATTGTTCTTTTATGTAATATTATACTGTTAATATATTTTGCTATAGATGCTACACATAGTAATTTAGAGTTGGAATGGATTAAGACGAAATTAATAAAATGTGAACTTGATACTAGTATACATAAGTATATCCGATTAATACTAGTATACATAAGCGTTATTATATAAATTATATATATTAAATATTATTATATATTATTATATAAATATTTATTATATAAATATATAAATTAAAACTAGTATACTATTAATACTAGTATACATAAGCGAATATCCAATTAATATTCGCATGTTACTTATTACTTGTGTTACCAGCATGTCTTTAAAATATAATTTTAATTCATTAGAGTATATTAATTTATTAAATACAATCAGTTAAAAGTTTATCTTCGAACCTATACTGTTTTTATCGTTTTCTCTTATAAAAATTGACATCTGAAATTTCAAATTGCACATATGTGACATTTCTAGTTTCATAATATTATTTAAATAGTAGACTTTTAATTGATGAAAAATATTTAAACAAGAAGTGAAAATATACCATTTATTTAATACTTATCGATTTCTAAAATATAGTTTAGTAAAATATTACAATAATGAAAGTAGTTCTTCTTTTTTCTTTGATCCGTTTTCCAACTTTTTATATGTTCTATGTATTTTATATTATCTATGTAGACTGTTATAAATATATAATCTGTTATATATATATATATATATATATATGTATAAATAAATATTTAAACTATTATGAATCAAATATTTATATTTGAAATGTTTAATTTTTTTTTTATGTTTAATTTAATTTGTATTTAGTATGTTATCTGAATAGTTGTAATTACACCAAATATATTTAACATTCATAAAAAAATATTGTTCGAATTTAAGTGTTTATTTTATGGCTCGAACTGCCAATTCAATAGTTAGGTAGCTTAGGCTCTCGCCAGAGCAATTAGGAAGAAAAAAGGCACAAGTGGAAGGGCTGAAAAATATAATGTAATGTATTGTCAGTGTAGCTATTGTTTATTCTGGTTATGAATTATAATAATATTGCACGTTGTTGGTTGCTTTTAGTGAGATAGAGAATTATTCTGACGTCGTTGATGCTATGGAGATTAATGAGGATCTTCAATGTCGGTTTTATGCTGATGTTGTAGAGATCAGCATGAGTAGTCAACCATGCTCTTCAATTAGCATGGGAAGATGGTAATGTTACTGGTGATGACAATCAATAAGAATTCGTAGAGAGTGCAAGCATACTTAATAGGTGGGGATAAGGCATTCTTTGAGGTAGTTGTTACGTAACTCGACGATACACTAAAGGAGAATGGTAATATTAGAGTGTAAGTCACACCCAAGAATCAGAAATAGTTCCTTCAAGGACGGAAGGGACTGCTCACTAACCTTGAATGACTGAACTGTAGCCTTGACAATGTAAGTACATGTAGAAGGTGAATGTACGGTCTCCACCCTGCTTGGCTTGAGAGCTTATTGTTTCACCAACCTTAGAATGACTGAATTCGAGCCTCAACAATGTAATTACATGTAGAAGGTGATCTTACGGTCTCAGCCCTGTGCGGCTTGTGAGAGCGTATTGTGTTACTTTTGTAAGTTTTACGCGTGGCGTGATTCGAGCGAGAGTGACTAAATTTGTACAAATAATAAAGAGGAGGAACCTTATGAACTACCGTCAAGGCCTGCTGCCTGCGTATCTGGCGCACCTTATTGATTACGATCCCAATAGCTTCACTGTTAGATTGCTCTCTATTTGCAACAGATTCTTTGAATGTCGCACATATGCCTTTAGATCGATTGTCTGAGATGCGGTTGAATTTCGTGCTGGCGCCAGTGATACTAATACTATAAGTATGTGAAATGCACTAACTAATAATAAAAAATCAATGAGTGAGGTGTAGAATTACAGTGAGTCATAACTGAGTTGATAGTAAAAACACCGTGAGCCAGGTGCATGGCGACTGAGTGGATGTTAAAAGAACAGTGGCACGGTGCGTGGCGCGCTGCTCTTAAATATTCGCGTAGTAGCTTGCGACGCCAGCAACAGCGCCGATGCCTGTTGCTATGCCGAAAATCATCGTGACGTCAGAGAACGAAGCTCTGGAATGTTCTAGAAGCGTCAAAGGACACAGCCTTGGAAGGTTCTAGAAGTTTTATCGGCGTAGCTATGAGGAAATATTGTCGTATATTTGAATTTAAGGCATAGAAAAATTCCCGGATTCGCTGAATCGTATTTACAAATATGAGCGTCCGGGAGCTTGTACTTTTCCCAATTTTAAATTCTGCTTAAACTGCTTCAATCTCGAACATTCCGCCCGACATCATAAATTTGTTGATGATGAAATTTATTCTTCAGGGATTGGTATTACGACAGGTTTATAAATTATAAATATAATTCTAGTAAGGGTGTGGGGAAGATGTGTCTTGAACTGAGTGAGCATGTTTCTGTCAACCTTTCTCGTGATGCGCGAGACTTGATCCATGTGAGAGTTCTCAAGAAGTTCTCTGCCTTTAATAGTGTTTCCATTACCCTTAAAGTCCTTGCTCCTTCTTAAAGCTTCCCTTGATATATGGAATGTAAGCGACGGCTCATGTTTTTTTTTTTTGTTTAACGGGTGATGAATTTAAACAAATGGCAGTCCTTCTTAGTAATTTACCCAGCGTTGAATGTCTGTATTATGTCTCAGTGATGATTTGATTTAGTTTCCGTCGCCAATAATGTTGTACCGGATCTTGCTTCTAGTTGACATTGTTTGTCATCCAATGTAGATTAGAATGGTGATGATTCTGGCGATTTGTTCCGTGGTGGTCCGGTCCACCACAATGAATGTTCTTGATTTTATGTTGCACACATGCCCCGTGCACCGTCTGCTGGATTCGATGTTCCAGGGGCATCTCCAGTGTGCGTTTGAAGTTCGATCTTAAATGCTGGCAACCCTGTTTTTCACGTATTTCTTTCATCTTGATAGATGGGACTTTATCCATGTGATTCGTGAGTCAATCCAGAGATGGGTTGCCTTGACGTCCATTTTCAATGTGGCGAGGACGTACTATGTGAGCTTCAAAGGAGTAACGCTGCAGCAAGCTCTGGTCTTGGGATTGTCGTTAGAGTGAGGGGAGTCACTTTTGTCTTGGGACACATTAATGTAGTCATTATTTTATTTTGGTCGTGTACTGATGCGTACATGACTGCCGACATCGCCAATTTTTATACATCAGAGAATCTATGTAGTTCTCCATGTTGAACCACGTGATATGTAAGATTTGCTGAATCGTATTTACAAATATGAGCGTCTGGGAGCTTGCACTTTTCCATAATTTGAAATTCAGCTTAAACTGCTTCAATCCCCAACAGATATAAATATATTTTTTCTTATTAAAATAAATTAGATTATTATCAATACTCTCAGCACTGAAACTTTTAGAAATATTTCTTCTGAATGTTAAATAAAGAATTAGTATTTCTCACAATTTTGAGCAATTGTTAAGAGTATGTACTGACTGCTTAAAAATAAATTAAGTGGACAATGAGCTTTATTATTATTATGAAACTTATATATATATAACATTTTTCATAGTTATATTAATAATTTATTGAGAGTTGATAAAATTTAAAATAAATAATCATAATAATGAATATATACATATTTAAAAAGCCATGAATGTATCAATTAGAAAAATTTGTTTATTAAATCAGATAAATTATTACAAAAGTATTAAACAAAGTACTGACTTTTCTCAAATTAAATAAATATCTTTTATCTTTGAACTCTTTAAGAAAATATATTTGCTAGATTAATAAAATTAAATGCAGATATTATGTAATATAATAATTGCCTATCACTAAATTATAATAATATTATTTTAATAAATTATCCCTTAAAGAAGGTACTATATAAAAAGTTTTAATAGTCCTTCAATCGTGTATAATTTGATTTTCTTTAGATACCATATTTATTATTTTATAATGCTATATTATAATTTATAAATCTTTTTTTCAATTATTTGAAAAGGCTGTCCGTAATATTGGGAAGTGTAGAAAAATCGAACTTTAAATAATTTCTATTTCTCTTTACAAGTATTTGTCTATTTTGAATTAGCATATTAATGTAGGCGCATCTTTTTTCAAATATAATAAATTAAATATCTATTAAAATATAAAAACTTTATGGCTCATTTGAAAATACAACTAAATATTCTCTATGTTATTTTGCTTGTATGTGCATATATAAGTATATACATATACCTTAAGTATATGCATATAATAAAAACACTGTCTTCAAATAAATTTATTTACGTCTATTAATAGTGAATATCATAAAACAGTCGCGTTTCAACATAATTTTATTGATGTTATTCCAGCCATAAACGTTTCTTATGGTGTTGTAATGTGATAATTAAATATAGTTTTGTACTATTGAACAAATTTATTTACCTTATATTAACTGTATTTACAAGTTCGCAAAAGATAACTTTTTTTTTTAGATTTTATAATCGCATTTTAATAATCAGATATTTTAACATATAGGTAGTAATATATTTTTTAAAATAGTAAATTTTATAAATAAATAAATATACTAGTTTTAATTATCTAATTTTGTTACAGATTGCAGCAATTTTATGCGAACAACAGGCCTAACCTCATCACACGCGTTCCATCGACTCACTGCCTACATAGACGTCACGGAATCATAAGAGTCGGTGGACGACTAATGAATGCGGCAATATCAAAAAACAGAAAGCATCCAGCCTTCTCCCGAAACCATCGTCCAACTCAGACTCACTCAGTGTACAAAAAAACACTGAGAAGAATCATTAGGCGAATCCAACAATTAAACGAAGTTCGAATGATCAAAGAATATTGTCATGACAAAAACGTCCTACGGCCAGCAAGGACGCCAAGGGATCACCATATGCACGGATTGTCAACAACAGCATTCTGTGACTGCATTCCCCAAATGTAAGCAATTGTCAGTCACAGAGAGAAAATGATTCAAGGAAGAGCAACGACTATGGTCTAACTAGTTGCGTATCACACAACTTACAAGTGCATCAACCCAGAAATGGTAACAGATGACCTGGATGGCATCACCACTGCACTTTACCAGTGACGTTACACGGGCGTTCACCACGCTCATTCGGCCATCCAATGCTACTAAGATCGAGTCCAACCTAAGCAACTGTATGTCATCACTAACCTCACTGAAGAGATAATCGTTCAAAGACAGGAAGAACGTCGGTGCCAACCTCGGAGGACAGAAAGAAATGTCAAACGCGGTAAACGGAATCCACTGACATCGCCCTAAGCAGACACAAGTTCATGAGACCAACTAGGATCTACAAGGAATCTATTGGATCGACAATCACGCATAGTAGACATGTCATGAATCTGGAGATGAGAACACGCCGCACTACAACTGGAACCAACTGCAGAATCGCGGCATGGCGGGCGGTTCCAGTGAGAAAAACGGCAATTAATTCATCGCGCTGTCCTCGTCACAGATCAATGACAACCATAATGTAAGTGGCCAATCGCCAGAGTCATGAAACTGCACCCCCGAAAAAAATGGACTGACCAGAGTGGTAACATTAAAAACCGCTTCTTGGACAATCACAAGACCAGTTCACATCCTTGCAGCTCTGCCAGTTCCCATCGAAGACACGAATATTAAACATCAATAAATTGATGATGGCGGGCGGAATGTTACTGATTGCAGCAATTTTATGCGGTAAACAAAGTCGGAGAGGTAAAGTCGCCTATGTTTAGTTAGAAAAACTTGCGCCGAGTCATCAACAATTCTGCGAACTCGAAAGGCCTCAGTACGCAGAATAGTCGAATGTACGACCATAATTCTAGAAGTATTAACACGTGAACCCTACAAAGCTATGCCCTATTGACGTCACGAAAAATAGCGCTGTCGGCGCATCGAGTTGGTCCGAGAATATTTAAGAAGCCGCGCTTGACGCTCTCGCTCTCTTACTAGTTCAATCAAGCATTCATCAAGATCGAATCGCCGTCCTACAGATCGAACCCAGCTCAACGTAAGCCAAGCTAGTCTCGGCCACCCAACACTGCACAGAACGACTCCAGCCCAACGGAAGCCAAACTCACTAGGTCCACCAACGCTGCAGAGATCGACTACAGTCAACGAAAGCCAAGCTCACGGCCTACCAAGCTACTACACGGAAGGACTCCACACACGTAAGCTACGCTATTACACACGTTCTTACGGATCACTGATACACGGTTCCCATCAACTAAGTAAGCAGCAATATTAATAAGTGGTATTCGGTACGAGGAACACTCCCACCTGTCAAGCAGTATATCCTCCCTCCCACTAGACCGTTACAGCATGCATTTCGCTAGCGGCAACGGCATCATCACTACCCTGCATCAGTGACGTCACACAGGCGTCCCCCACTCAGGCCGCTACAGCTCTTCTCGGCAGCGACAAAGGCGGCATCATCGCTGCCCCTTATCAACGCGAATCTCCCACTACCACTGCGAGTTCATAACTACGAGTAGGAGAATCAGGAACCAAGCTACCAAGAGTACACTTACAGGATTCTTGTCGCTCATATTAATTAAAGAAACTCTCCTCTACTCATTGTATCATACATTCATTTCGACATCCATAGATCACTGACTATTTATTATATTTATTATATTCAATAAAGGGAAAGACACCACATTCTATTGGCAGTATTGAATTATTACATTGCCCCTTCCACTTGCCAGCAAGCCTCCATCAACCATCACAGGGAGGCTTTTAGTCTGATCCCAGACAAATTTTATTTCATTTTTATTAAATAATAATGATATATATTTCAAATAATTAATTTTTTTAGGGTTTTTATAATATTCTATATTTTGAAGTAATTAATTTTGATTTCATGAAAGTGTTAGTTTTCTTTTCATTATATAATTTATTTAAATGTAAATGGAAAAATAATATGATATGAGTAAAGATAATCCTGAATTACAACATATTACATTTAAATCGCTTATAATTATATAAATACTTTAGGAAGTTTTGGTTTAATAATTTTGATTATACTTCTATTAATTATAAAATAAAAATATAAAAATTAGGATAATATAATTTTGTTGCTTATTATTTAATCTTTCTAATTTTTTTACTAATTCAACGTTCAAAAAAAGAGATTAATATGATTGTTGGAATAAGAAGAAAAGAAAAAATTGTAAATATTATATATCACGATTACTAATGTAAGCCTGGAATTTTAATATTTAAATATTTTTAATATTTCCTAATTTACCGAAATATTAAACAAATTCCAAATCATTGAAATATTTAGAAACTGCTTCAGTTATTATTTTTAATAATTAATTATTTTTAATCATGCATTATTATTATTTATACCTATCTCCATTTAAATTGACAGAGAACTTATCTGTTACTACAATCAATTTTTGTAACCCGAAATATTTTAATGTTTTATTATAATTAATAATTTAATAATACATATAAACACAAACTCACACACAAATATATATATATATATATATATATATATATATATAAATTATTAAAAATATTTAAAATTATATATTTTCATTATTTTCATATCTGCAAAGATGAATATTGTAATATACAATATAAAATAAATATTGACACTAATTTTCGAAAGTAGCGAATCAAAAGTAATACTTAATTTTATTGTAAAAAATATTTTTTTATTATTATTCCTCACTAATAATATATTTAAAACTACACATATTTGTCGTATTGATAAAAGAAAAGTAAATAAGATTTTTTACATGTATAACACACATAATACTGGTTGTAACTATCATTAAATTTTTTTAAAAGAAAAATATGTGTAAAAATTGTTTAGAAATATATGGAGGTTTAGAAAAATAGATCAAATATGAAAGAAAATCAACAAAAATAATTGAAGATGCTTAAAATAAAAAAAAATAGATAAAATTATATTTATAATAAACTAGTTTCTACTTAGTATACAAAAAATGATTGGACTCAACAATAAAATACTAAAAATATGTTACTTATTTATGCAACATGTAGGCATTATCAAATTTTATAATGAAATGTAATAAATAATTAAAGTAACCAATAGGATAATAGACGGTTCATTGAGATCAAAGCTAATAGATTGTCAATATAGATTATCAATTTATCAGATTAAAAATGACAATTTTAATTAACTATAAATCAAAAAGAAAAAAATTATATAGATCTATAAGTCAACGAATATTTTTGAAATATCTATTTGAAAAGTAGAATTTTTATTTATAAAAATAATGATAACAATTCAGAAAATTAATGTGTAAATAATTATGAAACATAATTGTTACATTTTATGTAGAATTAAGATTCTAGAAAAAGGATTAAGAGAAATGTTATATTCTAAAATAAATTTCTAATACTTCAAGGAACATAGTCCCAATAATACATCATGTCAACAAATTATTGTATATTGATTTAGATAATTCCTAGCTCGAAAATATGTTACGAAGCAAACTATTTACATAAAAGATGAACCTCAAAAAAGAAATACAAATTTAAAGAAGCACGTTAGTACTTTCTAGGAGATGATCGCATACAGTTAAGATATTGCAATAAATACTCCAATTTTTTGTAACTTATGTGAATAGTTACCAAATTTATCTTGATTTTATGATTCCTCTATTAATCATTTAATTTCACTGACAAATGGAATTAAATAAAATAAAATTAAAAATATTAGCTGATATGAAACTTTTATTTTACTTACTGTAAGAATTGTGTTCTGTAACTGTATAATTACATTAAATCTATCCACAATTAATGTGTTATGATTCTGATTCGACTTCAACTGGTGTGCCTAATGTTGTGTGTATACTTTTTATAATTTATTTTGTGAAATTATTTGTTTAGTCTAGTTAAAGGTTTTTAATTCAAATTATTGGTATATATCAATATATTTTTCGTACGTATTTATAAAATCTTATTAATTAAACTATAAAATTATATATATTTACTTATTTATACTAATATATGAAAAGATTAATATATAATATAATAATATATACGATAAAAATTCAATATCTATATATGTATATATATATTAAGTATAAATCTAGAATATTTTTAGTATATTGAAAAAATATACGTTACTTTCATGAATTCTTGTATTTACATAATCAAATACAAATTATTTGTTCTATATAGTAAATTAATTATGATAAAATTATTTCAATAGAAACAACGTTTCTCAAAAATTATGTACGAACCAACTATGATAAAATAGACGATAAAATTTATGAAAATATTTTATGAGATAACAGATACGAGTCATAAGTTAAATAACACGATACAAGTTAAAGAAACATGTAAA
The DNA here is from genome assembly GCF_000503995.2 of Ceratosolen solmsi marchali. NCBI lineage: Eukaryota > Metazoa > Arthropoda > Insecta > Hymenoptera > Agaonidae > Ceratosolen > Ceratosolen solmsi. The sequence goes on from NW_011948417.1 coordinate 11,199,062, forward strand.
TAGTAAAAAAGTGTAATTTTGTATTTTTAACTGATAAGTAAAGTTCTGACTTACGCTACACCTCAACTATTTCACAATTTTGTCTCATATGCATAAACAAGTTTTTATGTTAATATAAAATTATGGTTATCTCTTAAATAGAAATAGAAAAAAAATATAAAAAATCTAATATACTAATTTTCTATGAATATTTTTTTGTGTATTTAATTAAAATGTAATTTTTTATATTGGATGCATATGAAACTTATTACTAATTTATTTTGAAACAAAATCATTTATATTTAAAATTGTTATGAAATTTATATGAAAATTGTTTATATATATATTTATACACATTGAAATATTATTATATACATAGGAGTCTTCATACAAGGAATTTAATAAAAATTATAATTGTTTTTAAATTGAATATCGTATTAAAATTTAGATACTAAATTTCGTATAAATATAAAAAAACGTGCTTAATCTCTACTAAAGATATTATTTACGATGAATTCATTTTAATGAATTACGATCTGCAAAACTAAAGTAAAGGTCTAAACGTCATACGTAATAAGAACAAAAAATACTTACTCTGCGAAGATCCACTAGTGTGATTCTATTTCCTCGTACATTCTTGGATCTTCTCAATTGTCCAATAAGTGGCAGGCGATCAATGGTAATGAATGAAGTATTTGAATCCTCGACTTCCACGTCAGTTGGATCATTACATTCTTGAAATACCTCTTTCTTTAAATCTTTCCTCTTTGCTAACTAAACATAACGGATTGTCATGCTTTCCGAAATATGCGAATACGTACACTAACACATGAATACCTTTAGCGACGAGATCAATTTTCACTTATATATATCAATTATAGAACGATTAGAAAAGTAGACAACTTTTTCGATAAAACAGAAATTTTTATTTGAATTACTGCAGAAATTCGTGTGTATCTATCCATTTAGTAATCTATTAATTTTATACATGACATTGCAAGTTTCACATCGTTTAAAAAATAAAAATATTGCAATAATTATAAATACATAATATGGTTTCATTTATGTTTTTGAAAATTTATATATTTTTAGACTAGTAAGGTAAATTCTTAGCAAAAAAGTAGTTTTATTCATCTAAGAGAACAATAACACTGTTACGTAAAATAACAGAATACTTATCTTTAATTTTATTTACATAAATTAACGATTACAAATTAAATAAAGTATTTTCATTTATTTTTCTTCTTGTTAATTCAGTTGTTATTATTTAATTAGCTTATGTTCGTTTCTTCAATAAATTTATTGATTTTAATATGTGACATATTGTACAAAACTAAATTGTTAGTAATTATTTGAATATCTATATAATTTCCTTCAGTGTAATTATATATATATATATATATTTTTTTATATAAATTATTATTTTTATATATTTTCTGAAGCACGAGTATACTTTCCATATAATACTTTTTTAATTTATAGTGCGCTTTCAATTAAAAATAAATAAAAATAAAACATATAAAAAGGTAAGGCAAATATTTATTATAATTTATCATAATCTTATTACCACATTCTTATATTTTGTAAATGAAATTCGTTCAATTATTTTAAATATTAAAATAATCTAAACATAAAATTGAAAAATTAAGAAATATGCGTTTATATAATTTTTATACTCTTAAAAGTATGGTGTTACTTGTAGTAAAATTGTTATTTTTGTTATCGTAAATTGTTATCGTAATATCAATTCAATGATACTACTATTAGATAAGAACTAATCATAAATAAAGAAAAACATTAATTTTGCAGATTTTCTAATGTAGTATTGCATTACATATATTAAATGCAATTTACATTTTCTAAAGCTATTGATTTTAGCTATTGATAAAATTTTTTTAGTGTAATAATATTGATATCTCATTTTAAATACTCCTATATATGGATATGATTTATAATATGTTTAAATACTTTACCTTGTAAGTAAATTTATTTTAAATTCATTAACATTATATATCCATATTGAACCTTAGACCTTGTGTAATCATATATATATATATATATATATTATATACGACAGTAAACTATATAGAGTATCATTGACATACATATATAATTTTATTAGTTTATTATCCTACATATCATTTTTTGTATAAATATTAAATTATAAATAATTACAATAAATTCATACATATTGTATTTTAAAAATTATCAATTTTCATTCATAAATATAAAAGCATATTACCTCTATTCTCAATTCCTAAAAAAGTGTATGGATGATGAATTAAGAAGTTATCATTCTATTTTCTACTATTATTGTTCTATTATAAAATAGTACAAGTGCAATTAAATATTTAATAGAATAAAATAAAATCTTACAAGTAACTATCTATTTCTTATTTTTGATAAAAAAATCATTCATATAAACACTGATTACAGTACATTTTATTAATCATTCCTATTTCATATACAATAATCTCAAATTATAAAATAGATGTGCTAAAAATATATTATAAAATATACAAAATATTATTCAATACAATGCTGTTTGATAATAATTCAATATAATAATGTTTGTTCAATCAAATGTTTTACTAAATTAATGATTAAAACATAATATTACTACTTTTATTTTAACAATTACTAAAATATAAAATATTTATTCATTCAAGGTAATTCTAATACTCAAAATATTAATAAGATAATACAAGCCTCCGTTTGTAATAGTAAAGGATATTAATTTAAACGAAAAAGTGAGGAAACATAAAATATCATGAAAATAAAATAAAATGAATAAAAACGTATATTCAAATTAAAAGAAACACAGATCATTGAAATAAGTTTCAATATATCTTACTGTATTTATTAATCAAAAGTATATTTACTTTTTTGCATATAAACTACAGAGTTTGAAATAATTTAAAACACTTTTATGAATATAAAATTACCATAGCTGAAATATAAACATCGCCAAATCAAACACTTTGTCATTTACATAATTAGCTTCAGCACATTTTAGAAAATACGAGATTGAGTGGGCGAACGACATGCATTTAAAAATGTTTATTTAAACTTTAATTATATAAATCTATTATTAAATCAATGTTTTAACATATAATTTGAATAAGAATATTAATATAGCAATATCCAATATATAATAAAAATGATAACACATTTATTAATAAAATAGTTAAATTAGTAAATTTCAAATTTTATCTTATAATTTTACTTTTATTTATTTGAAAGTCAAATAATTAATATAAAAATATAAAAAATTATTAAATAAATGCACATTTCTCTGTATAAAATTTTGATCAAAGTAAAAAAAATGTAAATTTAGAAATCTATTAATACCGCGACTTCTTTTTTATCTTCTAGCCTAACATGTTAGTTGAAATATTGTCTATAAATTTTGGATTCATTAACTCATTTATTTATAATATTTATAATATCTGGCATGTAACAGTCTAGGTTTTATTAATCATTCCAAGAACTGGAAATCGTTCAAGAATTATATGGACCTATTTGATTTGGGCCATTTTTATCTAACTTCATACCTTTAAATAATATTTTAGCTTTTCTCTAAATATTGAAAAGAGCTTCAAATTTATTTAATCAACTCTTTTATCCATTCCAGAAATACTCTAAATTACTTTTTGAAATAATAAAAGTATAGTAAATATATAATCAAAGCTGCTCATGTTCATCATCAAGCTTTATTTAAACACAATCTTGTTTAATTAATTTCTTATCGTTGCTTGTATTAGGTAGGATAGTGAATACTATAGCTTATAGTTTGCTTAATACACTAACAAAAAGCTTTCGTATACTAAAATACAAACCACGTATAATGTCTCATTCTTTTTTCTTGTGCAATTCATGCCTCTAACCTAATCAAATCAAAACATTTATAAATACCATGATAATAATTGTATGTGATATGTTACTATCTACTGTCTTGATTAATTAAAAAAATCAATTTTATTCGGTACGTACTTGTTTTTAAATCTTATATAAATCTACTTTTTATATATTATTTTATTTTATATTAAAAAGATCCTATTATTTCATATAAATATATTTTAAAATGTTTTTAATAAAATAATTTTAAAATAAGTTAAGGATATAACTTTTTTAAATTAATATAAAATTTATTTATATAATATTTATTATAAAAATAACTAGAACTAACCATAATGTATTTTCTTAATATATATTATACAAAAAAATATTTAGTAGATATTGTTGTTAAAAGTGCCGATAATAAGTTTTAACAATTTAAAATAATCAGGAAAAGTCAAGGAAAGCCTTAGTTTTGTCTGTTTAACACTAAAGTGGATACTTTATTACTTAATTCCTTAAATTGGCTAACAATTCGTTAAATTCAAATTAATTGTTTGTCAAGCATTGTTTGTGCCTTTGTCAATAAAGGCTTATATTTGTTCATTAATGATATAGATTACGAAATATAGAAAATCATTATATATATAAAATAAACTTTGAAATTTAAATTAATGCTATAATTTAAAAATTACTGTCTAGTTTTAGAAACTATTATGATTTTATATAATGATCAGCAGAAACAGGTTTCTGAAATCAATGACCTACTAATGTATAACGCTGTATATGTTATGATATAGATAAAAATCAAAAATTAAAATTAATTTGAAATTCTCAAATAGAAATATAAACTTTTTTTATATAATTTTTTAAATATAATTTCATAAAACAACCAAATTTTATTAAGGTGATAAACTTGAGTTTCCCTTTTTTTGGTTACGGTGTATGCGGTTAACGAAAAGAAAGTAATAATACATAAAAACATATATAAGTGTATGTGACAATGATGGGTATGGATCATACTGAATGGTTATGTACATAGTACAAAAACAGGAACGGTAGGTTTTCGAAACTCTTTGATTTTCTGGCTCAAACTGCCAATGTTTCGAAAGTTTTATAATAATTACCGCCCGCCCTAGCAGAGCTTGGAAAGGAGTCAAGTGGAAGGGCTGTAGAAATACAGTGTGTGCTTCATCGATAAATATGATTTATTATGGTTTATTTACAATTACATTATTGATGTGTTGAATTTATGCGATGGAAAGATGTACCCTATGTTTAATAATGAGGATGAAGTTACTTGGAACTGCTACTGTGGTGAATAGTTTATCTACAACTGATTAGGCATACTCTTAGAGTATGAGTGTGCTATCTTCATATCTTGCTAATCTTGTAAGGATTAGCAATTTATACCTTAGACTTGGTGTACTCACAGATATATAGCCTTGACCTGCTCTGTGATGATTTGTTTTATCATCCCGTATGCTACGTGTAGATGTTGAATTATTTCGCTATCCCGAATGCTCCGTGTGGATGAGGATTTATTTCGTATGAAGGAGATAGTATCAAACCCTTTTATTGCTGCAGAGATAAATTGACGCGTCTTCCTTCTGTTGTGGTGAGTAGCTACCGACTAGCCTTCACAGGTAAATAGCATGACTGACTGCGTCAAAAAAAAATACGTCAAAAGAAACAATGGCTGCGACTGTGGTGCGAGAAACAATGGGGGTGATTGTGCACTTGTATCATTTCGGATGTGCCGGATTTTCCGAATCTTCAACGACAGTTGGAGGTTTTTATAGAAATTATAATCGTTGAAGTTTACCCCGAAATGAAAACTGTTCGGGTTTTTCAGAAATGATAACATTCGAGAGATTCTCGGAATCTCGAACAGTAGGATATAACAAAAGTAGTTCACTTCTATTAGAGGAATTGAAAGATACGCAAAATTCCTTGCGGAGAACGTCTGTTATTTTACAGATCCAGAAGAGCGTAATGTTTGCCACTTTCATTTGGCGATTACTAATAAATTTAAGTAATTTTGTTGCATCTCCTAGAAGAGAAATTTAAATAATAAAATTCTATAAGAATCGTCTCTGTGGATGCATTAAAAAATTGATTTGATGTTATTTACTAAAAACTAGGAAGAATACAAAGAGATTTCCTATCGATAAGTTAAATGACATGTTTGGCTAGAACGATTATACCACTTAAGAATTGAGTAAATTTTGTTACATAGCACATATGCGATTAAAAAAATATATTATTCAAATGGGTAAAAAAATTTTTAAACATTTATTGTATATTATTACAGTTAAATGTTCCTTTAATCTTTCTGTAATACAATATACTATAACTTCAAGAATTTACAATCAAGATTTTACAATTTACGTGAAATAAAATAAATTTAACATGGATATGTTAATAGTGTTCATGAAAAGTTTTATTGTTTTAATTAAATATATGAAAATGATAAATAAATTTTATAACAAATTTTTTTTACAAAATATTATTATATTTAATAAATATTTAAATATTTTTGCAATAAAATTACTTTCTGTCCAATAGATACATTATTTAATAATATACGGATTTAGTAAGTTTATGTTTATATTTTTACAAATTTTTTTACTTTTAGCTATGATATTATTTTTAATTAAATATTCATTTTATATAATCACACACTTTTAAATAAATAGTACACTATTTAATTTTAATTGCTTAAATAAGAATAAAATTTTGTTTTATTATAATAATTTTTTTAAGAATTAAATTATGTAAATAGAATATATAGGGCATGATAATTATAAGAATCGCGTTTAATTGGTTTTTGTATTATATAATTATTATTAATAATTTTTAATAGTAATATAATTACTATTTTAATAAATTAAAAATAGATTAATTTTTTATCTGTTAGTACTTTATTATAGTGATCAGTCTAGTTTCATAGTTCATTCAATTTACTAAATTTTTTGCCTATAATGTTAAACAATGAATCTTACATTTTTTTAGATATGTCAAGATATTGAAGAATACTAAATTCAGAACAATTTTTTATGTTTTATTAGCTATATGGCGACATTATTCATTATTGAGAGTATAATTGCTGGATTATCATATGTTTAAACATAGAACTTTACTTTAAGTTATTCAGTTATATTTATTATATATATTATTTAGTTATATCTATTATATTTATATTATTCAATTATATCTATTATATATATTATTTTGTTATATCTATTATATATATATATTATTCAGTTATATCTATTATATATATTTTTCAATTATATCTATTATTAAATTATATTTATTATGTATAACTCAATCTCTTTAACAAGCATCGTATACAGCTATAAAAAAGTATAATTATGTGTTGATTACCTTTAAGATAATGAATTGAATTTAATTAGAATTTTTTTGATAATGTTTAACATTGTTACGGATTCAAAAGTTGAAAGTCGAAAGTGGGAGAGGTATGAACGCGCAATTCAGTTATTTAAACAAAACACCAGCAACGAATGTTCCAGGCTTTGCCCTGTTGACGTCACAACCAATATCGTCATGGCAACAAACACCGGGGATTAAGGAATAGTACAATAATATTTAAGGACTGCGCTTCACGTGCAGCAATTCAGTTTGCCTCAGTCTAGTAACAATTACACAATTATTACACTAACGCACTATACATTATCAATTCATCTACAGTGACTACAGTTTAACGATCTACATACATAATAATCAATCAACTGAATAATCTAAGAAAGAAATAGTGACATTATATTCTATAATTCATTAAACTAAAATTAAATTAATAACGTATTAGTGTTAAAATAAAACAACAGTAAAAACATAAAAATCATATTGAAGCAACTCATAGATAAGACCGACGTATCATAGGCGCGGCATCAAAGTATAACACAACATCAACAATTTAATGTATGCTAAGATAGCATTTATTCATTATACAACAAAAAGGAAATACATTCATCAACACGTAACAATATAAAATAAACTTTATATATATTTAATCTATCATACCATTATTTATATACTTCATAATTATTAATTATTTATTATATTATATTAAATAAAAGGAACAACAATAAACATTACAAGTAGTCTTGAATAATTGCACTATCCCTTCCACTTGCCAGCAATACCTCCACCCAACATCTAAAGGAGGTTTTTAAGTCTGATCCCAGACAAACATGCATTTTGATATAAATAGATTTGTAGATCCTATTGTAGCATTTTGAATTATGTAAATGTATTATAAAACCTTATATATCTTTTTCTGTTTTGTAATTGAATTTGTAATAATTTAAAAGTGCTTTGATTTTGTACATTTCAATTATATTCTAAATTTCTGTTAACAAAACAATATAAAATATTTAAATTATTTAATGTTCTGTTACTGTAGTACTACTAAAATTACCAAAGTATTATTATTTTTATTTTAGATATATTTTTAACAAATGAAGTTTTTTTCGCTTGTATTTAATTAATTAATACAAATGACCAAGTACTGAAAAAAATTAATAATATTCTGTATTAATATATCTGATGTAAATTTGTTTATTTATTAACAAATCAAAAAATGTTCCTGAAAATTTTAACCGTCTCCAAGGGTAAACATCCTTTGTAAGTATTTGATATATTATTACATAATCTTATACGAGTTAATGAATGCTCTTAAAATTATAATACTAAATAAAACAATTAAATATAATCTATACATAACAGATATTAATTAATAATAATACTTATCTCAAAAATGAATGTACAAACCATGTACTTTAATCAAATAACAATGATGTAGACCTTTTAAATTATCACAATTCTGAAGAAATGGAGCTTTCATCGTTTTGAATGGAGTAATACAAACTACATGCAATTTAACGTGAGAATATTGAAGTGGCAATGATACAAAACATGAAAATCAATCTTAATGTTTTAGGTAATATATATAAGCAACTGTATATGGATAACTTTACAAAATATTCTTTAATAACTAATTTATTTAATATAAATTCTTTTAAAAATTGTTATTAATTCTAACATAATATTATGTTACAATGAATATTTAGAGAATTAGTAAAAAGTTTCTAAACATGAACATATGCAATAGTTATTATGAATTTTGAAAAATGATGTTAAAAAATATTTTCTCATATAAAAATAAAAAATAATTAGGAATGTATTTTATCTTTGCAAATATTAATTGTTTTTTCATTATAATTATTGTAAATCAATTTTTAAAAAATTCATATTAATTTTATTCCATTTATATTAATTATCAATAGATGAAATATTTGTTAAAAAAAAATATCTAGAGTATCTTGTTTATATCACAAAAATTCTCTTTGAATTCTATACAATTCAATATCTTAAAAATTATTCTGACAAAAAATAATAAAAACTAATAATAATAAAAAATAAAGAAAACTATTGTTAATTTTGATTAATTAGAAATTATATTATAAAGATGATTTCTATAAAATTTTTCTTTAAATATTAATATCCTTATATTATTTTTCAAATATTTGTTCATTATCTACATAAGCACAATCAAACAGTTTCAGATTTTCTGTTTTACATTTTGTCTATAAAACTTAATACTTGTACTGTTAAGAAATTTTTTTTAATATTTGTAATTTAAAATTATACCAACATGAATATTTGTTAACACTCTCTTGTAATAAACTATATTTCTCAGAATTTTTTCTAAATTTTTATATAAAAATAATTTGTTCTTTGATTAAAAATAATATTGATTGATTTTTTAAGGTTATTCTAAAATTTTACATAGCAATGTAATAATTCTTTTATTTAATATATAATTTTTGATATTTATAAACTGTAATATTTGAACTGTATAGTGTATTCATTATGTAAGATGTAATTTTAGTTCGTTATATAAAAAACAATTTTCTTTGCACATCCAAAATTGTTAGAATCACAAAGAGGATAATTTATTTTCATTAAATTAATTGCTCTGTTAAACTTCTACAAATAATAATTTTTTCAAAGGAATTATTCTTCATATTAATTTAAAATTAAAAATATTTTTAAATTTCCAACATTACTTATTCTACCCCTATTATTAGATAATTTTAAATTTAATCTTGTTAAAATGTAAATGAAATAATCTCGTGTAATTTCTAAATTCGATAAAATATTATTAATGATTATTTAATGAATATATTATATTTAAAATGTCATATTTTTCTTATCTGAATTATGAATCAATATTCTTTTTTTTACATAAAAATACAGCTGCTATAATAAATAATTCAATAGAAATATATGGATTTTCCACAATATTTTCACATAAATTAATTATATTAATTAAGGATTAGTAAAAGATTCTGCAACAGTTATAATTTCTATTTGTAATATTTATAATTATAATCATGACTATTATTATAATTTATATTACAAAATTTGACCATATTTATTAATAATTGTATAATACTTTATTAAATATCAATTAAAAAAATTTTTTTTTAATTTAAATCAATCATTTCATATTGTTTTTTAAAATAATTGTTACTATTTATACTGCATATAAATAATTGGTTAATAAAATATCTGTTTGATCTGTAACTGAAAAAGATAACTGACTAATTTAATTTATTGAAATACTTTTATCTTTTAAGTAAATATGACAATATAACTGGTTCTATAGATATAATATGAAATTTATTATAAATAGTCTATAAAATCAAATTATAAGAAATATAAATGTTCTCCATTGCTTTATTTATAGTATAAAAATTTTATCAATTATTACTTCTCTGTTAATGTATTCAATGATGCAAGATATTTTATATTTTACATAATCTTATTTAAGTGATTATATAATATAATCTAGAGAATCAAATAATATACATATAGATATATATTTACATTACAATTATTTTAATTCTTCATAAATATAATTTATATTTCTTCATTATCAACTATTTAAGTATCTATTGGAATGATCTAACCAATAGACTTTTTTGAAGCATTCAAACTAATAGCTATCACATTAAGACTTCATTCAATAGTAGGCCATATATATAATTGAATCTGTTTGAATGAATAAATTCCATGATTTTGAATGGCCTAAAAATTTTAATTCATTAATTTTTGTTACAATATAATTATAAAATAGTCAATAATTATTTATTTATATTTATAATTATTAAAATTTCTTAATAAAACTAATAATTGATTAACAAAACTATATTTTTATACAAAAAATCTTTTAATTACAAAGGATAATAGTTATAGTTAAAAAAATTAAAAATACTTGTTGTAAATAAAAATTTTCAATTATAGTCTTTTTACCATTTTAAATAAAAACTTCAAAGTTTAATTACATAATTTACAATTTAAGCAATTATAATTATAACCTATAGTTATTTACTTTTCATGTTTTATGTATTTATTGAATGATACACATTTAATTTTATCTTTAAATAAATTAATAAATACACCCTCAATAATAATTATTTTACAAAAATAAGAAAATAGATATTTTTTCTAAAAATTAGTTTTATTACAATGATAAAAATTATTTATGACTACTACTCTGTGATTTAATAAAATTAATATAATTCGTTTATTTATTTTAACTATTATTTATTCAAACAAGCTTTAATAATGTTGTACTTGATTAAATTATGTACTTATATTATTTAAATTAAAAAAAAAGACTTCAATATCCTTATTTGATATATATTTTTTAAGTAGAATGGAAAAATTACGTACGTTCGACTATTTTGAATTTTGACATTTTATCACGTTATGCACATTACGTTTAATGAATAATAAATATTTAAAAATAAATAAAATAAATTAGTATAACAATCAGGAAAGTCGAATAATACTTGTTTGTATCTAGTAGTGGATACTAAGGCACCATTACCTAATATCAATTTAATATAATATAAGAAACATAATATTTTAAAATAAATAACAGTTTAGTTATTTTTTCAAGTAATGTATCGAAAATAAGTAGCATATTAAAATTTGGATTAAAATCTTTTTAAAAAAAGTATTAATATAAATCGTCGATATAAAAATACACATTCTAATTTATAAAAAATTTTAATTGATTTGTATAATACATATTAAAATTCATATTTTCTTCTAAAATTATTAAAACTAATATTATTAATATGTTGTGTTAAATTTAAACAGTTATTTAACTATTAACTACCTATTGAGACATTTTCGCTTGATAATAAAAAATTATAATTTTAATCAATAAGATATATTGCATCTAAACAACAGCATTTTATTTTTAATTAATTTTGTAATTATTGATAAATAAATAATTTTGAAAAATGAATTATATTCAGATTTAGTATTTGATTTTAATTTGAAATAAAAAATAAAATTTTTTGTAAATTAATTATATTTGAAAGGATATAGAATATCGAAATTTTAAAGAATAGTAGTGTTTTTCTAAAATAAAATTGGATTTAATGTAAACATTTTCGTGCTTTACAATTCGTGTTTTTAATGTTGGACTTAAAATACTGACTATATTGGATTGATCATATAAATGACGTCGCAAAGGGGCGTGGATTAAATACAAGAATAAGAATAAGATTTAAAGTATATAAATACATATTAGTTAATAAATGATATGCAATAATTTACCAACATCTGTTTAAATTATAGGTTTGTTCCAGATTAAATTAACACAAGAAATTAGTGGAACAATAACAAGATTTTACGAAAAACGTATTGCATGTGTAGACATTGCTACTTTATTATTGTGTGAATTAAAGCATGGTTCCTACCATTTTCAATGCAAAGAAAATTGGTGAGATGAAAACATTATTTTACTTTTTTTTAAATTATATTTTAGGTATATCAATACCATTACTCTATTAATTAAGTTAAATAGACTTGTAAATTGAAATAATCTCAATGTTATAGTCCAACCAAATCATTAATTTTACTATTAATTATTCTCTAACAGCAAATAATTGTTATTTTTATATTTTATTAAATAGGAAACATTAACATTTATTTCCAAATATTGATTATCAAATAGAGAATTGGGAACAGAATGTAGTTGTGTAAATTTAATTTGTTTTTCTTTTATTTTCTTTATATTAAAGTATAATAAATATTTTAAGCAAACTTTATTATCAATTGATTAATAAATAAATATGATTTCATAAGCAAGTTTTTTATAGACATTGCCGCATCCATGATTGTGTCAACATATTTATTATATAACTAACACTATTAATATATAACATTTTAATTTTTTATTTTTTTTTTTAAATATATAAATTCATAGTTTTAATAAGAAGATTTAAAGAAAAAATGTATATATTAAATAGTTCAATATTACACTTTCCAATCTGTAAAATTAAAAATAATTCTAGTTTTTCTTTATATCAATAATAAGATAAAGAGCTACATTTTTAAGTATAAAAATACATTAAATATATGAGCTTCAACTAGAATAAATACAATCAATATAATTATCAAGTACAATATGATAAATTTAAACATTTTTTTGCATGTGCTTATAGTGACAACTTTAAAGCATTGGTTTCCAAGAGCCTATTCTGATGCTGTGTTCCCAAAAATTACAACACATTACACTGTGAAGTCTCGTAAAAATGATCCAAGATGGAAGGGTAATTGTGATTTATATCAGAATATAAGAATCTTTTATATAGATCAATTTTTAACTTGAAGCTTAAATAAATATTTAGTTGTAAAGTTAAATCTTTCAATTGTAAATTTATATATTTATAAATATTATTTATTAGTTTATAATACTATTTTTACTTGAAGTTATAAATCATAATATAAGTTTTTGTTTCAATTGTTGAATTTGTTGATAACTTTTATGTATTGTTGGTATTTTATAATTCATAAATAATTTTTTCTTTAACTGATCAAGTATTATTTGGCCCAATTATGAATCAATTATTCAGTCTAATTATTAATCAATTATTAATTAGAACAATGCTCTGTATCAATTAATGGCAAAATTTCATTTTTAGTAATTAATGAATGGTTCAATTACTTTCTAATATAATTTAAATCATAATCACTGTTTTGGTATCAGAATTTGCAAGCTTCGCCTGTAGAAATAATTTAATAGATTTAGAAACTGGTGATATGTGTTACCTACATTAATGTTAACTGAGTTTTATAAGCAATTTATAAATGACTCATATGTATTAATAACTTTAATTTTGATAGCAAAATTTTTGTATTAGAGATTGAGACTATCTTTATGATTATGATATGTAGGAGCAGAAGATATTATATTAAGGGTTTACATAGTTCATGAATCTATAAGGAATTTCTAGTGGAAAAACTTTTTATTGAGACTTACACATCTGTTAAAATTAATATTGTACATTTGAATTATTTAATCAACTATAGAATTTTGTCATTCCATAGGGTTATTAACAATTATCTTCTTTTTCAAAAGTATCATAAAAATTGTTTACAAATTTTAATTGAAACTTGAAATATAACAGGTTTCTCATTTCCATGTATTAATACATACATATAAAAATTAATTGGATGTTTAATGGTATGTATGTTGAGCCCTGACATTACTTGAGTAATTAATGACTCTTTATTATTAACTGATTTTTTTTTAATGTTTGATACGTTATTGAGATTATTATCTTGAATTAGTTTTTGCTGGCTATATAATGTACATAATGTTTGGTTCATAGCCGATTTTTATAAGTAAATAAAATAAATATTTTATTATTTTATTTAACTTTCTAATATTTCCCATATATCTGCTCAATAAATACACTTAATAACGAGGTATCAACTACACATGTACTCATCTTTCGATTAAAAAGTCGTCAACTAAATAATTTCTAGCCAATCAATTTATTATTTAAATCAAATTTTTTAAGTAACCGATATTTGTTTAAAAGAAACGCTTTTTGAATTATTACAACAAATACAGACTAATTTATATATACGTTTTATATATTTATAAAATTGCTTTTCATTGTTAATTTTATGCTTTTAAAGATTTATATTGAATTAAACTAAAATTACTTATTAATGCAATGATGGAAGTTTGAGTGTGAGATACTTTTTAATTTTATTTTAGTTAAGATTTTATATAGACTATCTTGATTTTTAAATCAAAATCTCTTTACTTTTATTAATAAATAAGAACAAGCTAACAGTCTTTAAATATTTAAAAAATGTAAGTAAAAATTAACTTTGAGTAAAATAAAAAAATCTTAGAAAATATATAACTGTATCCCATTAAATAATAATTTAATTGAATAAAAAAACAAATAATAATCATATGATAGTTATTATAAGAATAATGAGTCTTGCAAGAAATCTGATGAAATAACATTAAATTTTGTAAAACAAATATATAATAAATTAAGTCCAAAATATTTATTTATTTTTATTTATAAAATATAACACGATCAATCATTTAATTCTTTAATGTATAATCTACGTTTAAACTTATCCTTAGTGATGGTTAAAAATTTATGAAATATATAGTTATAATTGTTTATAATTATTGTAGGTATTATTATTAGACTTTAAATGAAAAAACCATTTTTTTTAATTTATTATAAAATATAAATTACACAGCAGTTAACGTATACGTGATTAGTATATAGATATACCTAGACATGAGCGTTATAAATGTTTTAACTAATGTTATTAAAATATTATTAATTATCAAAATTATTATATTTCTACATTACTTTTCATACTATAGTTAAGAACTAAAAACGTTGTGAAAGATTGAAAAAGTTTAATATTTAGTATACGGC
Source organism: Ceratosolen solmsi marchali (assembly GCF_000503995.2). NCBI lineage: Eukaryota > Metazoa > Arthropoda > Insecta > Hymenoptera > Agaonidae > Ceratosolen > Ceratosolen solmsi. Next base: position 11,214,688 of record NW_011948417.1, read on the forward strand.
ATAAATGCTCTCGTTGTACTGCATCTATATACGTGTATTATAACAAATATTATTTAAAGCCATATTTGTCTAGAATACTAAAGTATAACTGCATATACATAAGTGCTTCATTGCTTGATATGTAAATTCACCCATCACTACTTTTTCTATGTGAGTTTAGGTGTGAATGTTTATGTTTTCTATTTCTTAATTTAGGATTAATGAAGTTTTTTAAGTAATGATATTAATATAGAAGTTTTACAGTTGAAATACATACATAAATATGGGTATGTTAATAAAACACAAAAAAAATTGATAAGTCTAATAGTATACAATCAATAATTTATCGAACTAAATTGTCTTTCAAATTTATTTTTCCCACTTTTATAATTATTTATCTAAAAATGTATATTCTAATAAAGTTTTTGATATGTTTAAATTGTTTATTATACTGACAATGCATTGTGTTAAATAATTTATTTGATTATTATACTCTATACGTTAATCAATTTACAAACTAGAAATCAAATACCTTTATATTATACTACTTATAATACATTGTCAAAACTAATCTTAACTAATAAAGTAATATAAAAGAATCAATTTAAGTATAATTGCAATAAATTATTTATAAATTCAATAAAGTACTTAAATTTTTTATAAATTGATAATTGAAAAATGTTTTAAATACAATATTACTTTCAATATTCAATTGAATTTGATGTGATACATAAATTTAACTTAACTAAGAAGAATAATTAATGATAGTTCCCTATTACCTTATAATTCTTTCGATATTCTATAAAAATATATTATCTTATTAAAAAATTATCCATTTGCTTAATTCTTAAATGATTACATTTACTTGGTAAAATATTAAGGTTTTAAATTTTTAACAGAAAATAAAACAAAAACAAAAAAACTATAAATAATATTTTTTACAATAGGGTTAAAAATAATTAACATTATCCAGCAAATTTAAATCTAATGATTTAAAATAATACAAGTATTTGAAAAAAAATTAATTAAATGTTTTGTTGATACTTTTATAATAATATTATTACCAACATCGTACTTTAGTCATATGCAATTAATCGTATTAATTGTATGCAATACATAAATCCTCATATCTGTATGAAATGAAATAAAAAAATTAGAATATATAAATATCAAACTCCTTTTAGGATTAAAAATTAATGTGAATAGTCATTGTGTCTTTAATATATATATATATATATATTAAAGTATTATTGTCATTATCTAAATTATCATATATCCTAATATATACAAATTTTTTAGCAATAAACATGGAAAGATATGTTGACGAGACTGACATCCTAATAGTAGGTGGTGGACCAGCTGGAATGTCGGCAGCTATTCATGCTTGCCAATTGGCTAAAAAATATGGTAGAGAATTCCGTGTGACACTCGTGGAAAAATCTGCAACCATCGGAGGCCATATACTCAGTGGTGCTTGCATAGATCCAATTGCTTTGCAAGAGCTTTTTCCTAACTGGCAAGAACTCGGGGCTCCACTTCTTACGCCCGTTACAGTAGATAAATTCGCTTTTCTTACTGAACATTCACGCATACCTATACCAATTTTTAAGGGAATGCCCATGTATAATCATGGAAATTATGTTGTCAGGTAAGAATATTACTCGCTTATTTTTTCCTCTAAATAGTACTTCCAACAAATAATATCCTCTAATAATTTTTAAATTATATTGAAAAATTCACTAATTACATTTTTATTGTAACTTCAATTCGAAATTTATAAATATAAATTAAATTCTTTTATTAAAAATAGTATGGAAAAATAGATTTTCATAATTCAAAAAATAGTAATTATAAAAATAAAAATAATATTTAATAATGTAATCTTTTTTTTTATATATTAAAATAAATAAACTTTTTACTATCTTTTCCGAAAAAAACGAAAAATAATTTGATACTAAGAAAGTAAGTTTTATTTTATTACTCCTTTCATTATTCCCTTGTAATGATAAGAAGTGAGATAAATTAACTTTACAGCTTATTAATTGGTCTCTAAAATCATGGACTGAAATTTTTTTAATTTAGGTGTTTAAATGAAATAATGTGATCAATTTTCTTCAACTGTTAATGTTATTTTAATTACGCCTCTAGATATCCGAGTATGTGTGAATGAATTTAAACATTTCTATTTTTTTTATATAGGCATTGAGTTGTTATGTAATTTATTAATATAAAGCAATCTTTTATATTAATCTTTTATAAAAAATCTTTTATAATTTTTCTTATTTTCGTATACATATTTATCTACTAATTTAGTATCTTTATGAATTATTTTATATAATTTGTAGCATTTCTAATATATCCTTTTTCTTTTCTTTTATTTCATTGATTTGTTTTATTCGAATTGCTTTTATAAAGTATTCTTGAATTTAGCCTAGTATCTTTATCTTTTTTGTAAATAAATAATAAAGCGATAAAATATTATTTCATTATTTAAATTTTCATTTAACATTATAATTCATCTTGTTGTCTAAACTTGTAGAAAGGAAAGATATATAAAATATAAAAGATATATATATATATATATATATATATATATATATATATATATATATATACGTTAATAAGAATTTAAATATAAATAAATTATTAAAATCTTATTATTTAATGTATGCAATTATTTAAATTTTGTTATTAAAACTATTACATTTATTATAAATAGCATTTGTTGATATTACATTCTTTAACAATTAATTTATTACTTTAATAAGAATGTTATTTATCGAACCAAATAAATCTGTTGCAATAATAATATTCAATAGTTTAATTAAATAATATAATATAGTAATAATGGTTATCTTCTTTATTGTGTTGAATATTTACATCGCATGTATGAAATTTTAAAGTTGTTTTCACTTATTAAATGTAAAACAATAGGAAGTATTTTATGTAAATTCACATATTGTTATACTTGGGACTTAACATTTAAAAGATAGTTTTAGGTCTATAAATTAAAAAATTTAACAGATTTACCTTATATTATTGTTATTTCAGTAATCTATAGCAATAAAGCCAGATACAAATATTTGTTTAAACTTTGCAACATTACTTGTAGTAAAAAAAAATTTAATTTATGTATAATTTATATATATAATCCTACACCTTCTGTTTAATCTATCATATATGTAAATTTTGATAATTAAAATAAATAATCTATAAATATAAAAAATAAAATTAAATCCTTTCATTGATATTATGTATTTAAAAAAAATAACTATAAAGTTTATACTTGACTTAATATAAAAAATAATTCAAATATATTTGAAAAATTAATATATAAATGCAATAAAATGAATATCATAGAAAGTAATCAACAAACATTAACTTAAATAATTTAGTCACACATTAAAAATATTGATTATCATCTATTACTCTTTAATTTTATATAATACAGTAACATAATATTTCAATATTTATTTAAATTTTTTAATATATGTTTTTATAATCATATCGTATTCCAAAATACAATTTAAAATGGAAATTATTGTAATAGTTACATATACCATTAGACAGTTTTTTCATACAAGAACAAATTCTAATTTATATATATTGAATTTGATTATATTTATTTTATTATATAGATCGGATTGCATAATCAATTAAATATTAATTTATTAAAATTTTCCACTCATTAGTAAAACATGCTGTTGTCTATTGAAATAATGAATAAAAATATTTAAAACAAAATTAAGATTTAAATTAGTACATTAATTAGTATAACAATATAATCTATATATATATTTTCTATTTGATATTATAAATTTAAATAATTGATTTTAAATTTATACAAACTAATAAATTAAAAAATACAATTTCTTATATAATAATTATGCGAAACCTATAAATTTATACTATTCGCGTGCGAAAAGGATGCATTTCTGTCATTAAAAAATTGAATTTATCCTGGTCATTTAACAATAACTGGGAAAAATGGTATTTTGAGTTTTCAATATTACGTCCCCTTGTCTTCATAACTGCTTTCTATTAAAATTCTATATATTCATTTTGCATAATTAAAACATTATTTTTATTTAACATTTATTCAGCTTAATCAAATTTAAGGAATTATACAAGTAGGATATTATATAAATTATAAACGTTGGACCAATAATTAATTTTACAATTTTAGTATCAGAACATAATATTAAGAAACTTTTATAATAATTTATGATTATTAGGAATTTTTAAGCATTCAGTTTTAACATGTACTATGAGCGCAAATGTGCGGATATATTGTACAGAAAATAAAATCACTAGAAAAACAATAGATCATAGTAGTTAGACGTTTAATCCTCGGACACTAAAATGTTTTTTTTTCTATGTTAATATATGTTTTGAATATTTAAATATTCTAGCATATCGTAAAAATTACCAGATCAGTTCTATATTATTTAATTTAATTTATATACAGAAGAATAATATATAATAAATTTTTAATGCTTGATTATAGATTGGGTCATGTAGTCTCATGGCTTGGAGAACAAGCAGAGGCGATAGGAGTAGAATTATATTCAGGTTATGGTGCTTCTGAAATTTTATATCACAAAGATGGCTCCATCAAAGGTATTGCCACAAATGACGTAGGAATCGCTAAGGATGGGTCACCTAAAGATACTTTTGAACGGGGTATGGAATTACATGCTAAATGTACAATTTTTGCTGAGGGTTGTCATGGACATTTAACCAAGCAAATCGTAAATAAATTAAATCTGAGAGAAAAATGCGATCCTCAAACCTACGGAATTGGTATTAAAGAAGTAGGTGTCATTTTTAATTGTTTAAACTAATGTCGTTTTAATAATATTCTTAACTGTCATAATTTAGTTTTTTTAATTACTTTGCTTCATACTATATATTCAATATTAATAATTGAAATCAGTAATATTCAATCAACTCAACATTTATAAATAAATGATAATAATTAAATCATATTTTATACAATTTTATTCTTTTTATTTTATAGATTTGGGAAATTGAAAAATCTATGCATTCCCCTGGTAAAGTTGAACATACAGTTGGTTGGCCTTTGAATAAAAATACATATGGTGGATCTTTCTTATATCATCTTAATGAAGTTCCTTTGATAGCAATTGGTTTTGTGATAGGCTTAGACTATACAAACCCATATTTGAATCCTTTTAGAGAATTTCAAAGGTTTAAGCACCATCCATCTATTAAACTAACTCTAGAAGGAGGTCAAAGGTATATCAAATAAATTTTTATATTATATATGTATCTTGCAATATATTAAAATAAATCTATATAATATAAATTTTGTTCTATTAAATTAAAATTTAATAATGCAATTTTTAATATATTTAACAATATATTATATTGTGATATATATTAAAATAAAATATAAATATACAATAAGCATTAAATTTTATTGCACACATAATAGATATTTAAAATTTTTAGCTTTTATAAATACATATATTTCAACACATACACATAAATAATGACATTAGAATATTACCATTTAAAAAATGTTATGTTTGATATATGTTCAAATTAAATTTAAATGAAATTTATACTTTATATTCATGAATTTACTGCAACAACATATATAATCAGTAATGCTAATAATAATAATTAGGATATTAATACTTTCTATTTTCTTTGGCAAAAAGTTAAATAATAGTTGACCTGTTTGAACATGTTGAATACCAATTAAATACACTAATTATACATTAATTGAATAGATATGCATTATGCTATTAGCAAAAATATAAATATAATATGTCACCACTCTTTTAGAGTTAATTCTAATGGATTTTTCTTACCTTTCCATTATTTTATTCTTGTTTAGTTTAATAAAATTTATGCTCCTCTTTATTTTCTCTTATTGCAATGCACACATCCAAGTTCAGTGCTGTCAATATCAACGATGTATAAATAATTAAACTAACTCTTGTAATAATACTTTTTTTTTATTTAATAAAATAATCATGGTTTGGAGAAATAAACTAGACATTGTATATAGATTTAAATGATATCACTTAGCTTATATATATTTATATGATTTAATATTTACATAAAAGGAGTATTTATTTATTCTTTGCTCTTTTGCAATATAACCCTATTAAGTTATTTAAGCACAAAACAAAATGAGAATTGAACATTGTTTATATATATAATCAAATCTACTTATTTTTTAATTTTAAATTTTGTGCATCAGTTAATGATATTAACATGAATTAAACAATTTAATTTATTAATAATATTATTATTGACTATTAATGTTAACTTTAAAATAATATTATCAATTTTAATAAATAATATAATAGAATAGCTTATGGTGCAAGAGCTCTGGTAGAAGGAGGCTTTCAATCCATTCCAAAGTTACAATTTCCTGGTGGTTGTTTAATTGGATGCTCAGCTGGTTTTCTAAATGTTCCAAAAATTAAAGGTACTCATAATGCAATGAAAAGTGGAATGCTAGCTGCTGAAAGTATAATTGAGGCTATTATCGAAGCCGAAACAATACCATCAAAAACTCAAGGTTTAGAACCAAAATCATATTCTAATAAAATTAGAAACAGTTGGATTTACAAAGAACTGAAAGCCGTTAGGAATTTTAGACCAAGTTTTCATACGCCACTAGGCTTATATGGCGGTATTATATACTCTGGATTTTCTATGATCTTAGGTGGCCGAGAACCTTGGACACTGTCACATGGAGGTAAAGCAGAATAGTAAATAAATATTATTATTGTTTTAATATTACATATTCAGAACTTTACAAGTAAATAAAATTAGGATAATTTTATTTTTAATATTATAATATAATAATAAAATTTGAATAAATTTTTTTTTCTAACTTATAACACAGAACCAGATTATAAGACACTAAAACCTGCAGTTGAATGTACACCAATAAAATACCCAAAGCCTGATAATATCATTTCTTTTGATTTGCTCTCATCTGTAGCCTTGACTGGTACAAATCATGAAGCAGACCAACCACCACATCTTACACTTATGAATGACACTATACCTGTTGAGAAAAATTTATCTAAATTTGCAGGTCCAGAAGAAAAGTTTTGCCCAGCTGGTAAATGAAAGTATTTGAAAGTAATATTCACTATTTAAAATGAGAAAATTATGCAATCAATTTGAACAGATATAATTATAATTCTAATGAAATTATAATTCTTACATATGAAAACAAAAAACTTAAATTGAAATATCTTATTTTTAATTTTATTTCTAATTTATATAAATATTTTTTAGGAGTTTATGAGTTTGTACCTTTAAAAGATGGCAATGGAAAAAAGTTACAAATCAATGCGCAAAATTGTATTCATTGCAAAACCTGTGATATAAAAGATCCTAGCCAAAATATTAATTGGGTAGTACCTGAAGGAGGAGGTGGTCCAGCATATAATGGAATGTAATTATGTGTACAATATGTAACATTAATAAGGATATAATTTTAGTGTATTTGGTAATGTGATTTGATGATATCGGTAAAATTAAAAAAAAATTTTATACAATTTTTTTATCGTTTAATATAAAATTTTAATTGCTTTCTTAAACAATAGGTTTTTATTTTTTGTAAATTTTTTAAATAAAAAATTAATTATATAAAAAGTAAATAGATTAATAAATTTGATACAAATATAGTTTTTAAAACTGTATACAAATATATATAATTTAAAAATTATGTAGATCTCATTGCTAAAAAAATATTTAATATTTCGATACTGCTTTATAATGATTTCATAAATGATCCATTTATAAAAAATTTTTAAAAGATTTGTATATGTAAATACAAATGATTAGTTATTCTATAAATAAAATTTAACAGATACAAAAATTTTAATTTTTCTAAATTTTGAATAAATAGAATATACTCATTTCTTAATAACTGTGTATATAATATTTCAAATGTTTAAATTATACTATACTTAATAAGTTAATAAAGTAGTATAAAATCAGATTAAAATCGAACAAATGATATATTAATAAACAGTTTGTAATTTTTGTAAAATGTATACAAAAATAAAATGTATATAATCGTTGGAAAATAAAATTTATCTTAAAGTTATAATAAATTGAGTAGTAATTTATTAATTACTTAGAAATTAAATTTATCTTATTTTATTCATTTATACTTGTAATAAAAATAATAAATCTCCAAAACGACAAATAATTAATAAAATTAATAATTTCTGAAAGATATAAATAAATAATCCATAAAATTATAAAATATATTTGATTGAAAAATATAGTGGACAATTATTTTTACAAGTCATAACAAGTGATGGACTAATTTGATATCAAGCTGTTAGATTATTTACAAAAGCTTATTGTAATTTAATACCATTATTTAATTTAATGATTAAATAACTTGCTTATTCTATAATTGTATTATTATCAAACAATATTTTGGTACAATTTTTAAAATGACAATATAGAATAAAGCTTTTGTTGTTCTATTAATTTTGTAACAGAACCACTTAATTGTTAATATACAATTACTGCTTTAATAATAAATTTTATCAATGTATATATATAATTCTTTAAAGTAAAATTTTAAATTTCATAAGCATACTATGAATTTGTATTTGTCAAGCAATAGTAATGTGATGAAAAGTTACCAAATTATTATTGTAAGTTTATTACTATGATATACTCATTCATAGTTAATATAATTAATAATTTTTAATCATAATTATATTCATAGATCTTTAAAAATTACTTTTCTCTTAATTGTATGATAAATAATCAATATGTTTATTCTTACATTGATCATTTGTAAACAAATATGAACAGAGAAATTAATATTAAGACTAATAATTCAAAAAATCAAAAAAGTAATTTTGTCTATGATGGTGATGGTTTATAATTAAAACATAGATTCATAGTATTATTATTCATAGATTTATAGTAAAAAATTTAAAGATCACTTATAAACTGTAATAAACTTACACTTATAACTGAAATAAACTGTATTTCATGGGTTATGAACATACAATTTGTACGGCACACTAACAACTTCTGAAATATTAAATTTTTTAGAGTACTTAAGCATTTATTCAGAAGTATATAAATTATTTCCATCTTATCTTGAATAAGTTTAAAAATTTGATCAGCTTAACAGTTTAGTAACTAAATACAGATGTGCCATTTCTTTTTATCAATTCATGTATAAATTTTTTATTTGAAAAAAAAATAGAATAGCTATAATAAATGTTTTATAAATAATACCTATGAATTTGAATATTATCAGAAATGAAGATTTTTGAGTCTTCATTTAGAAATATTTAACGATACCTTAGGCACCATATACACAAAAGTGAGATAAAAATGTTTAAAAAAACAATCTTATTTTTCTCAACTTAATTCTATTGTGATTTTGTTTGAATCCTTTACTCTTTTAATTTGTTCATATGACTTAATCTATTAGCTCTGTTGATTTGTTACAATTATTTTTAATGATATAATCACAAATCATTTGATGTCAGTAATTTTTGTTAATTAATAAAATTGCGACATAGGCCACAGTGCTTAAATATAATGAATAGTAAATTCTTAACTTATTGGTGAATCTGGCACAACTTCTTGTATTTAATAATTTATGCAGATTAATTCTTAATTTATATTTTTTTGTGAAATCAACTTCATTGTTTAGTTGCTTATTGGTATTATTATTTACAGTTTTTTTTATAGTGGTTGCTTTTATAAGTATTTTAAATGTGGTTGTGTTCTTTTAATAGTGTTTGTCTCACTCATATAGCAACACATTTATAGATTTTTGTAAACATTTACACATAAATAAATTAAAAAAATATATTGATTTTATACATGCAACATCAAGATATGTTAGTTAATTATGCATTTCATTTTATTCTCTGACATTGCGAGTAAAATCGTTTGCTATATGGTATTTTTTTTCAGTGATGTATTAATCAAATTAATCAAATCTAAAGCAACAGTTGAAAGTAATTAAATGTAATTTTTCGCAAAAATACGTGAAAACCACCGAATAAGGTTTTTAAAATGAAATGTTTTATTAAATAAAATATAATTTTAATTTATTTTTTAGAAATTTATATATTTACATTTTTATTTATAGAAAACAAAATTTTCTCATCTCATTGATTATCTCAACTACATTGTCAATTCTGCAATTTGATAACCCACTCTCATGTAGTTCAATTTTAATTAAAATGTTGGTATTTACTTCCCTTCTTTGCCTTAACAATATCATAATCTACATTAAATTGTAAAGTTTACTTTTTCTTTATACAAATTCAGTGGCTAGCAATAATTAGTTTTTTTAATTTGCTTATTGACATATGTACTTCATAAATTATTCACAAATCACTTTGTCTAAAATTTTAGACAATGATAATCTGATGTTTTGTTTGATCTAGATGCATCCATTGATAAATAGATCGCAAATCATAAATAGTATGTAATAATTTAGCTACTTTTATTGCAACCTTTAATTTCTTATTTGAAAAAGTTCTCTACGTTACAGTAAAACCATTTTTAAGATATATATTCTTATTTATAATCAAACATTTTTGATTATTTAATTTAGGTTAATAACAAGATAAGAAATTAATAAGCATACATATATGAATTAATATACAATCATAAAAAAATTAACGCTACTTGCTATGATCTATCTTATTCATTGTTTTACTAATTATTTTATTTATCTTATTAATTACCGGTTTAGGCTATAATTGTTAAAAATTCAAAGTATGGTTAGAGATTAGCGACAAGACATGTGTTTTTTTTTAGGTTATCTAGATAAAAAATATGCAATACAATTTTTTTACGAATGCTTGTCTAACCCAATATCGTTAAAATAATTCAAATTTTCATATACACAAGTTTGTATCTAGATGGAACTAATGAGCCTTTATGAATAACTGAATCTTTTAATAAATTTGAAAAAAGTAATGTATTGCTTTTATTAGCACTTATTAGAAACCTTGTAAAATTTCACAATTTTGCATTATTATAAACATATTTTTACAATATTTTAATTGATTAAAGATAAATTTTTTACATATATTTATTATGTACATATAATTTTAAATTGATTTTCTTAATCATTACAAAATATTTACATTTAAGTTAAAATAAGTTTGTAAAATCAATGTATATAAGTATTTTTTGATAAATGACACTAATATTTTGAATGTTTTTTCAAATAAAGTTTAGAAGCTTTGTGTATGTATAGAAATATAAAATGGAGCCAGAAAATCTTCAAAGTGTTCTGCAAGAAGCAGGCATACAAGTTGATATGAAAAATCTTCAAAATCCTACAGAAGATTTCATGATTTATCTTATAATAGAATATTTAAATAAATTTCATTTTGATGGACATGAAATATCTAAGGTAAAATTTGTAAATATAGCGATATTTATTAATTTTATAATTATATTATAATTAATTATTTTTAAGTCAACAATGGAGCAGCTCCATTGTGTTTCTTGTATTGATTCTGCATCCGATGCTATTAGAGTTATAAATTTATATTCATCTTTATCAACTGTATGCAATGAAATTTTTTTGAAAGATTTATGTCTTACTGATATAACAAGTCCAGGTAATGATTAATCAATAAAAATATTGTGATAATAACAACTTTCTATATTTAAAATCTATTATATAATTTCATAATTCATAACTTTTATAGGTCCTAAAAGAGCACGTAAGCAAATCAAGATTTTATTTAATTTTTTTGCATATGTTAGAAATAAGATGGTTGAAAATGAAATGGCATTCATAGAACTTGATAATCAACAAAAATCTATGGAAACAATGATTATTAAAAAAGATTCTATAATTGCAAAAATAGGAGCAATATTAAATAGTAGAGAGAATAAAATGGAAATAAAACAAGAGGTATAATTATCTCAAATTTATTGATTAAATTATATATATATTTTTTCAATATTTATTGATTTTTAACTATATGTACATAATTTTAACATTGCATATTCTAGTTACAGCAAGAAATAAAAAAAATTAGTTTACGCATTGATGACAATAGTAAAAAATGTAAGGAATTAGAATATCAAGTTACAGGAGTCATAATACAATATCAAGATGCTTATAAAAAATGTAATGATCTTAAAAGGAATGCTATAAAGGTATTGCAATAAATGTATTCAATAAAACTATATATATCATACATTATTAGATATTTAATGTAATAAAAATAATAATTCAGTTCACGTTTTTATTAAGTTACATAAAGTTACAAAAGAATTACAATCTAAAATTGTGAAATCTCCAGAAGAATATGCAGCTCGATCAACAGAATTAAAAAAAGTTCTTGAATTAAAAATAGAAGAAAGACAAGTTCTAAATGATTCTATTACACGTAAAAAGTTACAAATTAAAAACAATGAATATGCTCAAGAATTAGTGAAAAATCTTAATGATAAAATTTTAATTAATACAAATGAAATATGTAAACAATTAAAGTAAATAATAATAAATTTTTTGAAATTCATAATAAAATAACCATAAGTATTCATATTTAATTCAATGTTGTAGAGAGACTTCAGAGAAACTATCATGTGTAAAAAAAGAATTGGATTTATTAAAAGTAGATATATCAAAATGGACAAAAATAGAAATAAATAATTCAGCAGCTGTTTTAAATACTAAAGATGTAAAAATATGTGACCAACTATTGTTTGAATTGAATACTCATTGTATAAGTATAGAAAGGTGCTATTTCATTTAGTACTTATATTTACATCTATTACGAATATGTTAATAATATAAAATTAAAAAGTTTATTATAACATGTGTGTTTTTATATCAAAACAGGCATACATTTCTTAAAAAAAATTTTATATTTTATAGAGAATTTTACTTACAAAAAAATCTTTTGGAAGAAATTAAAGCTAATTTAATACAAAAAAAAAAAGTATTAGAAGATGAATCGAAAACTATTTTAATAAAACAAAAAGACAATGCAATTTGGATGAAACAATATATAGAACATTTTGAAAACGAAATATTACAGGTAAAAATTATATATAAATAATAAAATAATTAATAAACATTTTATTAAAAATACTTAAAGATTTTAATTACTATTTAGGAATTTACGCTACGTCAGGTAATAGTGCATACAATATTAAATTGACAATAAAAATGTATATAACTACTTAAAATATAAAATATTTTTAAAACTTATGTATGTGGTAATATTTGTATACATTGTAAGTACATTTTAAATAATATAAAACACCCCTTGCTGTTTTTTCATAAATTAATATTATTTATTTCTATTTAAACATTAATAATGAACTACAAATAAAATCAAATCTGGTTGATGAATTTAAATGACTATAATTAATATATTTTAGTATATCAAATAAATATTGGGTATAAAATAGAATTTATAGAATCAATAAAATTTTAATAGATTTTGTAATTTCTAATGTAATTTAAATAATAGTTATGTATTTGTTTACATGTACACTTGCGAAATGTATAAATAGTAAACAAAATACTAGAAATAATATATGAATTGAATGATAGTGAGTAACAGAAGCAATTTTTTCTGAATCAAACATGTAATTTAATGTATTTTAAAATAGATTTAATATTTTAATATTACTTCCCCTCTAAAAAAATCTTTATTAAAGAATTAATAATTTCATATTTGCTACATTATTATCACCATAAAATATGTAATGTTTATATTTGTAATTTTTTATACAATATAAATCTTCCTGTAAAATGATATTTTAAAATTAAGGAAAGATTTTGTAATTAAATTTACATTGTAAAATTATATTTGAATCTAGATTATTAAATTAGAAATTAATAAAAAATATATATTTAATTAAAAAATCTATATTACTTATAAATATATGTATTTTGTCATTTTGGGATTAATTAATAAAAATTGAGTATATATTACATTAAATTGATTAATAATTTATAAAGATGAAAATTTATAATATGTAATAAAAATATATTTAATAATATAAAATATTATGCAAATATTCGTTTTGTATTATTAATATTGTACTTTTCCATCTTTCCAATTTTTTTCCTGTATTTTATTTATCTACTATCAAGTATCTGCAATTTTTATGGTAAATTTTATTGCATTTTTTTTTCAAATATATATTTTTTGTATTTGTATCTATCTCAATTTTACAAATTTGTTGTATTGTGTTAATTTCTTGATTGATAATGATTTTATCTATCATTCTAACAAATTCGCAGAGTACAGTCTTTGATATTAGTTTTTAATTTGTGAGCATTAGATCCTGAAATTTTAATATATAAATAAATGCTGTATACCATATTAAATCTATTCATAAATTCCTTAAGCAGTTTTAACTTATCAATTACTTAATTTATCAATCAGTTTAATTTTTTTAGATTTATACTAATCATTTTAAATTCTTTTTGATTATTTTTTATTAATTTGAATTCATCCTATTATTTATACACAATTGCAACAGCTAATGTAAGAAATTCAGTAATTATTCTTTTTAATTATTTAATTAAAATATTTGTAACAGAAAATATAGAATCATATTAAACAATTTTAATTAGGAAATAAAAATTAAATAAATATAAATAAATTGAAAATAAAATTTTTTGTAAAAAAGTAAACAAATTACTTTGTGCAAAAGGGTGAACACAGATATATTACAATGAATGTACAAAATATTTTATAAATAAAGGATTGTTTAATATTTATTCAAGGCTATGAAACATCAAACTTATTCTATACTTATACTATATGAGACGATTTGATACAATAATTGCTTTTAATCTTGATACTGTAGGCCTAAAAATTCAAACGACTGCTAATTATACGAATAGTGTTATAAAAACTATTTTAAGAAATAAAAAATGTAAATTAATGAAAAAAATAATTTACATATATCACATTTAATTTTTTATTACGGTAGTGTACTCTGATATCAATGCATTATTATCGCGTGTTTAACTGAAACCGTTAACACGATTGACATGGTGTAATTGCACTGTTTGAATTAAAAAAATATGTATAATTATTTATTGTAATCATTTCGATCTTTATTTTATTACTTTTTTTATTTATTATATTTAGTTCTTGCTGTGGTTTGCATTTCCTTTACTTCCAGTTATACCATATTTCTGACCTTGATTAACAAGTTTTTATAATTTCACTCTTCTAATTATTATCGGCAAACCTTTACATCTTAATCTGCATTTTTACTTTGATTTTTCTATTCCTCAATATTCTCCTCATTAATATTATATTTTTTTCTATTATAACCTATAGTTTAGTTAACTTTTCAAAGAAAGTTTATTATTTCTTTTTGAATGATTTGTATATATTATATAAATTTAAAAATTGTTTATCTATAAATAGATAATTTTATTAAATTTTATTACATTATTCAATATTTTTTATTAAATTCTTCACATAAGATTTTTAAGGATATTTTAATATTGATATAATATATGGATATAATAAATATATATAATTAATAAATATAATTAATAAAAATAGTAAACAATAATGTTTTAGAATTTAAAGAATCAATATATTCAATAAATGTTTGAGTATAAATATATATTATAAGTGTTCGATAGTTCATTAAATTAAACTTAAGGGGAAGGGCTGTAAAGATATACAACGTGTGTATACTTCGTTTCAAAATGGTTTATTATAGTTTATTGACAATTACATTATTGATGGATTGGATTTTCTTCTTAGAGGAGTGTGTCTATAATATATTCAATAGTTGTATTTGCTGATCTTGTAAAGATCTTGTAAAGATGACACTTCGCATTAAGAAGTGTGTCTATACTATGTTTGTTCGAAAGTCCGAGAATCTCTCGAATGTTATCATTTTTGGGAAAATCCCAACCTTTACAATTTCTGGGAAAACCCCAACTGTCGTTGGACATCCAGAAAAAAAGCCGTTACATCCGAAAAAAGTGCACAATTGCATCTATTGTTGTCACCACTAACTAGGCTGCCGCGTGCGTATTTAAGCAATCACTACGAGAGAATCTCTTTCTCTCCCTTAGCAGGACTGCCACGGAAGGAACACGCTTTCAGTTTTGTGTACGTATTCAACTAGATAACCGGCAGGGTTGGAAAAGGTGTTGGTAGAATACATCAGCGGTGTCATGATAACGTATAATTCAGTTCGAGAAATATTCAAGTGAGATAGTAACAATTTTCACAAGTAAATACTGACTCTGACCCTTACGCATAGTGCCCGAGAGCACGAAACGGTTGCAAGGAGAAATCAGCAAGTGTTCATTTCCACGAGTCGGTGCAAGCAAACGCCATACCAAGGTATCAAGCCATTTCTTGCACCACATGACATCAAGGAGGAGGCCAGCAATCAGGTGACCATCACGTGGCTCTAGACTAAGAGATGTCCAGAGATTTACGGCCTCACATTTTTCAGAGTAGTAATCTACCACCAAGCACACTACGTCAAGAGGATCCCGAGATTTATGACCTCCCACCTCCACATGTTGTGCATGCTAATACCGCGTGGCAAGAAGGTGGCTAAAGAATGGCAAGATCGTGTCATTTTAATGATATAATTAATGCAATTAGATTAAATGAAATCTTATTTTTCTTAAAAGAAATTCCTTAAAAAATGAGATGTTCGAGATTCCGAGAATCTTTCGAATATCATTTCTGAAAAAAACTCCAACCGTTATTATTTTTCGGAAATACTCTGCGCTTTCGGGAAACCGTTTCGCTCTGCCTTAGCAGGGCCGTCTTGGAACAAGCCAGTAAGAGGGATGCAAAATTAAAGCTATTGATACTATCTTCTTCTTATGAAGAAAAGCCAGACTACAAAAACATAACAAGACAAACTCCAATCAAGCAGTCGACACAATTCATAACTGATCTTTGCAAAATCAGCAACAATTCATCACCATCAACAAAGAGTATTCGTGGTGGTGAATCATTTATCACAGGATCAGTTCCAAGCAACTGCATTGTTGTGATTGAACGTAGTATATACTCTTCCATCACATAAATCCAACACATCAATAATGTAATGGTAAATAAACTATGATAAACCATATTAAATGAAGAAGCGCACGCAGTATTTCTACAGCCCTTTCACTTAAGTCGTTCCTGAGCATCCACTAAGGCGGGCGGCAAAATATTATAAAGCTATCGATTACGAAACTATATTAAATTTGTATTTTTTATTGTCACAAGTTTTCAAATTAAAATTATATGTTTTCATACAAACATCAACAAAATTTGTAACAATTTTTCAAACAAAACGGAATATTCAGTATTTGATAGTATAGATTATTTATAATTATTTATAATTATAAACTGATATACTTAAAAATTTTACATTTATAAGCTTTTAAAAACTGTTTATAATATCAATATTCTATATGAAATCAATTTTTAGTCACCAATATTATTTTTTAAAATGGTTATCTTAGAATAGAACAAATAGATTACAATATTTTAAATTTGAACAAAATTGTGCCCATACTAACTGTGTAAACTCCCCGAGTATTAATAAAAGCAGTGCCAATATTTACAATGAGTATTTAAATTAATAAGTAAATACAAAAAATAAAATATTTTATAATGAATATATTTTAATGTTAAAATCAATTAATTTTCAACAAAATAAAGAACACCTTTTAAATAATAATATTAGTCGCGCCCTCTACGAGAAAATTGATTTCTGTATAAGTTTGAATAAATTACAACGTAGTCGTTTCCTAATGACATGAAATGTTATTGAGAATCTCTAAGTTTTATAGTTCATATGGTATGGATTGTGTGAGTTCGTAGCAGACGATTAGTAGCAAATTCGAATATATGATGAATGTTTTGAGTGTTGAACGACATAAATTTTTGGAAATGGAAATTATATTTGCTCAGAATTTTCTATTAAAAAATTTTGGCTACTAACTATTTTTCTTGTATCATGGTAATTTTTTAGACTTATACATCGTTAAATACTAAGGATAAACCAGCATACAATTTAATTAATTATTCCAGGTTAATTGAATTAAACAATAAATTCATCTAAATGAATAAAGGTTTGAATTTTGGAGCTATATATTTTATTTAAATTTCATGGAGGCTTTAGAATAAATTAGAAATTTAACATAAAATAATCATGTATGAATTCGTATTTTTATTACTACACTAATATAAGCTATTTTCATAAATGAAATAAGTATAATTTTGTTTTCATAAATAGGTTGTATATGATGATGAGAATTAATTTTAAAACATTTGTATTATTAGTAATTGTTGGGATTTTAAGTTCCGTATTTACATCATGGAATAATTGCAGTAGCTCATTTTTTATTAGGAATAGAGATTGGGAATCTCAGTTCCGGCATAAAGTATGATCTAATTTTATTTTAGCTTATATTTTTTTTATTTATAAGTTTATAATTATTTAAGAATATAACCAAATATGTGTAAAATAGATATATATAAAATAAACTTTTTTTAGGAACATTTGAACAATGACCCCGATTATCAAGAAATTGATTGTTTAATCAATGGAAGAAAAATAATTACTTGTCGTAAAGAAGGAAATGAAGTTTTTATTCCATTCTCTTTTATACATAAATATTTTGAGGTAAAAATTTTACTAATAAATATTTTTAATTTTTTATGTAATACATTATGTTATATTATATAATAGAATATTTCTAATTAGATATATGGAAAAATAGTGATAAATGATGGACTGGAACGTTTTGATTGGTATCACAGTTATTCTAAAATTACAGATAGAAAAGTAAAATATGATTCTAGAGGAGTATTTATGACTTTTGAAAATTATAATGTTGAAGTGAGAGAAAGAGTAAAATGCATAAGTGGTGTGGATGGCATACCAATATCAACACAATGGGAAAGTCAAGGTTATTATTATCCAACCCAAATTGCTCAGTTTGGTTTATCTCATTACAGTAAAAATTTAACAGAACCAGAATCTGTCACAAAAATTATTGAAGATGCAGATAAAGTAAAACAAGACTGGACTGTACCACAAGGTTGTATAATGAGTCGAATTTATGACGAGCAAGTAAATAGTTATGTAATGAAATATGCAACTCCAGAAAGTAGTTCTTCTGGAATTTCTATAAAAATAGATCATGTATCAAAATTAATGCTAAAGCTAGATCTATGTATTCGAAACAATGGTAGCATTACTATCGAATTAGAAATAAGAGAAAAAAAAGATATATATTATCTGCATTATGTTACTAATAATCTAGTATTACATGCATACAATAATCACATCTACTATGGGATAGGACAAGCTTATAATCATTGGAAACGCTTAACTAGGGATTTACTAATTGACTTACAAAAAGGCCTTAACCTCATTAATAAAGCAAAAAAAAAATTATCGAAATCTAAATTAAAAGTTGTTAGAGTTATTTTAAATGGTTTAGGAATGATTGATAATATAACATTAGCAACAAGTGAACATATGGAACAATTTTATGATGCAGCTCGCTGGTTCGTTGCTAATCAAAATATTACTTCTGGTGGATGGTCTAATCCTGTTAAAAGAAAAGTTGCTAATGGAATGGCTATTCTTGAACCTGGATGGTATGATGAAATATATTTAAAAAACAATATAAATATCATTATCATTGAATGTTACATTCGTAATTGTTTATAATAAAATGAAATATCTTATTTTTTTAATAATTAAAAAAATATTTGAGTAATTGGATTTATAGTTTTTATCTAAATATAAATTATTATATTGTATATTATACGTAATTTAATTTTATAATGAATCATTTAAATAATTAATATTAAAAAATCTTTTATTTAAATAAAAGAATATAAATCAAAATTATTTATATTCTTCCTTTCGATTGTTTTTGTTTGGCTACAAAATTATTTTAATAAAAATATTTTAATTAACAAAAACATTATAAATGTAATGAAAGAGAAACGAATAATGTTAAATTTGTTAAATTTTATGATTTTCAGTTAACTGCTAGAGAATTATTTTATTATTATTTTTAGGTATTCTAGTATGGGTCAGGGACATGCAATTTCTGTATTATCTCGTGCTTATTATCATTCAGGTGATGAAAAGTATTTACAAACCGCCGTCAGAGCTTTACGACCATTTAGAATATTATCAAATAATGGTGGTATATTAACATATTTCTTAGATAAATATGTGTGGTACGAAGAATATCCTACAACACCTTCATCGTTTATTCTTAATGGTTTCATATATTCACTTATTGGTCTGTATGACCTAAAAAGTATAGCATCAGGTAAGGATGCAGAAGAAGCTAAAAAATTATTTGACCAAGGTATGAATTCTTTAAAAAATATGTTAACACTATTTGATACTGGATCAGGAACAACTTATGATCTTCGTCATTTTACATTGAAAATAGCCCCAAATTTAGCTCGTTGGGATTATCACTCAACACATGTTAATCAACTTCTTCTACTGAACACTATTGATAATGACCCAATTTTTGGTACAACTTCTGAGCGATGGATTGATTATATGAGTGGCAAAAAGGCTTCTCATAATTAAATCTGTAGTACTAGATAATGATTTTTAATTTTAAAGAATGGTGGATTCTAAAAATTATTGAATAGAAAATTTTACTTTAATATAAGAAATTAATTATTACAATTATAATATGTATATATTAACTATTTAATTTTTTTACTAATATAATCCTACCTTTAATAATAACTTGTTTAAAATATTTTTAAAAATATTTACAATATAATTATTTGATACAAATGAATTCATATTTGTATTGTACAAATAATATTGTATTTAAAATTTATTTAGTGGCTGATTTAAAAGATAGACATTTTTTATTAAAAGGACATTTATATATTAAATATTAAATAAGTTCTCTATTAGTTATTTAATATTCTCATATTAAAATACATTTTATTCGCTTTAAGTATTATGATTAATTTTTATAATCAATACTTATGTCATAAAATTAATATTTTTGTTTAAATAAATTAAAGTACTTATATGTTATTATTTGCATATTTTCAAAACAAATCTGATCAATCGTAGTTTATTAACCTAATTTCTAATCTACATAATGAATACATTTAATAAGTTTACTTACTTACTCTATTATATTAACTATTTTTTAATATTTTTCTTATACTAATTACAAACAAATAACTTCAATTTATAATAAACAAAAATTTATTAATTCTATAAAGTATAATTTAAAATTAATATTGTGTCATTCAAATACAAGGAAAATCATTAATTTTATTATGAATATTTGTTGCTTTAATTTACATAATAATATATATGTACATTTTGTATAAATTATCAATTTTATTCATTTTTATTTCAACATAAATCAAATACGTACATAGTTTACTGTGTACTTTCTTTTTATAATTTACTATTGATTACAGATATTTAAGGCAATTCAAAAATTTGGTAACATTTGCTCTTAACTGTTGAAATAAACTATTGAAGTTTATACAAAAATAATATTTAATATTATTATTTATTAATATAATTATTTGTTGCTTAAATATTGAATTATTTGTATTTGAAAATCTTTCTTAATAAGAATTATTTATATTGTATTTTGCATTTCTAGCCTTAAAAGCAATTTGATGATGCTAAATAAGCAATTTTAATTACAGGGTAGATATAAATATTCGTTATAATAAATTTACAAAATAACATTTAATGTAAGTAAATATAGAAAAATGTATCTACTAAATATGATTATAGCGTTATTTATAATCAATATGTGGATTAACAATAAAATTTATATTTTTGTTATGTATTAATAACATTCCAAAATATATATTATGTAATGTATTTAAAAAAAACTTTAAATTATCATTGAGCTTGAATATTTGTATTTATTTTACAAAATAAAATTGTATTAAATTATTTTAGTGCTCAAAATAAATTACAAGAACTACATTAAAGTATAATTTCATAACTAATTATAAATTAATTTAATTCTTAATTTACTAAGAAATTTTTATATAAATATAAAAATATAGATATAAAAGCTCAAAAAATTTATTTTTACAAATCCAAAGAACTATTTTTTAAAGTACATAGTATTGCTGTATTATATTTTGATACATTATTTTAGTATTTTAAGTTTAAAATAAAATATTGCCTTGTAATTATTACATATATACTTTTATTCATTATAATTATAATAAAATATTCATTAGATTATAATTAAATATATTTATGTACATAATTTACACATACTATAAATAAATATACACTTTTAGAAATCTATTTCATTTTATTCATTTCTATTGCATATAATCTGACTTGTTATTTAATAATTTAATAAGCTGTATTTGCTTAAACAAGTTTTGAAAATTATTAATTATTTTGACAATAGTTAGGATAATTATTAGAAATTTCTTCTGAATTTGAATTAAATAATAAATCACCAGTATTACAAGGAATGATAGGAATAGTTGAACCTTGAATGGAAAAACCATGATAATCTTGTTGCATTGAAGTTGAGGGCTTGAGTGGCGAAGGTAAATTTTCACTGTTATTTTGTAAATCATCTAATAAATTAATTGATGCAGTCTCTTCAGGTATTTGAAATTCATTATTTATACTATTACTGTGTAGATCTAAACTAATAAGGCTTGTATTATCATCTCCCTTTACAGATTCTAATTTATAATTATCTTCAAATAGGCTAAAATCAAATGTTGGCGAAGGAGTGGAATATTCTTTTTTTGAAACAGGATTTAAATTGTGCTGGTTTGTCAAGGAATTATAATCAATTTGACTTGTATATTGGCTGAAAATCTGCAAAAAAGAATTAATAATAAATTATTATTTTCTTTTAAATTATTATGGTTATATGTATAAGAAAAAACTGTTCATTTACATTGGGGATTAATGGTGTAGGTAATTTAAGACATGCTTCATTGTCCAAGTCTAAATTCATTTGAACTTTTTTAGTTTTTGAAATAATTAAAGGAGATTTTTTAATAGCAGCAGTTGTCTTATCAGTTATCCTATGATGAAATGTGATTATATCCTCTTTTAATTCAATAGCTTGTTGTAGTATTTCATTATTTTCAATTTTTAATTCTTGTAACAATGTTATATTTTCACACACTAGATGTAAATTCTTCAAATATGTGTAATATATTAGGATAAATCTTGCATTTTAAATTTTATTTTAATTAATATACAAACTTACTTCACAAATCATAAGAGCTGATTCCCATGTATTAGCTGGAACACGTTCTCCAGACATGTATGCATTAAAATCGCTTTTAGTCATATTTAAGGACTCTGCAGTTAAACATTCAATAAATGATATAGCACAACACTAAAATATTTAAATAATTATAAATATTAAGAATATATAGAATCAAAAATTTATAACTAAAATTTTTCTACATTAAATATTTGTATATTTATTATGTATATAATTAATTATTAATATAGTTAGAATTTAAATTAAACACTACACCTTACCAAATTTGTAAAATAATAACCACCTTCTCCAGTCATAAGTCGACTAGCATTACAAAATCTTGTTATAAAATTAATATTGCTTTTAAGTCTTGCTGGATTTGCTTTAAGAACTATAAATATTAAAGCTGGCAAGAATTCATCAGCAGATGCTGGTCCACCAACAGATTGTTGTAACAATAAAAATATATTACTGCAACAATGGATAATGCATGCCAGTTTTTCTTGAGGTGCTTTAGCTGCATCCATATTCAATAAATCTATCACAAAATGATAAAAGTTGTATAATTACACGTATGCTTATTTAATATATACATACCCATCATTGATGTATAAACTAATTCGCGTACTTCAACACTAGTTTCATGTATTTTACATTCCAAGTTTTTGCCACTAACCCAATTCAATTGTCGTATTCGTTTTTGAATATCTAAATCTTTTTCTTCATCGTTAGTGTAGTGAGGGCAAAATAAAATGCTATATAATAAAGTCATTGAATGTTTTTCAACATAATCAAGAAGTTTTTCTTTAATATCTATTGATACATCTATATCGATATTAATATTTAAATTTAGATATAATTTAGTTATATATTTTCTATAAAGAAAATTAATTTTTTTTAAAAATTACCTTTATAAATAGAATTTTCTTCCATTGATTTTGAGAAATTTTGATAAAAAGTTTGAGTTATATCAGATAACTTTTCTATTCTTTTACTATCTTTATATTCCATAATTTCATTTAAAAAATGAGTTATTTTTTTTATAACATCATTACCAATAGTGGTTTTGTTAATAATACAAAGTAGATCAGTAGAATCTTTTTCAATATTTTGAAAGTCAGATAATGTACAAGTGTTTGGTTCTTTTAATAATACTTTTGGTTCCTGATCTTTGTTTGGTAATTTTCGTAGTCTAGAAAATGCTGTCATTTTTGACTTACTTTTATCTAATCGACGATGTTCATTTTCAATATTACTTATATTTTCACTAAAGTAATAAAGCTTTTTTTTTTAATACAACAATCATTCACAATTATAAGTTATAAAAATAAAGATAGTGTTTCGATATACAATATAATTATAAATAATATAAATAATAAAAGGTAAATTTTTCCTTAACATATGGTAAGTTTTAAAAATAAAAATTAGATATTAAAAACTTTAAATATATATAGATAATTACCATTCATGTGTTAATATCAGATTGTTAACTCGCTCTTCTTCTAAAGCTCGTTGTTGCAATCTGTGACATACACTACAATACCCTTGCCAAGCAGCATTACCGTAATAATTACAGCCATTTTTACATTTTAAATCGGATTCTTCAATGCGATACTTGGGAGTTTTAGTTGAATACATTCTCTTTGGATATTTTAATATTACGGTGTTGATTGCTAATATTTACTTTTTGCAAAAGTAGATTAATTTTTTTAATAATTTTATAATGTTTAAAATAACAGTTAATTTTATAACCATAACCTTTTTAAATGTAACTAGCAATCATTAAAAAATTGCATGTCAAATCAATTTACCTACATTTTATCAAATTTTCTTAAAATATAATATATTTATTGGTGAAAACTCAATTTAAAATTTATATTTTTAATTTTTTATCCTTTTTATTTATATTCTATAAAATTTATTTTACTTCGTATTTAATACGGAATATGGATCTGCCAATTATAAAAGGTTAGATTATTACAGAAATGTAATCAATTGAATGAAAATAAAAAAAATTAATTCATAATGAAATATATCTAAATATAAATAGTAATTGTAATAAATTATATATTAAAATAAATATATTTTATTCAATGCAGAGATAATTTCATATTGAAATTTTTTTTATTAAAGGTAAACTTAAAAAACTACTAACTTTAAACAAATTATTCTAATTAAATCACGATAAATAATATATTAGTCAGTTACAAAAAAAAGATTTTTACATATACAAATTAAATATTTTATGTATCATTAAAGTATTTTTATATAAAAGAACATAAGAAGAAATGTTAAAATATGTAATCCCATATTTTTATTTTAGTTTTCAAAAATTTTAATAAATTATGGTAAAATGTATTAAATTACTTAATAAGTTATACTAATTAAATTTGATTGTGATTTCTAAATAATTGTCATAAAGATATATCTTTTTATTTAGTTACAGATATATGTTTAAAAATATTAATAATTGTACACTTACTTAATACTTGTTTTTGACTTGTCAGTTTTATACATAATAGCATAAGAAGAAAGACAATATAGTTAGTGATTATTATAAATTGTAAATAAAAAATTATTAAATATATTACGATGAAACTTAAAAACTTGTACAATGCCCTAAGTTGGATAAAATTTTTTATGTGAAATTAAATTAAAGGCATTAACTGCAAGATACAAATTTTATAAATGAGACTGTATATTTAACACCTACAAAAGATGGTTATTATTGTAAAAATAAATAAAAAAATATATTCCAAAAAATATAAGTAACGTTGTAATGGATCTGTTAAGAAAGTAAGTATTAATTTTTACCACTATCAGGGAAATTTACAACAAAGAGAAAAAGAATAAAAAAATTAATAAAAATAATAAATAGAATTACTTTTTCTGAAACTATTATAAAAATAAAACTATACTATCTATTGTTGACAAATAAATTTAATTTAATAATGAAGTAGTTGCTTATTTATCATATCTCATTTCGATATTATTTTCTTATTTAATATATTAATATTAAGTACTAAATATAATAAAGACAAATATTAAGTTTCATTGTATTCAATTTATTGTATAAAGAAATGTAAATCTCTACAAGATATTTCAATTATAATTATAAGGATATATTATTAAAAAAAATTTATTAATTTATTTTAAATATTATTATATGTATATATATTATATAACCATAATAAAATCTATTTTTAAGAGTTATTCAAAATTTACAGAAAATCAAAAACTTCGTTTTGTTTAACCTTCTTAATTAATATGTTAAATTTAATTCTTTATAAATTCTTAACATAATGCAAACACTGTGCTTGAACAATTTGTATTTAATTAATTTCAATGTTGTCAAATGTGTAATTGCAGTTTAACTTATTGACTCGTAAATCTGAACAATTTTAATATAGAGCTCTAAATATCAATAACAAATATCAAAAATTTTATTATTGATTTATTAATTTATTAAAATATAAAAGATTTCACTCAAAATATATATAATTTATAAAAAATAATAAAAAATAATATATCAGAAAATATTTTGTAATAATTTAAAAAAATCTTTCTAACTTTACGTGATGCCGGAAATTTTAATTAGTATATTTTAAAAATATTAAATATAATATATATATATATATATATATATATATAACAAATAGTAAAAACTGTATAATATTTTTTAGAATTATCATTGACTTTTCTAAAAATTTACGATTTATAAGAATTGTTATACATTATTCTTTTAATTATATAATATTTAAATAAAAATTTTAATCTGAATATGTTTTATTTTGGTTAATTTACAATAAATTTATATATAATTTATAAAAAAATTTTATCTGCAAAATAATTATTTAAATTTAAATATTGAAAAAATTATATAATATAAATTATATATGATAATTATATATATTTCACATTGTGAGTTTATAATCTTAACATATAACATAAGATAAGTAATATGATTTAACATATCTTGTGCATATTATTTCGAAGAATTCTCAGACAAAAATTATAGAAATTGTTACTATAAATTTATTTGCCTTTTTAATAAAAATGTATATGGTGTAGTTAAACTAATATATTATAACTATTCTTGACATTTAACTGAGTCTGATAGTAATAGCATTCAATTTATTGATATGTTTTATAATGATTTTCTATATTCCAATATTTTCTTAAATTTGGAATGAACTTACAAAATGATTTTTCTTAATTTTGAATATAGAATTTATTGTGAAATAACTAAGAAATTTATTTCAAATTTTATATTCTGAATTATAGTATATTTATTTGCTATAAAAATGTATGAATTATAATAAAATAATAAAATTCAGACAGTTATTAAGAGGTATATGATATTTTAATAATTAAATGTTTTAATACTAGATGTTTGTTATCCAATATTCTAATTTTGTTTATTTCAATAATAATGTCAATGTATATATATGTGTGATTCCATCGAAATTAATATTTAATTTTATTTTACATTTTAAGTTTTATAACTATAATAATGGAGTATATACTATAAATGAGTTAAACATGTAACTTTAGCAATTATAAAACTAATTATATAAAAATCATTTAAGAATTGATTGTCTTGACATTTCTGGCATCAATGACTACTCATAAATACAAACAAGTCCAAAATGGATAAGCTAAAAAATAAGCTAAATATACTATTCAAACTAAGAAATATGATCTTGATTAATAAAAAATTGTATAAATAATAGCTGCATACAATAACTGCTATTAATTATTTAAGTTTATATTATTTTTTATGAAATACAGTATGCACATTACTATATATACATATTATTGGTGAAATATACTAATTCGATAGGATTATAAAATGTTTAAACCATTTACCTTCAGCCCCATTAATCCTTTCCAATTCGTGCTTAAATCTGCTGTATCGAGTCTTCATTTTATGATATAAACAATTCATATTGAAGTTTTCTTATTTATAAATTCATAATATCTTTTATTATATAATTTCAAAATTCTAATCATCTATATATTTTTTTTAATTTTTTCATACAATCTATTTATAAATAGATACTTTTATAAAAATTTACATTATTCTTATTTGATTTAAATGATTTTCTTTTAAAGTTAGTAGTATAATTTTTGTGATGTATATACTTGTTTTCCACACCTTTATACACTAATAATAAATCAATCTATGATTTTAATGATATTGCTTAAAATAGTTGTTCAATAAATCTTTTTTCCCTTAGCTAAATAAATACTTCAATTAAAAATACAGTAGACACTATAATTATTTTTAAGAAAAATAATATATCAGCTATTTCTATTTGAATCGAAAATGATAATTCGATTAGAACATTAAATAAAATATATAAAAAATGTAGAAAACGGGATACACACGATTCAACTATTTGTCAAGTTATATTACAATGATCGATGGGGGTTGTAGGATTTCGTAGAAAAATAAAAATATACAAGGCCGAATTGTATATTTAAAATCACCTTATAGTACCTACACAGAGTTACTTCAAACGATTTTCGAACACTTGAAGATGTACAATTGAACCCTTTCACGTATATTACGCGTATATTTTGTATGTATATGTTACAAAAATTTGTACTAAATATATGAATTATAAATTTTTTTGTTTATCAATTTTGATTAAAAATTAAGTAAAATTAAAAATACATGAATCCGTATATATATAATTATAGTCCAAAAAAACAGTTTTATAAATGACTATCATAATGAAACTATTGATTATAAGCAGAGCTCTACACATTTAGAGATTAGAGAGCAAAAAGAATTAAATCAAATAGCGATCAATAAATTGTACCGTTTTAAATTAATTTAAAGAACTTTAAAGAAACTTACGCATACATGAATATATATATATATATATACTCGAAACTTGAAAAATATTTAAAATATTAAAATATTTTCATTTTCAAACAGTCAATAAAAACAAATGGTGTTTTAATAATCCTTTGATAATAAATTTTTAGGAGGGTTATTAAATATAAGTGTATTAAGAAGCAGTTATTGAGAGAAGAACTTGATAAAAAATAATATAACGATTAATATTAGTACAAATCAGTTATTTTAGATCTAGCTGTGGATTCGAGTTTATATAGGTGGTTAATCACTCCTGATCTTTCTTTAAAAATTAATAAAATTAAATCATTATAAATTATGTAAAAAGCAATTATATACAAGATAAATATTATAATAATTCAGATAATGAAATAATAAAATCAATTCTTTATAAAATAATTTAAAGTATTGAGCAGATTTAATATATAATTTATTTAAAAAATCTAATTGCTATAAATTAAAATTCATAATTAATTCATTGAAAATTAGTATTTTATTTTGATTCTAACAAAAATGAAAAAACTTTATGATTTTTTAATCATTTATTACTTTCAGAATACTTATTTTTTTCATTTTCTTATATTTATGAACATTTATAAATACAAATATTTTTTATATTCCTAAGAAAATTATTTCTTATAAATAAATTTATTTTATTTTTACTTAAAGTATAAACATTACGAATTGAATTTTAACTGAATAGATAATAATAATAGATAATAATAATAGATAACTCAATATAATTGAATTAAATATAGAATCATTATTTAATTATCGAATTAATTATAGAATAATTATAGTGTAAAAAATAAATAAAAATCAAGAATTAAAATTTATTCTTTGTAATAAATAAAAATTGATTTCTCATTATAAGTTTGCTTATGAATTTACTGATACTATTGTATGTTCAATGCAAAAAAATACTGTGTTTTATAAATGTATTTTTTTTATTATTACTGACCATGTCTTTAACTAGATAAAAGCTTATATATATCATTACTAAAATAAGAACTAGAAAATAAGCTATAACTTGTAAGAAGTAATGTCAATAATTTATGTATAGTAAGAATTTTAAATATCGATGAATTATATATATAATAATTTATTTGTAAATTTTTAAACTAATTAGAAGTAAAGTTAATAGTACACTTTGGACAATTATCCTTCATCCTTTCATCTGTTACAACTATTACTGATATTAATTTAAAGGAGTTGATAACAATTTTTAAAAAGCGGCAAGTTTTACAATTTTACAATTTCGTTTGATTTTTAGTATAAAAAAATTAATTTTTCAAATAGTATTTAGAAATAATTGTATGCTCAAATATTGATATTTAGGAATTTACACTATTTTCTGATCTAACCCATCTATGAATAAATGCTACTACGATATATTCGACTCGCGGAGGTACATAGGTATAAATAGCAAGGTCCGATAATTCAGCAATTAGTTTCCCTCTCTGTACATTGTATAATATGTCTTCAATTAATAGATACGAGTTTCTCGTTATATACTGCAAAAATTTATCCGGTTTAACAGATCAGTTTCAATTTTTATATTGGGTCCTCTTACGCTTATTATGACCTTAGTTTAGTACAATACTAAAATATATTTTTAATATCACCTTTAATTAGAATTAGCTTTAAATTTTTCACTCAGAATCGGTAGGGAGAATGATAAAAAGACATAAAATATCATCATGTGATTGTACTTTATGAATTAGTAAGTCATTTTGACATCAAATAAAGAAATAACATAACCAGAATTAATAACAATAAGAATACATTCGTGCTGGATTTTTTAATCGATATGTGACATTTCAGTAAAAAAATACAGGTGACTGATGTATTGAAGAGTTAACGTTATTTGCGACTATAGTGACAGCAGCATATACATATTTGCTAGATAAGGACGATGATCTAATCTTCAGTAATGACGTGTTTACCGCCTACGACTTATGTATATTCTGTTGACCATCGTTTATAACTAGTTGATTCATTGGAAATGACTTTGAGAGCAGATTTTGTTCTTTTCTATTGTCATTATTTTAATTTTTTTTCTTCATACTTACTTTTTTATACTGGTATCGCCTCAAAAAATGGAAAACTTAGTGAACATTAAATCAATGAAGATAAGAACTACAACAATGGTAAAAATGTGAATAAAAGGAAGTCGAAGGTAAGATATTTTAATGACGAGGTGGTTGAGTCTTTCCATTTTTAAATATATTTACGTATAAAGATAAAACATTTAATGAAAAAATACAAAATTTATTGCAAATTAATGCAAAATGAATAGATATATTAATCTTTTATTAGTAATTGCTATAGTAATTTGTCACTTGTATTATAATTGATGAAATTGTAATATTAATGTATTGTTTTTATTAAATTTAAGAAAATAAATAAAAAATATTTTATTAATATAATTAAGTAAAGAATTTATACTTTATACACTAAAACTTATTGTGTGTTTATTTTCAACAATTAATTTATTTTTTGTAAATTATTTATTCTTTTATAGAACAACGCTATATGCTACGTAGATAAAATACATAATAAATTTTAAGTTTTTAATTAATAAAGCAATTAGATAAATAAATTTTTTTCTTAAATGTATTTTAATAAATATGAAACAATAGAAGTTATACACATTGAATACTAATAATATACATTATAAGTAACTTAATGGTAATTAAGTAATTATTACTTAAATTAGTAATTTTTAATGTTTAATCCTTTTATGAATTATATTTGAAATACAGAAACACTCAGTTAAACATAATTGTCCATAATTTCAAAAAACAAGTAATATAGATATTGTATCATATTAAATAACGAATGTATAATTTAATATTGGACATATATTTATAAATAAATAAAAATAAATTAATAAAAATTAATTACTAACTAAAAATATATTGCACTAATTAATAAAACAGTTTAAATAGATAATTTTTATATAGTATTATTTTGCTATTTTACAAATTTAATTATTATTAATTTCTATAATATTTTTAATAATAAAAATCAAACTTCGGTTACATAATAATGATCGGTAAAATATTTTAATTAAATAATTTATTATTAAATTTGAATTGATTTGCTCAAATTTTATATTAATCAGATTGTGTGATAAAAATTCAATAAGATTGTATAGACATAGACTTACACCATACCATTACATCTAACAAGTTGAATTTGTATTTATTTTACGTATTTATTAATGATATATCATTTTAAAAATTAATATTTTGTTCTCTGAATACTCGAAGTAATTATTTGTTATTTATGTCCTCTTCGAATATTTTTAAGACCATGTCATAAAATTTTTTTATTTATTTGCCTAATTATAAAATTCTTTGTTTAGTTAATTTTTATAAATTATGCAATTAATGAATGTTTAATAGAATTTTTTATCTAATCGCATTACCAAATTTGTTAAAAAGAATGTTATTTGTTCTTTACACAATAATTAATCATGTAGTTACAAATAAGTATACAAAATAAATTTGTATATAGATATAATATATTATATAATAATATAATTATTATAATATATAATATATAAATGATATGCAAACTTATATGTATGTAGTGTGAGGAAAACTATTAGTATTATAGATGAGACTAGAGTATTATAAATAAAAATTTTATATTAGTTAAAAAAAAAGTATTTTTATCAAATGTAAAAGAGAATTGAGGAGCCAAATGATTTCATTTGTAAAAAATTAGCAAATTTGATAAAAGCGTATTAAACAAAACACCAGGTTAGGTAAAAGTTTTATTCTGGTTTGAAGATAGCAGACGCAATGGTGAAAGTGTAGACACTATTTCAGTTGAGCTTTAGACATGCGCCTTTTAATTTCAGCGCTCACATTTCGTCTATTAATAGTAACAACAATCTGATCGTTCACCCATTCTATCTACTCTATAATATAGTGCGAAAATCGAAGAACTTACGTACTTTTAATTTTTACTTGGAGTGCCCGAATGGTTTACGCCATCTCACATTTTCTAAAGAAAAAAAAACTGCGTTGCGAATAATGAAAACGAGTGAATAAATGGAGATGGATGATCCGTTTATTTAAACCAATCATACGAGTAAATTTCAAAAAGAGGATAATTGAGCATAAGGGAGAGTTCCAGAGGTTTGTATGGCTGTGCACGTCCGTAAAATTCTCAACGTCAAGCGTGATTCTAACAAGTCTCTTACTGTAAGCTGTGTTTTTACGTTAATTATAGAACTTATTCATTATACATGAACTCTATTATATCAGAGACATGAACTCTATTCTTCTTTTTTTTATTTCTCTTGAACTTCTTTGTAAAGTAAAAAAATAATTGTTTCTAGAGTGAATAGATTATTAGAATCTTATAAATATTATACTAGTATTGTGACTCGGATAAAAATAATTAAAAGTATTATATGAATGATAAAATTAAAAACAATACTAATAAATTACTAAGAAAAAATAATATATCGTTTATTGCCAATACTTATCAGTTTATTGAAGTACTATCCATTACTTTAATCTTATATTTTCTATTATATCCGTAAATATTTTTTAGTAATTTTCAAAATAAAGTATTAGAATATATATCGCAATAATTAATATTACGAATTTGATACGGCAAGACAAATAGCAGCTTTCCTTTGATATTTAAATAACATTTAAAAATTATTTGCAAATAATAACAATAATTGAAATATATGTAAATATGAAATTAGTTAAAATTTATAATTAATTGTATGTAATATTATGTCTTACTGTAATTACTGTCTCAATTATAGATTTCTCACCATTATTATTCACCAGCTATTATGAATAATATTTTAAAGAGTAAAATAATGCTATAAAGTGTTCAGAATTTAAATCAATTTGAGCATTTTTTGTTTGAATAATTTTGAAACTATAAGATGCTTGAAATTATGTTCGAGTTCAATTTTACTGAATCTTAGCTAAAAGTGTAATAGGTGAACTTATCAAATTTATCCACCTTATATAAGAGAATAACATTAAGCATTTGTTATAGATCTTCCCATTGTAATCGTATCTAAATAATAATTTTGTTTTTCAAGGCAAGAAAAACATAATTTTCCAGGTTCATTTACAGATCGTTTTCAAAATAATTTATAATTAAAATAATTAATTTTTGTTTATAATTTTTAAAAATCATTTATTTTTATTGTTAACTCTTTCATTATCTTTAAATGAAATATATAAATTTGATTTAGGTTTATATTAACACTAATATTGTTTGGTAATATTATCTTATTACTATTTCAAACGAATTTATTTGTATAAACTGTATCATGTAGTAGAGAAAACCATTAATCGCTTCGTAAAAAATATACAATTTTTGTATATAAACCAATTATTCTCGTTCTTAGTGTTGGATCTTCAATTATTTTATATTTATTTTATATAATGTCTTAATATCATTTATATTAAATTTATCAATTTTACTATATGTTCTCAAAACATGCCTCTATTATCTTTCAGTAAAAAATAATTCAATTTAAATCAATGAACTACATATAAGAACATATGAAAAATAATATAATATATTTCTAAACAATCTGTAGCATAAACTTAAAAAAGCTGGGTTGTTAATATTATTTAAATCATTTTATTCAATGAATTATTGAAAATTTGCATGTTGAAAGCGTTTTTATTACTTCTTTTAAACTAATTTTTAATATAATAAGTAAATTCAAATTTGCTACAGTATAATATTTCACGCAACCAAAATGGATCTATTCATTTTTTTTGCATTCGATTATGTCTAATTACTTAAACATACAATCCAGCATATGCAAATATTGCTGTGTTAAATTAGGTTTTATTACATCGTATGAATCATTCATTTATATGCTATAAGTCGTTTTAATTAAAATAAGAATTGACATTTATAAAAGCTGAATATTTATATATTTTAAAGTTTTTGTAAGTAAAATATGAATTTCTTTAATAATTCATATAATATAATTATCTTCTTTCTGAGAATACATATTTAAAATAATGATAAAATGTTATAAAGTATTTCCATATTTCATTATAAGGTATAATAATAAAAGGCAAATGAAATTTAATAATATATAGTGATATAACTATTTACATGAAAGTAATATGCATATAATTTTATCTTTCTAAGCTGACAAGAAATATAATTAATAAGCATTAATTATTAAAATAATATAAGTCGTAAATTTTTCAATAATATAATAAATTATGAAACACAAGTACTATTAAATTTAATTAAGAATTTCAGAAAGAATATGAAATTTTACTTTTAATTATTAATTTAGTTTAGTTAGTAATATTAATATTGAGATCAGTATATTTTTAAACATTCATTTTTTAGTACATTTTCTATCTGCTTGTTTTCGAAATGTCAAATGTTAAATGTATATATTATTATTTTAGTCCCAAACCCTTTAATTGCTTTTAATATATAATAAACATTTACAGATCTGTATTAAATACAGACAAGGAATGAATAATAATATATATATATATATATATATTTGACTGTATATGTATATTAACTATTATTTTTCTTTTAAAGATTGTTTACGTTATCAAGCAGTTTTACTAGTTGGTAGTCGAATTTTAATACCGGAATTTAGAATTTATTTCTAAAAATTACTACACAATTTAGTAAAGTAGTATTTCTTATAAAATGTTATTAAAAGCATCTGAAATTGAAACTGAACCATTTGTTATGATCAATCAGTAACAAAATATTATATTAAAAAACGGGAACGACACTTAATTCGGAAGCAATGGACGATAATATTCATTAGGAGCAGAATCAAGAAGACATCGAAGCACTACTCAGCTATGAAATCATTTGGAAAATGTGTCAATAAAACAGAATATTTACAATGAAGTTTAAAAAAATAACAGTATTATTGAACAATAGTTTTTAATAATTTATAAATATTATATATAGACAAGAAATTCATACTGATGGTATAGTACAGATAAACGGTTTCAATGAGACTAATTAAAGTTACGGTAGACAAATGTAATCAGCTCTTGCAAATATTAATCTTAAATTGACGTGAAATATTGTATAAAGGATGATTAATTATCTACCAAAGAAAATAATTTAAATTAAAAAACAATAATTTAACTGTATAATCTGTAAGTAATAGTATCGGGTCCATTGATACATTCAAACGATAAAGAAGACATTAAATAGTCTTTTGAACATTAATAAATCTTAATTAGTTTAATTTGAGAGAATATTCATTTATTAATTAGTGCTAATGAATCTAAAATTTATCAAATCTTTTAAGGAAAGAATAGTACTAGATAATCCAAAATTAATATTTTGCTATTCTTTGAACTGTGGAAAGTGTCTAGATAGTGTAAATAAAGTAATGTAAAGATTTTAATTACATTTCAGAAAATAATAACTATACTTTGGAAATTTTTTTCAAAGTCATTGCCAAAGATGAATTTCGATGAAATTCCTTTAATTAATTTGCTTCTAAATTCAAGAATGCGATTACTTCGTTGAAATTACTAAAATTGTCAAATGATTAATGTACGCCTAAAAAAAAGCTAAAGAAATTATTGCTGAATGATCATATAATTATTTTAAGTTATATATAAAGTAAATACATCGAGTATAATTGAACCAAAAATATGAATTATTATCTATATTCAAAATTAGAATTATATGATGTTTCTCATATTTTTCATATAAATATAAATACAATTATAAAAAGTAAATAAAATATAGCAAGTTCCTATAAATACAAAAGTAACGTAACTTAACTTAATAAAAGAAATATATAAATTAAGGTCTAATTATAAAAAACATGTATAATTTGCGTGAAAAATAGAAAAAAGGCACGATTTATATTTTGGTTATTTAGGAAGGAAATACTATTGAAAGAATTTGTCATATTATTTTAAATTATTAAATACATAATAAACAATCATATAATAAAAAGAGTGAAATAATTTACAAAAATGAGTGTGGTGTGATGATATTATTAAAAATTATTAATGTAAATACAGTATTAATGTACATAAATTACATTATATGTATTTGTATTATATAATAAAATTTCATTTATTACTGAATCGAAGTAATTTTAAGAAATAATCTATGTATATTTAATGGAAAACACTTTAAAAATGCCTAAGATTATCTACCATTCTTTTGTATATAATGTTTAATATTAGAAAAAGTAATATTACAATCATTTTAATTTAAGTTATTATATAAAGTAGATTACTATAGCTAATTGAATGGAAATAATTTTTTATTTAACTTGAATCAAATACTACCGATAAATACATGAATAATGAGAAATGAATGATTAATCGATGGAAGAAGCAATAACGAACTTTTCAGGTAGCTTAATAACATTCACTTGAAATAAATAAATATTCTTTTAATTTGATGAAAAATTAAAAGATAAAATAAATAAGAAAATTTTTTTGAAATGATACGTTTGTTTATTTGTCTTCCTGCATATTGTACTTTCGATTGGATTTCTGGCGGTTTATTAGTGACATTCACTGTAAATCATAAAACTTTTTTTATTAAAAGTCTAGTGTATCTTTTTATTACTAATTAAATAAATTTTTATTTTAAATTTTCCTGATAATCATAGTTTTATTGATTAAATATTAACTTTAAAATATTTTATTAGATTTTTAATTTTGTAGATGAGGGATGCTATCTTGCCGAAACGAAATAATAAAGTAGCAACCTTGAAATCAAAGCCATCTTTAGAAATTTATCGACCTCCTGGTAAATATAATTAATGTAGTTTTTTACATATATATGTGTGTAATTTTTATTATTTAAATAACATTATTTCTAATTTTCTTATTGTAATTTTCTAGGCGTTAGAACTGATGGACCTCATATAATACATCCTTCTACACCTAATATAATAAATCCACAATTGAATGTACATGCTAAAGAATTTACTATGAAACAAAATGACTATCAATTACCTATGTAAGACATTATTTTTATAAAATTACATGTATTGTAATTAGTTTATTAATGAAAATATTGAAAAATTTAATTCCTTTAAAAAATATAAATTGGTATTGATTAAATCAAAGTTTAATGTTTATTATATAAATTTTAAAAAACTGATAAAAATATTTGAATTATTTTTTATATTATTTAATCATTTAAAGGTAAATTTGTTTATCTAACTCAATTAATAAATATACAAAATAAATATACAAAAAATAATAATAAAAATTTCATGTTTTTATGTTTTTATCAAGCTCGGAATTGAATTTAGTGGATCGTCCTTACTATATTCAACACAGTAAGTCAAGTGGAAATATACATCAATACCTTTGTTCACAGCATCAGCAACAGCTTCATTATCCATTGCAATATCAATCGTCAACCAATTCACAGCATCATACAACAAATTATCATCCTTTAACAATGACAATGCATCAGCCACATATTCTTAATACATCTACATTTAGCGGAAATATCTTACACGTAAGTTAAATATGAATTCATTTTACATTCTTTAGATGTAAATTTTTAAACAAAATTTTGAAAGAACTGGTAATTGTCAATGCACCACAATTTTTGTTTATCATAAATAGAAAAAATAATTACAAACCATTTGAGCCCTTAACTCTATATTAACTGTCCTTATTACGTATTTTGTTAATTTTCTTTATATTAAACGAATTCCAGTATCAGTATTACTTAATATCGTATAAATGCAATTACGAAGGCAATAACTAATATCTAATGATTTTAATTCATAAAATCATGAATTTAAAATTGTTACTTTTATATTTAATTACACCAATTACCACTATGGTGATCTGTGCATAATTTGTTTAGCTTATTAAAGAGAATGCTTCTTTTTTACTGACATTTTTTTCCTTACACCTCTATAACAAAAAATTAATCTCATTCGAAAAATTTGTTCGATATTTTTTACAGAATTGTAATTTAAAAAAAATCAGTTTTATACATAATGTTAAACCCAAAAATGTTATAAAACATTTTATTTATTTTATTAATTATATCTATAAATACTTAATAAAATGTAAATAAATAATAATGTATTAAAAATAAGAATTTTATAAAATATTTATATTTTTATAAATAATTAAAGATTACCTGATACATGATTTTTATAATATAATTATTATTTTAATATACAGGATTAATTTTTATATAATTAAAAGCATTTGATTACTTTCAGTTTTATTCTTAATTTTATATATAAGAATTATTGGGAAAATTAACATACTTACAATAATAATATACATGCTTATATAAAATAGTAATAAAATTAAATTAATACAATTCTAAAACATTAAATGCTCTGCATTACTTGCATTTGTTTTGTAATAATAAATAGACGATAAATTTTCAGTATCATTTAATACTTTATAGTATTTACTTATAAATAATGTTGTTAATATAATAATGTTAAATATGGTATTAAGTAACTAAAATTATGACAAAATAATAATAACGATAAAAACATCAAATAAAACCTGTTAAAATACTGTTGAAACTATTTCATTAGTTAATTAATTTAATTACTATTTAAAATATAATAAAGAAGAAATTAAAAAATAATCTATACATATCGAATAAGAAAAAGTTAATGAGTATACTTCTACATTTAAATATTTTTTCTTTAGGTCTCTATTATTATTTGTGAATTAATAAGTCACAAATTACATTATTATCAATTATTTATAAAAATTGTATAAAATAATATAAATATCATTGTAAATTATAAGACATATATAAATTAAATAAAAAATGAAACACCTAAACATGTTTTATAACGTATAAAATTAGTCATGTATGCTTATAGTCTCTATGAATCAAATTGTACATTACATACTTATTGATTTACTGATAGATTCAATGATGTATTAGCTTAACCAACTTTGATGCCGTAATTTCTATTGTAGTTTAATTGAACTATTTTTTAAATGACAACAATTAATTATGAAATAATATTATATTAGTGATATTTGTGCAATACGTATAGTATCAATCAATATCAATCTTTTATTTGGATGACACATTTTTTTTGTCTACGTCTTTTATGATATTTTATAAACTAAATCTTATTCGTTAAGTTTCAATTTACTGCATTAAATAATACAATAATGTATTGTATTTATATAATATAATATAATATAATATAATATAAATAAAAATAATATAATATAAATAATTGAAAAAGTAATAATCTAAACTAATAAATCAAATAATTATTCTATCAATCAATTAAATCAATTAAATAGTAAATAATCTATAAGAGCATTAATATAATTTTAAAAAATAAAAAGCTCCTTATGTTTCAACATAATATCAGCAAAAACTTATCGGAAGTATTTTCGTAAAATTGAATACAAATTTTATGTTCATATCGTAAAAGTAGTCGAAGTGTAAAGTAAAAAGTATTTTATGTAAGACTAAGATTTATTAAAAAATCCATTGAATCTCTATTTTTATAACGCATGCCATAATAATTATAGTATGATGAAAAAAAAAATTATGATACTAAATATAATATTTATCAAAAGACAATCCCATCGAAAACTAAATGGCAGATATATAACTATAGAATAATTTTTACGTAATTAGAAATATCCTATCATACTTTTTAAATATTTGACAACTTTTATCAAGAACGAAATTGATATAAGAAGCTCTAATGAAATAAGTTAAATAAATTAAATCCTAAAATATTAATAATTAGTTCTAAATTTCTACTGTAAGGCATGATTTAACACTTTTCGTCATTTTAGATAATAAAAAATAATTAAGCAATTTCAAAATGATTGTTATTTGCTGAATAGTAAAAAAAGATAAAGCTTACTGCGATTATCAAGCATTACACTAATATTTTTGGTCAAAAACTTATTTTATTAATATTATTGCATATTTGTAATATTTAATTTTTAAATAAAAATTCAATTTAATTTGTTTTGTGTTTAATTAAAACCTTATTTTTTCTTATCGTATAGAATGCTGGTCAAGTTCACTTTAGTGTAGAACACGATATAAAATC
The DNA here is from genome assembly GCF_000503995.2 of Ceratosolen solmsi marchali. Classification (NCBI taxonomy): domain Eukaryota; kingdom Metazoa; phylum Arthropoda; class Insecta; order Hymenoptera; family Agaonidae; genus Ceratosolen; species Ceratosolen solmsi. The sequence continues at coordinate 11,255,860 of NW_011948417.1, forward strand.
TGCAATCTCAAAACCAGGCAAATTGACAAAATCATTATCTTTTATTTCATCCTATGGTTTAAGACGTACAAAAAGCTTCACAGTTTCTGACATTTTAATGACTAAAACTATGAATATTGCAGATATATCAGAACTTGGAAAGTTTCCTTCTAATATACAAGAAATATTGTTTCAAGCAATCGATAGTAAGTATTAATATATAAGTCAATTTAATTAACTTTAATATTTGTACTTATAATTTTATATTAAATTTTAGGCAAATACATTTTGCCGACCATAATATTGTAAAAAAATAGTTCATTAGTATTACATTTATTATAATATAGTTGCACTTATTGAAAAAACAATTATTGATTTGTTAATGAAATGATAATGGGTTTATTCATGATCTACAAAAGCTCTTAAATTAAATTGCGGAACTTTAACTACGAATAGTTCAAACATAAATATTTATTAATTGTAGAAAGATATATATATATGTATATATATATAAATAATAATCCATTTCATGTAAATATATAGTTGCAATTCATGGAACCTGACATGGTAAACATAGATTGAAACATGAACGCTGTATATATAAATTCCTTTGATTACGATGCATCAGATAATAAATATTAGTTGATATTTAAACTTTCTGAAAAACTTAACTCTTTTTTAAAAAATATTCTATTTTCACTAACTCTGATTGGTTATATAAGTAATTCTATTTACTTTTGTATTTTCATAAACTTTATCTATTGCCATCGTAACTCCGACCTATTAAAATCTTTCTTAGTGAGCGATCGTTTTTGTAAGACATTCTATTTCTAACGCAATTATCCTTATTCTAAATATTTATTTCCAGATACTTTCTATTTTTAAATCAATCTTCACATTTAATAGTGATATGAAATCATTTTAATTCACATCAATAACTTATCTGCATAATTATTAATGAATAAAGACATTAGTATTCGTACTTTGCACTTACTCATAGATAATTTTTAAGGTTTTTATATATTAAGTAATTGAATTTAGTAAGAACAATACATTTATAAAAATTAATGGATAAAATCATCTAAAGTATTATAAATGAAATAAATCTAGAATAAGAATAAATCTTGCATTTTAAATTATTATTTTTTTACTTTACTTAATCCACCTTTTATTGGCAATTCGAGTATCAAAACAATTCTTTAAACTACATGAAACCACATTCTAAAGAAAAAAGGAAATTGTTATAATATATAATAATATATAATAATAATAATTATGGTTATATATAAAAATACTGAAACATATACATAATATTATATAGATAAATCAAAATTAAAAAAAAATAGAATAAATAATAAACAGTAAAACTATTAGTTATCAAATAAGTTATCGATGTATTTATAATAATGAAAAAAAATTTATTAATGCATTCAAACATTCGACTTTTTGAAAAAAATTTAAAGTTTTTTATATGTATCTTAAGTAATAAAAAACATTTTATAGTATAACTCATTTTTTAAATAATTTTTAATGTTTAAAAAAATTTTTAAATCAAAACCCAAAACAATATTTTTTAAATATGCGTTTCAATTGTTTCTATCGCTTTTGCATTTTATACGTAGACTATGATAAATAAAATGTTATTATCTTTTTCAATATTCAATTTGGGTAAAGTGAAACAAACTTTTACATAAATTTAATATACAAGTATTAAAATTATAATTAAATATATTTAGTTGATTAAATTTTTTTTATTTAATTGATTCATTAAATTTTGAATTTAATGAGTTTAATATATTTTGTTTCAAATTATAATTTAGCATACAAATTTATTATTTTTTTAATTATTAAATTTATTTATAGATATTTAAATGAAAACGTTTAAAATACTGATACAATATTTTCTTTTTTTAGTATTATAAAAATAGCTTATATATGTTGATTTTTTCAAAAAACATAAATAATAATTGCTTATTTATAAATCAGTACCATAAAGAAGCAAATTTATTTATAAGTATTTTCTTAAAAATTAAAAATTTTTATTCAATAATTTTCAGACCCAAATGTTCTGAGCGCACGAGTACTTATGGAACTTGTAAAACATATATTAATACGAGTCATCGAAAATCAGTGTTGCGCTGAACCAGCAGCTAAAATATGTATTATAATAATTGAAGTGAGTATTTTAATTCAAACGTAAATATGCACCTAAATTTTAATCGAAAATTGGAAAACTTTGTATTTATTTAGCAAGAAGCGAAAGAGACATTTCTGGAGTCCTTACTTAACACGTGTCAGCAATGGTATCAAGAACGCAATATAACACTAGAGGATATTTCTTTACATCACCATTTTTCGGCTTTTATGTCATTCCTCAATGAGATGTACTGTCAGGTATTATATTTAAGAATTCAATAACAGCATATGGAGAAACTAAACTTATACATCTTTTATAATTATAAGCATTTATATTAACGATAATGAAGACATTACAAAATCCAAAATTTACCATTATTTCATTCATTGATATAGTTAAAAAAATTTTATAATTTTATTTTAATGGTAAATATATCAATGATATTGTTCTCTTTATGAAAATTCCACTAATAATATGGAATTTTCATTTTACTTTAAATCTTTCATGCGATTTCTTATGACGACGAAAAAGGCGACACCAAATCATAATTTAACTGAATACTCATAATCAACATTTAGATAATGTAACTTTGTCTATATATGGAATATATTCAATACAGAATTTCATATATTTAAAAAATAAATTTTACAAATTCTCAATATTATTAATTAATATATTAAATATTATATTAATTGTCAAATTTTTAAAGCCATTTTCAATTTTTCATATTATTCGTACTTCTACTGATTTATGTAATTTCATTAATATAAATTTATTTATAATAATTTATTTAAGAACCTGTTAATATTTAATGAAATTACTGTACACTTGTTGTATATAATCCTTAAATTTTTAAACAGTTAGTATTTTGATAAATAGATATATCAAGTAGTTTCAGCTCTTTATATTCACATTTGAATACATATCTATTTCGTCTTAATAAAAATAATTACTTTTATAGTAATATTATAAATCTAATATATTTAAATATATTAGTATATTTAATATAAATCTAATAATTAAATCTACATATATTTTAAAAACACTATTAATGGTTTCCAAGTATTAAGAGATAATAATCATCTGCCTTTGAATAAAAAGTAATTAACAACATTTAAGTAGGAATCACCGTTAACTGATGTTGATGTAAGGGCAATTTGTTGAAGAGCGATACAGCTCTCATGTGCGGATATTTATTGGTTATGCTCATATACAGTCATACATATTTCTCACGAAACGTAAGAGTTAAGATAATAAATTATTATGGAATTCAAACAAGCATTAGAATGTCACGAAGCACAATTTATCAGATATTTCAGTATCTACTTGTCCGAACTTTTAGTATTCCTATAAGATTATTTTAAATCGTCTATATATAGTATATATAATATATTATATATACATATATATATATATATATATATATATGTGTGTGTGTGTGTGTGTGTTAGAAACTGATGTTATTTCCTCGCTCGAACTGCCAGTGCTTCGATAGCTTTAATAATTTGCTGTCGCTCTAGCAGATGTTTGAGTGGGAGTCCAGTAGAAAGATTATAGAAAGGTGTAATTTGTGAAAACATCGGTAACATATGATTTATGAACAGTTACATTTATAATAAGCATGGTTCACTTCTTATAGAAGACTGTAAAACTCTGTCTTGTCTCAATAATGAGGTTGCTTCTTGATGGTGACCATGTCGTAGCTTCTGCTAGTGTCAGATCGCTGCTCAGTGGAGCATCATCAGAAAGGATCTCTCAGAGTTGAACAAGAACGAGAGAAAGGATCTCTCAAGTTGAACAATCGAGGTATTGTTTAACATAGAGAGCACGTCAACAGTGGAATTACATGGTTTTTTTGATGCCTCTCAATTGACAATGGCAGCAGTCAGATACTTTGCCGTAGATTACTCTAGACGCTTAATGGAATTACGTTCCCGATACGTCGAATCCAGCAAATTTCGCATCCCGAGAACTAACGATTAGTTAACATCAAAATAATCCACACTGGTGGGGATTGGACCACCATGGATACACTCACCAGACTTGAGCGACGAGTAATGCGATTAGGAAGCTTGTCCTGACATCTCATTAGTAGCAGCAACTCACAAGCCGATCTATCACCGCGGACATTATTGACAAGTACTCAACTCTCAATAAGTTATTGACAATAACAGCTATATGTATCAGATTTCTTGCACGATTGAACAGAAAGCATGAATCATCTCCAATTAACCAAATATCCCAAAGAGACTTGGAAAATTCAAGGATTTTTTGGATAAAGGCAACTCAAGCTGCCTACTTTTCTCATGAACTCAAAATCTAGCAGTCCCACGAAAATTTGTCGACTGCTCATGCATTTCACCGCCTATCATACATCGACACCCTAGGAGTTATCAGAGTTGGAGGAAGACTAATGAGAGCATCATTAATACAAGAAAATAAGCACCAGGCTATTCTGCCACGACATTCGCAATTTTCAAATCTCATCATTGTTCATGCCTATCTCCAAACTCTTCACATACGCTCATCAATAGTATTGGATTCTTGGTAGAAGGTCTTCACTGAAATCTCACATCTTACGATGCATTATATGTGCTCGGCAAAGGGGGGTCCGTGCTCGTCAATTGATGGGCTAACTACCTCTTTCTCGAGTCACGCCATCACGACTTTTCAGCCATACAGGTATTGATTTTGCCGGCCTCTTAACCATACAACCCCGGAAGGGGTGAGGTGTAAAAACCCACAAGGCATGGATTTGTGTTTTTATATGTTTTACTGCGTCTGCTGTACGTCACGAGGTGGTTCGAGATTATACAACAGAAGATTCATTAAAGCATAGCGATAATTCTCGGCTTGCAGAGATATTCGCATACATTATACTCTGATTGTGGTACTACGTTCATTGCAGCGGAAGTTGCTCTCAAAAAATTGTTCACGCAAAGTTCTCAAGAACATCATCAGATAGCTTCAATCATCTCAAATGACAGCTCTCAGTGGAAATTCCATCCACTCGCTAGGCCTCACATGGGAAGAAAATGGGAAACAGTGGTGAAGTCTACAAAACTTCATCTAGAACGTATAATTGGAGAATCGTTGCTTACCTTTGAAGAAATCACTTCTCACTCTGCTACCTCAGATTGAGACAATCTTGAACATTAGGCTTCTAAAGCCTAGAAGCTAGAAGATTTTTCGGCACTAACACCAGGTCATTTTTTCATCAGAAATTCACACGCTACAATTCTTGAATCATCTCTAAATGTCTTGGTCACTTCGAGACTATCACAATGGTGATTTATACAAAACGAGTTCAATAATTTTTATCACAATGGTCAGCCCACTATTTACAACGGCAACAATCAATTTCCAAATAGCATCATCCACGGAATGACATCAATACAAGTGGCCCCTCGCTAGAGTAATTCATCATCATTCATCCTGGTAAGGATGGGCTGACCAAAGTAATCCCATTAAAAACAGCTTTGACTGTCGTGGTAAGACCAATATATAAATTAGCAGTACTCCCAATCCCCATCAAAGGGGAATAATCATCAATAGAATTGCTGATGGCGGGCGGAATGTTCGAGATTCAGAGAATCTCTCGAATGTTATCATTTAGGGAAAAATCCGAACGGCTATTATTGCAAAGAAAAATGTCATCGGTTATCATTTCAAGGAAATAACTCAACGGTCATAACTTCATCCTTCCACACTACAAGACAGCTTGAAGGAGACCAGCAATCAAGTTACCACCACATAACACTACACGAAGAAGTGTTAAGAGACTCGCGACCTTTCACTTTCTTCTCACTCTCACCTCTCATTTTCAGTGTAGCGTTTCATCACCAAGCGTACTGCATCAAGAAGATCCGAAGACTTACAATGTAGTGCATGCTCACACCACGTGGTAACAACCAAGAAACGGCAAGATCTTACAAATTTTCATCATCAACGTAGAATCATTATATTGTAGTTGGAAAAAAAATAAACACCAAGCACGAAAAGCAGACGTGTTAAATACTGAATTCAAGCGCTACCCCCTCCACTTGTCCAAACTTTTCTCTCACCAGATAACTGGTGGCAATAATCTAATTCTAATCAACCGGATAAATGTCAATTTAATTAATTGGTGATAAATAAATTAAAATGATCATGTGAGATAATTTTTTAAACATAGTTACTTAAACTGAAATTCACATTTTTTATCCTCTTTACTTTATTCTGCCCGTTAAACTTTTGTTAAAAAAAGTCCATATATCTATTTTTATATCTTTAATATATTTTGTTGTTATAACCAAATAATATTGAAGTAGTTTGTAAAGCTCTGTGGTGGTTAATTCCACATGTTTTTTGTTTTTTTGTTAGATTACGTAGTTTCTCCTTGTTTTTTTTTTAATTATTCATAAATGAATTCACATATTATTTAATTCACTATTAAAGTTTGTTAATGAAAAATACTTATTAACTAATAATACGTAATATTATAATGAATATTTTTATTCATAATTAAGTTTTCTATTCCAGAAACAAATTATTTTAAAGAAAATTATAATTATAATAAGATTCAGTCAATATTAACACAAAATAAATTAAGATATTATTATATTATAATTTGATATTGCATTATAATTTTATATTATATTACACTATAATTTTACGTATATGTTCAAGATTAAGAGAATCTCTCGAATATTATCATTTGAGGGAAAATCCCAACGGTTCTCATTTCAAGGAAATTATTCAACGGTTAAAACTTCTAAGGAAATTCTCCAAAGGCCGTTGGAGGTTCGGAAAAGTGGTTCGTTTGTAATGATACACGTGCACAATGACTTCCACTGTTCTTCGCACCACAGTTGCGCCCATTGTTTCTAGCGCAATAATCGGCCCTTTGCTGTCATCTAACAAAGATGCCGCGGGGCTATTTGTACGAGATCGTGAGAACCTTTCAAGAGTGTCTAACGTATGGAAATAATCAAGTCGATAAACATCTCCAAAATAGTCGTTTTAGCTAAACATCAGGGAAGGTCTAAGTCATTAGATATCTGAGAAAACCCAGCTCATTAGACATCTGGCAATAGTCGTCACATGCAAAATTTACGATGTAACGGGACACAACACATCCATTGTTATCAAGTCGACCAAGCGAAGCCCAAGAGAAGAGTGAGCTTCCTAATTGACGGGTCTGCCGCTAGAGGCGCTCTTGTCGATGTGGCCACTGTCGAAGCTAACCTCCTTCAGAAGACAGAAGACGGAAGGCAAAGGCGTGCTCCTATTGAAGAAAACTAAGGCAGAGACTTTCCTTGAGCAGGGATTCACAGTCAGAGGCCTTATAAGTAGGGACGACTCAGATACAATCGCTGCCTGAGTGTGCATAATCAGTTGCTGATCCTTACAAGATCAACAATAACATCAACATCTTAAAGAGCATCTGGAGAAGACAACTTATTCAACACAAGATCAGTTATAAGCAACTGAAAGGATGTGATTGAATATGGTGTATCCATAATATATAAATCCAATCAAAGAATAGTGTAACTGTAAATTAATCATATTTTTGAAGAAACGCATATTGTACTTCTATAATCCCTTCACTTACCTCGTTCCCAAACACCTGCTAGGGCCGGCGGTAAATTAAAGCTATCGAAACAATGGCAGATCGAGCCAAGAAATCAAACAGTTTCGAACAGTATATAATATGTATATATTATTGTATTGATGTATATAGATATATATAATAATAAAATTGAAACATATATATTTTTAATTCAAATTTAATTTTGCGTAATGAAAAATCTGTAAAGTTTAAAAAATACAAACTTTTTTGTAGTTGAAACGTCTTCAGCTACAGCTAAAAACACAGCAGGAAGGTATTCCTCCAGGACGAGTACTGCTCACGCTACTATGGAAATGCTGTCAAGATTGTTTACGTCCCCCAATGATTAATTCTCATACAGAAGTATTAATTAAATATATTTATATTATTTTTAAGTATTGTTTTTAAAAAAAAACAGCAGTATCTTAATTAGCATTTTACTTAGTACTAACTCGTTGAACAGAAATATAAAGTAGGATTTCAGCTCCTCAGTCGTATATTTTAATATAATTTGCAGTATTATAAGTATCCTACGGTTATTAACAACTACGCCCTCAAAAAATATAACCATCACGAACATTTCTCACATCGTTTTTATAATTTGTTTAAATGGAGTGAGCATATGCAATCTATAAATGAAGAAATAACATTCATAAAAAAATTAAAATAAAATTGATATAATATGATGAGTAATAATTAAAAAATTCTTTTATACATATACATCATTGCTTCCACAATTGCTTCCTATTCACCTCTACCTAAGATTTTATTTTCAGTTTCAGATTTTATATTCTTTTGTTTTCTGATAGAAAAAAATATTTGAATTAAATAAAATTATTGGAGATAAAAAGTTTCTTCACAAGATATAGAAGAATACATTGGAAGAGATATTTATTATTCAATGAAATGCTTTATAGAGTGCATACATGAATAGTTTTTTTATAATAATTCTTAATAAAGATGATTGGTACTTATTTATGACAACTTGTCCTTCACATTCACTTTTGTACCCTCGCACGTATTTATTTTATATATTTGATAAATATCATTCATTTAAAACTGTGTATTATAATTTATTACCGTAATATATAACTACGATACATTGAACTTGTATCCTTTTTTATAATAGCTTAAAGATATATCAATTCGTTCACATACGTCTTACATATTGTCTGCGGCATAATATTTGTGAATTTATTTGAGAATTGTTGTTACTTAATTATGATATCTTAAAAGTACGTACGCTTAAAACATATTTTAAATATTAAATAAAAAATTAATATTTTTTTAGACATTTACCTTTCTATAAGCAATAGTAAATATTTTCAATGAACCCTGTAATATCTGCTTAAATTATGCATCTATCTTCATCCTATTTATCAATTTTATTTTAGTTGAGGTGATGAATAAAACTTAAGCAATTACTTAATAAGTATTTTAATGAATTAAAAATATTATTAAATTAATGAAATAATTCTTTAACTTAATTTTAACAAAATTTTAACAAAAGGTTAAAAGAATAATTTAGAGGCTATAATACTTTTGGAAGGAAAATTGAATTATTGCAATAGTATTATAAAAATTGAATATAAATTCTTAGTTTTATCTTTATTACAATAATTCCGTAAAAATATCCAAGTAACAGAAGCAAAATCGAATGCATTTATTACTGCAGATGAATTCCCTGTTCTTTATACTGACGTGTATTGGTAAAGACCTAGCGACAGAGTTGCCTACACAACTGCAACAACTTCTGGGAGGCGTACGAGATGCCTTCCTCAATGAAGATACAACTTCGCCAGCAGTACGTAAGACTTTGCTTCAGCTAATCGAACTACACGCAGCTCATTGGCAATTACCTGCCACTGCAGTTGTTTATTACTATCCAGGCTCCGCAAAATGATGATAATTTAAAAAATGGCAGTCTACTACACCATTTTTCGTCGATATTATCTAATTTCATTATTACCTTTGTAAAGACAAATTTCTGGAACAATATAATTAAAACTTTCACATCTTTATATTTACATATTCATTCATTATATATTTGTTAAAAAATTTATTTTTTGGGCATGCACATCAAACTCTATAAATATAGTATAATATTCTATTAATAATGTAACGGCGATGATAATACATAATAATACCAATACCGTAAAGCCACTGTAAAATAAATCATTTTTGTTAATTAATATTTTATTTATTATATACAAAAGAATATTACTAAAACCGATAAAGATTATTATGTAAAATTGTAATCTTTTAAAGGTTAATTACAAAATTATTGAAGATAATTTTCAATTTAATCTATAACTGTTTAGTAATAAATATGCTAATATATTTTATTAGATAACAAATGTAGAATTTCTATCAATAAAGCAGTTATTGATATAGCTATTAATAAATTCACATGCTAAAATAATAATAAAAATATATATTTCATACAAAATATCTTAATATTGTTATTATAAAAAAAGCTTAATTAAACTAAAGTTATAAACAGGATTCCATATTAATAAGGAAAATATAATTTTCCTTAATAATTATTTTTGATGAATATTATATTTTATTATTAAATATATATACATTATTTATAAAAAGCGACTGATTTTTTATAGGAACAATATTTTTATTTTATAAATTAAATAATTAATTATCATATATTAAACATTATTTTATATTAAAAAATTTGTAAATATTTTTATTTGATATAAAATTGTGTTCGAGAATGCGAGAACGTTTTTCCTTTTTTGTCAGTGCAATAAAACATCTGGCAAGTAACATCGTAAAATTTTTATTTGGATTTCAAACTTCGCTTACTCAAAATTTCCTACATGCTGTCGCATGCGGCAGCAGCAATGAGAAATCTGCTCATCATGAAGACCTAGAGACGACTAGGCCCTTAATTAACTCCGAAGCCAAAAGAGGCGCTGACCTCGCACTATAAGGGAGGAGTCTCTGATTGGACAGAAAATAAGGGAAGGGGTTCAAGTAAAATTCATGGTCAGCAAATGTATTTAAGGGGCACAATTTTCAATACTTATTTACTCTTGATACTTATCCCTCTCGATACTTAACTCTCTTAATCCTTATCACTCGTGATATTTAACTGTCTTGATATTTAATCTTGATAGTTTTTAGTTAGTAGTATTTTCTTGATATTACTCTTTTCGAAGTGTCTCTCAGTTTTTTGATATCTATTGCTAATTAGTATTTTTGATATCTCTCTTTTAATAATACTCTCTCAATATTAAACCCTTGAGATATTTCATACTCAGTTAAGTTTTAGTGGAAGTCCATTTAGCGCTATTTTGGGAACGACCTACACTTCTTCGGATTGTCCATTAACACTGTTAATGGAACAGTAGTTACTGCCTCGGAAGAACCACGACATAAACCCGCATGTCCACTAACGCAGTTCAAGAAACTATAGTTACCTGTTCCAAGGGAGCCACGACAATCCGCCTATCAGAGTCTGAAGACGAGTCAACGATTAGTCTTTGTAAGTAGTATCTACTACAATAATTACATATATATTGAGATTCAGAGTATTACATCGACAAGTACTAAGAAAGAGGAAGCTACTCTTAAAACGACAGTGCGAAATAAATTCTTGTACGCGTCGTCAAGTTTCGCGCCCGCCAAGGGCATCCCACTTCGTAATCCTCACCTTAGTTCAAGTTCGGAAGCTTACGAAAGTAAGCAAAACCCAACGCAAGTGTAGGCAATCCAGTTTCGCGCCACTTGCGATATCTTTCAATCATAAAGCCGCATTCATAACCTCAACCACACACGTGCTCGTTCAAAAGGCGCTAGTGTCGATGAACGAAACTTCGCGCCATTCGCCATTCGTATTCAATAATCAAGCTGCATAGATTATTGTACAGTTGTCTCCGCAACACATCATTTCAATCAAGAATTTAGTTCTACAAGTAATAATAGTAATACTAGTGAACTTTGTCATTAATAAATAACAGAATAAAAAGCATATATTTCAGCCATATCATTATTGTATTATTATAATATCCCTTCCACTTGTGACCTGTCATCGCTACCACACAACACCCGTGGTCTCTGAGTTGTCAACAGCATCAAATTGTATCCGTCGAACCGGCCTTGCCATGTAAAGTTTCATAATTGACAATCGTCATTGCTATGCGGAAATATTGTATCACATTAGAAAATGAGGCGTAGATTATTAAAATATTTGCAAATTTAATTTTTTATAAACATAACAATACGAGTGATTGTACTCTTCTTTTTTTCTTTTTTTTTTAATTCATCGACGCTGCTTCAATCCGTACCAATGATTACATTACAAGATTTATTTAAGTTTCGATATTATAAAATTATTGAAACAGAAAAATTGTAATTTGAAATTGAAAACAGATTATTGAATAAGATTATTAATAATATTATAAATTTTCTAATTTTATTATGTATTTAATAATCTATTGTCAATCTGTTCCGGATTGAACAGTTTTTTTAATTCAAATCTAAAATTGGAATCGATTCCTGGAATTGAGAATTCCAGGAATAATATGCGATAATTCTTCCCCATAGCAACATCTTAACGGTTTTCGGCATAGCAACAGGCTATGGCGCTGTTGTCGGCATCGAAAATTATGCCGCGAATATTTAAGAGCAGCGCGCCACTGTACGTCTAACATCTATTGAGTTACTACACATCTAGCTCACGGGTTTTTCTACTATCAATTCTGTTTAGTGCTCATTGTAATTCTACACCTCGTACATTAATTGTTATTATTAGTTAGTGCATCTCACATCAGTGCCACTTGCACCAGCACGAACTTCAATTGAAATCTCCGACAATCATGACACAAGAAAGAACTCGCACCACTACAATAGAATAATTCTCTATCTCAATAGAAGCAACCAATAACGCTACAATATTATAATTCATAAGCAAAATAAATAATAATTGAACTCAAATATATTCATTATACTTTTCAGCCTTTCCATTTGTGCCTTCTTTCTTCTTAATCGCTATGGCGAAAGATTAATTCACTGAACTATTGAAATGGCAGTTCGAGCCATAAAATAAAACATTAATTTTCGAACACCCCATAACTATGAAAACCCAAAGGGGGCAAAGTGCAAAAATTTACAAAGCTTGGATTTGTGTTTTTGTCTGTTTTGACACATCATCGGTACACCTCAAAGCAGTCTCTGACTATACAACCAATATTTTCATTTCTGCATACAGACGATTCACTGCTTATAGAGGAATTGCTAGCACGCTGTACTCAGATGGTGGTACGACTTTCATCGGGCTGATACCGCTCTCAAAAGATTATTCGTTGAAGGCACCCTAGAACATCAACAGATTGAAAGTGTAACGCTATAAGACAATACTCAATGCGTATTCAATCCACCCGCAACGCCCCACGTGGGAGGCAAGTGGGAAGCCGTGGTGAAATCAGTAAAACACCACATAAGATGCACTAATGGAGAAACTCTGCTAATTCTTGAAGAGCTCATCACCTTATTTGCTCAGATCGAGGCAATCCTTAACTCAAGGCCTTTACAACCGATGAGTGACGAGCCCGAGATATTTCGGCGCTCACTCCCGGACACAACTATTCCAGAACCGTCTCTCAAGGAACTGTCAATTTCAGGATTGTCTCGCTGGCAATTTTTACAACAACGTGTACAACAATTCTGATTACAATGGTCATTTCACTATTTATAACGGCAACTATCAATTTCCAAATAGCATCATCCACTGAATGACATTAAGATTGACTCATTAGTATTCATCATCGATGAGCGCTTCTCATCTTACCAGATGCCTCTCGCTCCAGTAATCGACATACATCCCAGCAAGGATGGGCTAACCAGAGTAGTAACACTAAAAATAGCTTCTACCACAATGGTTAGACCAATACACAATCTTGCAGTGCTACCAATCTCTGAGGAAGTTAAATAATCATCGATAAAATTGATGATTCATTCTAAAGCTTATTCTCGAACGTCTTAGAAGATTATCTAGTCTCCACATAGTAATACCTAACCATTGTTGGCAGCTAACTTAACTGCCGCGTGGATATTTAGAGAAGCCTGCGTCGAGGCATATTAGTTACTCATCCAAGTCAGTAATCTACCCTAGTCAGCCACGCTATTCAGCCGGAGTTTACAACCATGAGCTAATCACTCAGTCACACTCTCTCAGTGAAGTCATTACAAGGAACACACATTCAATTCTCCAGTGTGCAGCAGTTAACATATAGTCAAAGTTGCTGACTGCATTACAAGAAAATATTCGATTACAAGTAGCATGGTATCGAAGTACTCCTTATCATGAAGGTATACCAGTAGACGCTATTGATGGTAACTATTACACAATTCAATCATACTCGTTCCCAATCAGTGTGCATAATTCTTTGCTAATCCTGAAAGCATTAACAAAGGCCTCAATTCAATTACCCGTACTTCCTTTAATTAGGTATGCACAGTTCTTTGCTAATCCTTACAATTTTAATAAAGGCCACATAAACAAGCCATACTCCTTACCAAGAAGTACGCACAATCCATTGCTGATCCATACAACATCAGCAACAACATTGTCACCATAACCAAGAAGTGTGAACATAGTTCACCCTCATCTATGAAAAGTGAACTCAATTCATTAATAATCAATAAACGATGTTTAATCAAGTCTGCACATACTGTACATCTCTACAACCTTTCCACTTAAGTCCTTACCTAAGCATCCACTAAGATGCATGACAAATTTATTGAACTATCGAACTTGGCAGTTTGAGCCAGAAAATCAAACACGTTTTCGAACACTGGTTATAACCGCATTCCCATACAGTTTTGAGGTAAAGGATAAAATACAATGTCAAAGAGAATTAGAAAATTAATATTAATTTATTAAAGTTCATTTATAATATTAATAATCTTAAACCAATAAAATAAATAATTAAAAATAGATTAATATACTTCTTTTGGCTTGAAAAACATTGTATTTTCTACAAATAGTGTACAAAGTTCTTAAAAAATAAATTATTTCATATCTTTATATAATTATATTTTATATATAGCACATAAAAAGAAAATATAAATAAATTTTACTTTTTTGGGATGATTCGACAAAATACCCATATAGAAAAAAGTATAAATAGTAAAGTAGTAAAATGATTTTGTTGCAATTTAATTATTCAAATAATTTAATTATTCAAATATATATGTACATCTATATATGTATACATTCATTTTAAAATGCATGCGTACGTTCATGAGCAAGTGTGTGTGTGTGTGCGTACACGTGTGCCCATAAATCTACTTTACATTAATTAAATAGAAAAATGAACAAAACTGACAAACTTAAATTGAATGTTCTATTTCATTGTGATGGAAATTTGCCATATAATGTAATATATATATAGAGATCTGTAATCATATTTTTCGAAGTAACTAAATTAGTTAATAATTGCTAATCATAGCAATTTGAATTACTCAACATCTTCATCAATTATGATGGCTAATTGTTACAGACATAAAAATTTATTTAAAAAAAATTAAACTTATTAATATAAAATGTAATTCTTTAATCGTCTAAATTTACAAGTTTTTCTCCTGCAGGATTATTTAATTTTGATAAAATTTATTTAATTTTTCTATTTATTTTATTTACATTAAATGTCGAAAATATTTTAATATATGTCTACGGTTTGTTTGAAGAATTCATTATCAAATGTTGAAATAACGTTTACGTATACTTTAGTCCGAAGAAATTGAAATTTCAACTTTATTTTACAAGAGGATAACAATTTATAAATAAATATACTTTATAACATCAATAACAAATACAGTTATCGTTGACCTTCTTCAATAGATTAATATTGATGATAGATAATATTATTAGAGTATCATATGAACCAAATTATCCTCGTATGATGAATACATATCAAAGCACCTTGGTAAAAAACTATAGTTCAACATTTATATAATTTCTTTTGTTTTTTAACATATTAAAAATACTTCACTTTGTAAATATGATAATCAGATCATTGTCACAATTCACAAAAACATAAAACTTTTACAACATAAAACATAAAACACAAAAATTTCGAAACATAATTTTTACATAAATTTCATACGAGGAACAAACAGATTATACTAATTGCTTATCGTTGAAAAATGTGATTCTAAATATTTTTGTTATGAGCTATTACTGTTATTTTTTACAATTTATTATAAAATTTCTGCAATTGTAGGAGTCTATATGACAAGTTTAAAAAACTGAATAACATACATTATATTTGTTAATTTTACAATCTATAAATATAAAAGTATAATAGTTTCTTACATCTGAAGTTTCTCTTATTATTGCAAGCTCGTATTAACATAAAATTTCAGAAAATTTTTTTGTTATACTTTAGTGGTTAATGTTAATTCACTACCAATTACTTTCAATAATCTAGATTTTATTTAAGTCATTACTCTTTGTTCGAGAATGCGAGAACCTTTTACAATGCAATATAACATCGTAAAATTTGTGTTTAGATTTCAAAACTTTCTTGCTCGCTACTATCTAGCAATAGTTTCATAAAACGTCTAGAAAAACAATACAATAAACACGGAAAAATCCACTCAGTTAGGCATATGTACGAATTCGCTCCGCTCGGTAATTACTTCAGGCATTATGTACTAGCGGACCTACGAGGACCTACCTCCTCTTCCCGCTGTCTACAAGATGTCATGTTGTCACCAGATGCGTCAGCGGCAACGAGAGCTCTTTTTGCCATGAAGACCAAGAGACGACTAGGCCCTTAACTAACTATAAGGCCACAAGAGGCGCTGCCCTCGCTCTGTAAGGGAGGAGTCTCTGATTGGACAAAAAATAAGGGAAGGGGTTCAAGTGAAATTCATGGTCAGCAAATGTATTTAAGGGGCGCATTTTTCAATATTCATCACTCTTGATATACCTCTCGAGATAATTCTCGATATAACATTCAATACAGTACTTATTCAAATAATGGAAGTGGAAGTCCATGACCGCTGCCAAAGGAACAGTGCTTACACGTCCTAGAGAAACGACGACATATCCCCGTATGTCCATTGACGCTGTTCAAAAAACCGTCATTACAAGTTCAAGGGAGCAACGACAATCCGCATATCAGAGTCCGAAGACGCTGGCATTTCCTACTAACGTAGTTCAACACAGCTATCGTTACAAGTCATATTGGCGGGAGACGAATTACCTTATCGAAGTCCAGACACGTTGGAAGTTTCCTATTAACGTAGTTCAACACAGCTATCGTTACAAGTCATATTGGCGGGAGACGAATTACCTTATCGAAGTCCAGACACGTTGGAAGTTTCCTATTAACGTAGTTCAACACAGCTATCATTACAAGTTTTATTGGCGGCCGACGCATTCCAACGACAAGTGTCCAGTGACAAGCTCCCTTGAAGAAAGAACAAGGAAGTCCCCATTTCAAATACACCAGCAGTCTTCGTAAGTAATATTATTATTACAATAATCACATACTTTGAGATTCAGAGTATGACATCGACAATCAACTAAGGGCGAAGAAGCTCTCCCCAGAGCAACAGTGCGGAATAGATTCCAGTACGCGTCGTCAAGTTCGCGCCCGCTAAATGGGTGTCTTTCGGCAACCCTCACCTTAGTTCAAGTTCGGACGCTTATGAAATTAAGCAAACAGTGCGAGTGTCTACGAATCAAGCTTCGCGCCACTCTGCGGTACAACTCAATCATTACGCTGCATCCATAACCTCAACCACGCACGTACTCATTCAAACAGCGCTAGTGTCGACGAACGAAACTTCGCGCCATTCTACATGCACATTCAAACCATCAAGCTGCATAGATGAGTATACGTTTTGCCACCGCAAACACCTTGTCATCAATAAATAACAGAATAAATAGCATATACATCAGCCGTATTTATATTGTATTATTATAATATCCCTTCCACTTGTGACCTTTCATCGCTACCACACAACACCCGTCGTCTCTGAGTTGTCAACGGCATCAATTTGTATCCTTCGAACCGGCCTTGGTAAAACAAGCCAGAACGGCGAATACATTTTGTACACTCTTAATAATTCAAATTCATATAGTTACTCTTTTTAAAACGCAATAAACTAGTTCTCGGTGGAATTATTTTTGTTTTATGATAAATGGCGGCGATTTATGTGCACTTTATGAATTTAAGTTACAACAAACATATTGATTAAATGGTTGCTATTACTATTTATCTTTTTGATTCTAATATTAAACTAGGAATTTGTGATACATAAAGAAATTATTAATCGAATGAAGTTTCTTCATTAAAGAATTAATTTTAATAACAAAATTAAGTTTAAATAAATATATTTTTTATTATTATTTATAATATATATTACTGTTTAAGTAATTTATAGATTTTCTTTCTAAAATATTTTTAATACCTATTAAAAATTTGTACTCATATTTGTAGATATTTTTAGAAGGGCAAATAATTCAATATAATGTTTTTTATTAAAGCATTACATAAAAACTAATACAAGTAATATTAAAATATTTAAGTATGTAAGTATTCGTATTAGATATTTTTCATAAATTTTTCTCTTTCTTACTACTCACATGTAACCGAACTGCAGTACTTTACAAAAATCTTAACTTACTTATTCCTTCCACTCCTTTCTTGGATTAACGCGTATAATAATCGCAATAAATAAGTAAAAAATTATACAATGTTCTATTAAATAATAAATTTTACTAAATTAATAAAAAATAATAATTAATTACTAAATAAATAAATAATATATACTAATTAATTAATTAATTAATAATAAATAATAAAACAAAATAAAATAAAATAAAATTATATTAAATTAAATGAAACTAAATTAAGTTAAATAATGAATTAATAAATATATTATAAACAATATTATAATTTGACGACGTTATTAATAAGATTTAAATAAAATAATTTCCAAATATTAATTATAAATTAAGAGAAATTCTCTGATATACTTTAAAAGTTATTATTTTCTTTAATAACTAAAGGTAATTGAACGTTCATATTAAAACTATATGTAATTAACTCTTTATGTTAATATTAGCAGCATATGCTACGTATTAACGAAAAAATTAAGTTTGATCACTTATAAAATCACTATGAAAATTGCAAGATAATTTTAAAAAATAGGGAATTTATGAGCTAATAAATTTCATATTCTTGTAGTAATACATCAATGGATTAGAAATTAGAGAAAAAAACATGTAAAAATATTATTTGAAATTGTTCGAAATTGAGGGTTTGTTTTGTGGTTTGAACTTCCAATTCAATAGTTCAGTAATTAGTATCTCGCGGTAGCAATTAGTAGAAAAAAACACAAGTAGAAGGGCTGTAAATATGTACAATGTATATTCTTGATTAAGACATCGTTTATTCTGTTTTATTAATAATTACAATATTGTAGTTCTATGATTAATTCAGGTTAGAGAAAGAGAATTATTCTATGGTAAAGGTGAGGTTGCTGCCTTGTAATTGTGACGATGTCGTTGCTGTTATTGATATGAACAATAGATGTTGAATGTTGGGTTTATGCTAATGTTGTAAGGATCAGCATAAGCACTCGGCCATGTTCATCAGATGAGCATGGGAAGATGGTAATGGCAGTTAGCAGTACTTAATAGGGACAATTAATCATGCTCAACAGGGGGGAAGCACGTCACTATCTTTGTCGTAGTTAATGCGTAAAATCGATCACACTCCAAATGGAGTATGGGAGTATTGGAGAGCTAGTCATACGCAAGAACAGTAAAGAATATACCTTCGAGTACGGAAGGATTTTACTTTATGAGGTAATAATCGACTATTTTCGTACGTCAGTATGCCGTGGGATCGACTATGCTCCAAGGGGAGCATGGAAGTGTTGTGGCAATGCGGGATGGAGCGGTGGATACGTATCGTCACAGGGAAGGCACTGAGAGGGCGCACTTCGCCACCTGTCCGCGTCATCGCGAACTGGACGAAACTTTGTCTACAGAAAAGTCAATGAGAGACCGTAATTGAGCTCCACAGAGATCGCGAAAGGTTTTGTTTCTTTCGTGACAGACTCTGTTTGAACGTGGTTTAAGCGTAGGTGACTAGCTCATACGAATAATGAATTGATAATACCTTATAAATTATAGACACTGCTTACTGATGACTACTTGGTTTGACGCACTTAGTTGTTATTAGCATTATGGCTTCACTTTAGAATGACTAATTCTCTATCATAGATGATGGTAGAATAAAGTTCTTGTGTGTTGTAGGCGGCTTGCTAGAGCTTTGCGTAATTGCGAGTTATAACTGATGCCTGATTAAAACGGTGCACGATTACAGATGAGTGAGCAATAGGTAATAGTACAGTGAGTCTTAACTGGTAACTGAGTAGATGGTAAAAGCACAGTGAGCCCGGTGCGTGACGAACTGCTCTTAAATATTCGCATAGCAGCTAACGACGCTGGCAACAGCCCTTGAGCTTGTTGCTAGCCCGAAAATGTTGATGACGTCAGAAAACTGAGCTCCAGAATATTCGAGAAGTACCGAAGGATACCTTGAAAGGTTCGAGAATTTTGATCGACGTTGCTATACGGAAATATTGTAGTACATTTGAAATTAAGGCGTAGACAATTTACGAATTAGCCGAATCATGTTTACAAACATGAGCGTCCGAGAGCTTGTACTTTTCCCAACTTTTCAATTCTTCGAAGCTGCTCCAATCTCGAACAGAAATGTATATACATATAACAAAGTCGGTATATATATGATATTCGTCTCTTAAGAAAATAAAATTTAAAATAGATACTCATGGATACTGGAAACTCATGGAAATACAATAATTGCTTCTGTAGATCTATGATCAGTGATCTGACAAATAAAGAAAATAAATATGGAAGTCGTGAAGTACATTGATTATAAAACCTATGTAGAGAAAACTGATAGGATACAGGAATTATAACAATAAACCATTGTAGTAATAACTAATAATAATTATAACACATGGAATAGTCTTTTGTATTGACTACGAATGTTGTACGACTTTTGTAGCCTTCAAAATAAATCGAACAAAAAATTACGCCTTATCAAAAGCAACATCAAACAGAGAGAAGAAAAAAAATGAAAAGGAAAATAAAGAAAAGCAGTTAATAGAAAATTGCGAAAAATATATTTACTCCCGTTTATGTATAGATTGCACTTGCGATGCTTAAAAAATTGAACTAATTATTTTCGAATTTGCTTCATATTTTATAAATAAATTAATGCATGATTCTTAAACTCAAAAGCGATAGTCGATTAGACTAATATCATAATTAGTTCATTATTTTCAGTAAAAAAAACAAGAAAAGAAATTATTGTTCCGGAAGAATATATCTTAAAAATCACTTCAATTTTAATTTTGTTTTGAAAACCAATCTCTTTTAGAAATTATTTTATCCATCCAAATAATAAATTTAATTTGAGAAATCAATGTGTTGCATAAGTAAAATTAATAAACAACAATGTACTATCACATCATTTATTTTAATTTATCATAAAGCGATAAGAAATTGTAATTTCAATTTAATTAAAGTTCAAATATGATTCTATTTATTTATTTATAACTATTGTTACGGATTACAGCAGTTTTAAGCGGAATATAAAGTGGGAGTGGTAACGCCACTTCGCTCGTTCTTACATCTTATCTCTATTCAGCGGCTCACGTACGCCAGCAGTAACGTCACACGAACATCCTCCCACCACTCCGTTCACTACAGCTCTCACCCTACGCCAGCGGCTAAGGCGGCACCAACTCGCTGCCCCTACCAGCAGGAGTCTCCCACTACAACTACTCAACTCATAAAGAGAAGGGGAATCACGCTCCAGACTATCAAGAATACACTTACAGAATTATCGCCACCAACATTAATTGAATAAACACTCATCTATTCATTTTATCACACATTCATGAAGCCATTCATAGATCATTGACTATTAATTATTTATTATATTTAATAAAAGGAAAGACAATAAACATTAAAGGTAGTATTGAATAATTGCATTGTTCCTTCCACTTGCGAGCAAGCCACCACCCATCATCATAAGGAGGTTTTTTAGTCTGATCCCAGACAACTATCAATAACTTATTAATAACATTACTTACAATTGAATATAACGAAGTATTTGGAAAATGACATTCAATTTTATTAAAAAAATTAATATAAAAGTGACATTTAATTAAATTTTACAAGGAAAATAAAATATTGATTTTATAAGCAAATTATCAGTTTTGTATCATTTAAACTGTATTATATAATTTTTGTGATTTTTTGAATACTTGGATAGAGAAAAATAACAAGGTAAATAAATGAATGCATCCAATAGAAAAGTATTTTTTATAAAATAATTTATCTATTAAAAGTATCAAACGTAAAAAGAGAATGTGTCCAAATAATATTTCAGATAGTATAGTGTATACATCGATAGTTGTTATGTACTTATTAGGTATATGACGAATTTTTTCTGGAATAAGCTATTAGCAAATTTCCAATCTCATTATATTTTTAAATCTAATTTGAACCCATTAAAAACTAAACTTTATACTGTGAAACTTGATGCTTAAAAAGCATAGGAACCTTTTTTTATTACTAAAAATGCTTTAAAATAATTGTTAAGAAATAATCAAATATGCATAATAATATAATTACAAGGTAGCGTTAAATAGTTTATTCCGAATTCTATTTGTTTTGAGATATTTTAAAATGTGTAAAGGCTTCCATCACAAAGAGAATTAAATATCCGAGTTTATTTTAGGAATAAACTTTTTTACCCCTTCCAAAAGAAAAGAATATGCATTGAGCATATGATTCAGCAAATGAAAATTATTTATAAGAAAATATTGAAATCTATCATGTTCGTCTAAATTTATATTTCGCAAATAGAAAATTCATTTGCAAGAGCTTATAAATTGATATTAAACGTTCAACTGAACAAGGTCTTTTAATAATTAACTTTCATCACTTCCTCAAGGTTCGTAAGTCCGTATGCGAGATCGACTTTCAAATTCTCCTACGTTGGAAGAAGATTATAAAAGCTGAGTTATAGTTATCGTTTCAAGGTCAAAAGATACTCATATAATTTATTGTGTCGAAAAAATAAATGGGATTTTTTTCTGCAGATATCCGTTTATTAATTAAATATGGAATGTAGGAAGAAGCCACCCCACTGCAAAAATTATTTAATTCTCTAATATAATGAAAGTTGGATATCTTATATAATGAATATTACATTCAGTGGTTAGTATAATCGTTGTCAATATTAAAATTTAGTTAATAAAATTATTGATCAGAATTGATTTATATCGTAATAAAAAAACTCTTTCCAACATCTAGGACAAGCTTTCTATGCATTTTTGTAATGAGGTCATTATGAAAGTCACCTTCTTATATGTATTTCGGACAACTATATTGCAAAATTCGGATTGTCTCAATATTTTTGCAAATCAATAAAAGCATATCTTATGTTGATGAGAAGTGATATCACTTTAAATTCTATATTTAAAATATTTAAACTTTTTCGAGATGACAACATAAAAATGGCTAATATATAATAAATATATTCGTACTAGGGAGTCATAAACAATTCATTAATAACAGGAATTGAAATATTACATCTATTTTTATTTGAATACTTTCAGAGAATTTTAAGACGTTGACGTATTTAAAGAAACTATTTCTACTAATTTTCTAATATAAACGAGCAATAATAAAACTGATCATTTTGTGTTATGTAAGTTCGTTTTTTTTTTATACATTCTATTAAATTTAAATACAATATGAGCAAATTTTATTCAACTGTTTTATACTTCAATTAAGTTTCAATTAAAATATATAGCTCATAATAAGCGTCTGAAAATTGTATTTCTTTTTTTTATTCTTTTTATGCTATGTTTAATGCTTAATACTAACAAAGATTATTAATAATTATATTGAATAATAATATTAGAATATATGATAATAATATTATTAATATTAATATATTATATCATCGATTAAATATCGCTATGATTTTCATTAAGATAGAAAAAAAGAATTTTATTAAAATTTTTATTAAAGATAAAAATTAGTTACTATTAGAATAATAATAAGATTAAAATATTTTTAATTTATTGAATATATTGATGATCAGATACGACTCAAATAAACTAATCTTTCAAATTGCAATGTTCATTTTTATACTGTATTAATGAAAACTTGTAAACATAGAATGTATGAATTACCAAACTCATGCTCACTGATGGTTATTAATTGATTTTATAAATATTCTTTTATTTCTTATCATAAGTTCAGAACATGTTGTTTATTTCAAAATATATAATGAAAATAAATAAATTTCCTTTCTGTGCATAGTTTTATAATTTACGATAGAGGAATTGTTTCATATTTATTGTTCTTTTCTTTCATTTCTTATTGTATTTAATAACGTAGTTTATTTGTTAGACTTTTTTTACTTTAAACTCGATTTAATTATGTAGTGTTTTACATAAGAATAAGAGATTGAAATTTTGCTTTCAGGCACTCTTTTTGTCTATTTTTAAATTTTAAAGTATTATTATTACGGTTAATTTTATTTATTCTCGATAACTATTAAAAAATCTTACCAAATTAGTTTACAAAATTAATTTTATATAATATTATTAGTTTTATGATTTACTTTCAATTAAATATATACTGAAATCTGTAATAATAATACCAAATAGACAATCCCATAATAGATAGGTTTAAAATTAACTATTGGACTGAATTAAATAGAATAGGTTTACAAAATAACTATTTAATGTATATTAAAGTAGTTAGTAAAAACTTTTAATTACTTTCGACGACTTTTGAGCGTTTTGATTTATTCATGCAATATAAACCTAAATATATAAAATTTTTTAATATTTTACTAGTATTTAATACTAGTTTTTAAGAACCATTAAATTTGTATACTAAATTTCTATTCCATATTTCTAAATATAGCTATTTTGTTTATTATCATCAATGAATTGTATATAACAATATGTAAATGTTTAATAAAATAAGTTAATTATTCAATTTTGCTACCATTCAATTTTGCTACCATTCAATTTTGCTTTAATCAATATTTTATGTCAATTTGTAGTAAGGAATTGAAGTACTTGAATTTTATAAATTTTAAAAATCAAAATTTATTTTCTGTAGAAGATTGAGTTCTCGTTTTAATTGGAGATTATTACAGTGCTAAAAAATACTTATATTACTTTATAAATAAATAAAATCTTATTTTTCTATTCATATTTAAAACAGTTTTGTTTATTCGACAATAAAATATTCTTAAAAAATAGACAATTATTAAATAATTTAATCTGTTAAAGCGAAAAAAAATATTAATAAAAAGTTATTCAAAGTATTGCGATTCCAATTATAGTAATATCATTATCAATGTTTTTTTATGGATCCATAACACCGATATTCGAGTAGATTTTTAAAAATGGCATATGTATTTAAAATTTTACAATTTGTTCTCCGTAACTACAGTAGATTCTGTGTAAAAAAGATCAGCTGTGATCTGTGGCTGAGAATGAAACTATACCTGCGAACAGTCATGAAATTCGATGACTTTCACCTGTTGCTATGTATCCATAAGTACTCATACAAAAGACATTATACGCAATCAGAAAGGAGGGAGGCGTACAAAGACTAACGCAATGACAAATTGCGAGTCACTGTACAATGTGCTTATGATATCCTTCTCTTTCTCCTTTTTCTACTTTGTGTCTTCCTCATACTGTATACATGCCTGTCGTCGTATGGTAGGGGAAACATTGTTGTATATGTTAGTCAGCGGCAGCAGCGTCGGACTTGAGTTAAGACACGAAGCATTTCAAGATTACTGAAAGTGCATAGAGTAATGCATAAATTTAACTGAAAAATTAATTGTTCATTAGTTTGGGGAACATATGAATAATTTGTAATTATAGTAAAAATAGTGATGATGAAGCCCCCAATATACTGTAGAACTTACGACAAACTGAGTCGAGGTAGTTAAGAATGCAACGGCTAGTAAAAGTATATATAAATGTGTGTGTGTGTTATTGAGAAATATGCTGTCGGGCTCACAGAGTACAAAACGTGATCAAGGATGACAATGGCTGGAGAAACTACCACGAGTTTAAATCGAAGAACTTGTAGTTACAGACTCCTATATAGATTTCATCTTATCATCTATGCAATTAGTATGATATCCAGTTTCGTGCTTGTTGGTAAGTCATAAATTATATACGATTGTATCCCTTGTCATCTGATGATGAAATTATGAAATGATGAGAAATTTTGTTATTCATGAAAATATGATGGAATATTCTTCTTCGATATAAATTTCTGTAATAATAGGATTTTCGATTAATACTTTTAATTCATGGTTATATCAGAAGTACTGAATATACATATCAGTACAATAAGTATTAAATTTCAACTAATTATGACATTATTTTAATGTAAAAAAATTGTACTTAAAATTCTAATTAAAAATAAGTGTACACGTCGTTTGACATTAAAAAATAAAATATAATAACTTATTATTCCAAAGCAGAGTTGGCGCCAATCACAAACTTGTTATGATAGTATTATATTTAAAAACATTCAATTATTTGAAGGAATAGATTTGATTTATAGATTTTTAAATACGAACGAAATTATTTGAATTTAAGAAATAACTATAAACACATATTAACTGACATATATAAATATTGAAATCTGATTTAAGAAAATTAAATTAAAAAATTAGGTATGAAAATAATAAATTTAAAAAATTCATAAATATGGACAAATATTAAAATTAAAATTAAATGAAATTAAATTAAAACAAGATTAAATAAAATCGTGTTCCAGATATTCCAAAAATTTTCAGTTATTATTTTTTGCTATAGAAAAGTTATGAGTATAAGCTATTAATATTTCTTAATTAGTGTATGAAATATTTGCCAATTGTATTTAAGACAAACTAAAATATAGATGACGTATCTTTTTACATATTCTACATTTTTTTAATTATATTACAAAAATATTTTTAATTATATATATAATTTATTCTTCATTAATAAATTCGATATAATAATGCATTAATTATAAATACAATAATAATTTTATTTAAAATTAAGAAATTGATTTTCTTTTTTTAATGTTGCCAATCATCCACATATAAATTCTTGTACTTTACTTACAAGATAAATATAATCCACTTTATTTAGTATACATTAAGTTATTATATTTGATATAATATTATATTCATCATAGTCGAAATTTCATTATTCCTATGGTTTCTTTGAAGTATTTGGCACATTCTAATACATCGATGTTAAATTGTAATGCATTTTATCCATTAAGAAGCAAACATGCAAATCCCTAATATAGAGTGGTCTTTATAAAAACATGCTGTGCTTTTTCCAGAAAGTGGTTCATAATTGTCAGTCCTTTTATATAATAGAGGACTCATGAAAATTATTTTATAAAATTATTTATAATAAAAGTTATATAATAAAAATAATTACTTAATGAAAATAATAAAAATAATTACTTAATGAAAATAATAAAAATGATTATTTTCATGTAATAAAAAAAGAATTATAAAATAAATATGAAAGAAATTGGGTATTCTGAATATATTTGAAAGTGAGAAAACTACACCTAGAAAACATTGAAAAAAAATTTTAAATTATGTATAAAATCAATTAAAATTTTTTACACAATTTACTATGCTATATCTATAATTATACATAGCCGCTCCTAAATTCAGTATACTTTGCTTTATTACTTTGAAATTTAATTTTACTCGGTAACGTCTAATAATCAAAATACTTTTTAAATCTTAAAATATTAATTTAATCTAGTAAATTAAAACAATATATATGAATAAATAAGAATTATCTTCTAGAAAAATATATTTACAAATTTGATAATATTATAATTTTAGATATATTAACTTTCATATAAACTTGCATGTATTGGAAATATTTTAAAACTTAATATATAAATAATATTATGTGAAATTTTCCTATTGACTTAGAATGGATAATTAAATAGCTGTACGAATTATTATAGTATCGTTATTACATTTTCTCTATCATTAATATTAATATCACTAATTATTTATTGATAAAGAATGAAAAATTAAATAATAAAAATAAAAATTTAGTATCTTATTCTCACAAGAATTTTATAAATAATAACTGTATTGTATGTACTTTTAATGAACATAACAATTAATTATTTGTCTTAGATAATTACAAAGATGACATTTAAATATTATTAAAAGATTAAAAGTTATTTACTAAATTATCGATTTATTATCGAACTTAGTATTTTGAACAAATTCTTTACTTTATTGAAGTAAAAAATCATTACCAAAAAATGAAATATTTGTGTTTCATTCAGTCAATACAATTAGTTAATAAATATTAATAACATTCATGCATGTGAATAAAATTAATTAAAATATTAGAATTGTAAATGAATTTAATTACATTTTTTAGTCCAATAATCTTTCAAATACATTAATAATTTTTTTGTCTCTAGGTGCTTCTAACGAACCTGTATTGAAGCAGAGATATGATGGCTGGTATAACAATTTGGTACATCCTGAATGGGGCTCTGTAGGCAAGTGTGTTTCTATTTAAAGTCCTAGTTATTATTTATATAGTTTTTGGGATGTTATTATGATTGGTAAAAATTATTAAAATAACGATAGGGATTTTAATTAGTGGTTCAAAAATGTTATCATTTATATAAAACGAATAAACTTTAACAAAATCATTATAAAGCTTTGATAAATGAATAACAAATAACACATATACTTATTTTAATCTTATAATCTAAAAACTTAATAAATTTATAATGTATACAATTTGCAGATAGTAGACTGATAAGAAAAGTACCGGCTGCATATTCTGATGGGGTCTATACGATGGCGGGTCAAGACAGACCGTCAGCCAGAAAATTAAGTGATCTTTTTATGGAAGGAGAGGATGGATTGCCTTCAATTACGAATAAAACTGCTCTTTTTGCTTTTTTTGGTAAGTATATTTGTATTTTGATATACTGAGTTATCTATCTCATTTTGCTATAATAAGTTTATTAAGTAGATTGTCATAAAATAAAAAAAATTTTATTTTCAAAATAAAATTATTTATTTTACAAATTGTTTCGTTTATTTTGTAATTATTAACTATTTTCGGTTTTAATCT
Source organism: Ceratosolen solmsi marchali (assembly GCF_000503995.2). Lineage (NCBI taxonomy): Eukaryota > Metazoa > Arthropoda > Insecta > Hymenoptera > Agaonidae > Ceratosolen > Ceratosolen solmsi. The sequence continues at coordinate 11,284,833 of NW_011948417.1, forward strand.
AAAAAATAAAATTGCCTGTAGAACATAATTTGTAGAATAAACAGTTTTATTAAAATTTTTTTAATTTTTTTAATATTTAATATGTAGTATAAAAGAAAATAGAAAAAGTGTTATATACATAAAGAGTAAAAAAATTGAAATAATTTATTTGGTATAAATTTTAATTTATAGTTTTAATTTGTATTACAATATACTAACATATCCTTTTATGTAGACTATTTTGAATATTGATTGCTTAATATACTTTTAATAATATGAAACAATATGAATAATATGAATAATATGAAGTTTGAAATAGTGTTAAACTTTATTGATAAAAAGGATATAATTTTCACATTAGAATTCACATCTTAATATGTATTTTATAACCATACTTCTAATAATTTTAAGCAATTGCGTAGCGATATACATATAGAATTATTGAGTATTTCATAATCTAATACATTACATTATAAATATAGCAAAATTGTCTAAATTTAACAATTCAAATTTTAAAAGTTTAACAGTTGTATAAAAACTAAATATAATAAATTAACAATTTTTATATTGCTAATAATTTAATAAAAAGAAACTATTTTACATCTAGAAAACTATAAACAAAGTAATATAACAAATAAAAAAGAGATACATTCATTTACGAGATTTATATCAATATTAACACAAACCTATATATACAAAGATACTACTAATATATAAAGATATGGATTATTTAATTATTCTTAAATATTGATTATTGATAAAGATAATTACACGATGATACCAGATTTATTTTAAAAAGTTTTATACAAGTACCAATTACGAGATTTGATGTTTTTGTAGCAATGTGGAGAAAATTACAATAAGACACTGTAATAAAAAAAAAGAAGAAATTTCTTCAAATTTAAGATCCAATACTTCACTTAACTTCCTTTTCTATGTATTTCCCGGAAATAGGTCAACTGGTTACATCAGAGATAATAATGGCCAGTGAAAGTGGCTGTCCAATTGAATTCCACCGTATTGATGTCGACAAGTGCGATCCGATTTTCGACAAAGACTGCCAAGGTAATAAGTACATCCCATTTCAGCGGGCAGATTACGACCAACAAACGGGCCACAGTCCTAATAGCCCGCGAGAACAGGTAAAATGATTGGCTGCCTATTAAACGAATGCATCGAATTCTATCTAGCCTCTGAATTTTGCGGTTTAATCCGCAATCATTAATTCTCTTAGATCATAATCATTAATCAATTTAATTCTCTTAGATACAATCGTAATTAAAGCGTGTTATTTAAAATATCATAATGTATTTATTCGATTATAATAGTAAATTAAGAAGATAACGTTCAATTTCAAGAATATAATAAATTTTATTAATGCACTATTTATAACGTTTTATAAATTATAAATAAATTGACAGTCTTTTAATATTGCATCATTCTTTTACCGATACGTATAACATTAACAATTTCTTTTAGTCATACAAGCATTCTTATTTATGGACGTATGTATATTAAACTAATACTAAATAAAATTTTTTTTTTATTCTGTTTAGTAATGTTACTACATTTTAAGTACATATTTTATCTTTTTTGCAGTTATCCTTTTTAATATTTTTTTGCTCATTAAAAGAACATTGTTAATATAAATAAATAACTTTTACTTAATTTATGATAATTGTATATCAAATAATATTTATTCAAATATAATAATTTTATGGAGCATATATTTAACGTTTTCATTTGTTTAGTAGAACATTTTAAATATTATAATGGTGATTTATTACGTTTACTAAATAGTGTTTTTTTAAACCATTCGTTCCTCATACATTTTAATATATATATATATTGGAATCGTTACTAAGTTTTATAGGATTATATGTAATTCTTTTATTATAATCGATTACCGCTTATAAAATATAATTTTGAACCTTTAATGCTTCCAAATAGAATTTTTAAAACTAATTTACATTTTCATATAATTTTCGAATTCTATTGATAATATTTTTTTTTAACATTATACTTAATGTAATTTAATTATATATTAATTTATAATATATTCCCATATTTGAATATGGATTTATACTGAATTTTTATAATAAGATATTTTATTATTATATTCATTAAAAATTAAAAATTAATATTATATAACGTTTTTGTATATTAAATAGCAATTTCGAATATAAAAATGTATTTTTCAATCAATTTTTATTCAATCTAGGTTCAAGTTGAAACTTATATACCTATAAAAAGGTAATTATTAATCTAATTAGTTTGTTTTGATTGATTAGTGAATATTTCAATATTTAATTAAGTAATCCTTTATACGATAAATATACTGCTATTGGTCTGTTTGTTCTATTTTATATATCATCTAAAACATTCGGTTTTTTATAAATTTGTATTTTTAATTAAATAATTTAATGATTAATACATCCTTTCTTTAAAATCGAAAAATTCTTTATAATTTATTAAGTGAATGATTAAATAAGATTGGATTATATTTTAAATATATCACAAATACACTATAACATATCAAAATAGTAATCTTTAAAAGTTTTATTATTCTTTTATATAATTATTATTTATCTTTAATAAGTTTCATTTACTTTGATCGTTTATTTATACACTAAAATCAGAAATCTAGTATTTAAAATGAATGCAATATAAAATTTGTATTAAATCTTATAATTAAAATTAATTTAACTGTACTAGTTTTTATATTGTTATAAATCTAAGTTGTATTGAAAATCGGCATACATTTCATCAATTTTTGTATATAATTCATTTCGTTAGATTTTTTAAATTACTAATATATTAATCGTTAAATCGAATTTCTTTTTTTTTTTATTGAAATGTAGTAAAAAACCGTGCTATTTCTTTAAATATCAGTATACAAGTTGTCAAGTTATGGCACAACTTTAATATTTTTCATAAAGCAAATCGATTTTTTCTGAATTTATTAGGAATTAATGTATAGCTCAGAGGAATCGATAAACTGAAGTATTTATTTTATAGAAAAACATGGAATAGTGTTCTGTATTAATTTAATTAATGCTCTTATATTTGGCTTTAAAGTTTTCATTTGTGATTACATAGGAGATTAAGCTAGATAAACTATTAAAAAAATATGTAAAATCAATTTTTTGTACGATTAAATTAAAAAAAATAACTATAAATACCTGAGATTACAGATAAATAAAGTAACTAGCTGGATAGACGCAAGTTTTATATATTCCAGTAGCGAAGCCTGGGCTAATACAATGCGTTCATTCAAGAATGGTAGTTTCCTCATGGAACCAACAAGAAAATTTCCAGTGCGCAATACTATACGCGCACCTCTATTCAACAATGCCGTTCCCAATGTCATGCGCTCACTTAGTCCTGAAAGGCTTTATTGTAGGTTTTAACACGGTACCGTTATTTACTACTTTAAATATAAGTAACTTGTAAACATTTTTAAATCTTTAATTTTTCTGATTTTATAGTCAATTATGTATTTAAAACTCAATATTAGTATTTATTTATTATAATGAAGGTATTGAATACTGTTTATATTTTCCTGAATTAATTCACTTTTTATTTTCAAAAAAATATAAATGAATTAATTTATGCAAATAACTTAGAAACTATAGGCCTTATTTACAGTAACTGAATATAACTAGCATTGTTATCTTTTTTCTCTCTTTTTAAATTATGTAATTGTTTTCTACTTTTTATTCATATCCATTGAAATACTTCTATTTCATGAAATGAAAAGTCGAATTTTAAATAACTTATTAATAAAATTTTTGTTTGTTTTAAAAATATTTAAATTTAATTTATTAAAAGCGATATCTTCCATCTTATCCTTTTATTATTTTATCTGTATATTCTTCTTTACATATTTTACTCATAGTACTGATAAATATTTAAAAAACAAACATAAAACGTATTTATTTTCCTTTCATAGACAAATTTTGTGTGAATATTCGAAATAGTGAATTTTTTGTTTAATTAGTTGAAAAATACTTGAACTTGAATAAACTAAATTTTATTAATTTATAATTACTCTCTATAGTTTTTATATAGTTATAAATTATATTAATATATACAATTATAAATTATATTTTCTAAACTAGTGCTAGGTGATCCAAGGACAAATCAGCACCCTCCTCTTCTTGTTTTTGCCATTTTATTCTATCGATGGCATAATATTCTTGCAGCACGGGTACAGTACAAATATCCTGAAATGGCAGATGAAGAGGTATTTCAACGAACACGAAGAATTGTCGTGGGCACTCTACAAGTAAGATTGTGGGATCATTTTATATTGCTACTTTATAAGTATTGTTTTGCTCGTAAATCAAAATTATTTTTATATTATTTTAAAGTAAAAATAAGATACACAAAATATAAAATATTTTTATAAAATAAAAAATATTACAAAGGTCGTTTTTGAATATAGTTTTCAAAATTATTGTTCAGTTACATAAAATGTGTGCGAAACCATTTTTTCGGAGAATATGAATTTCAATTGAAATGAAAATGCAATAATACAATATAATAAAATTTACTACAGAATACCTTAAAATATTTTTTGAAACACGAAACAAGAAAGCATAATTTACCTTCATTTATGTGATTGATCGAATATTTATTATGAGATCTATTTTTAGGTAAAGGAAATTTATAAAAAAATAGCTTCCAGAAACTACTAGTCATATATATACTGTTACTGTATTTCTTCTCGATACTTTTCCATTTGAAACTATTACACACACGAGGAATTAATACCACAATAAATCGTGAAATTTCAAAATCTCATATCACACACTATGTAATCGGCAAACCCCACGTGGAACATTTGTAATGGTACACCTTCTTAAATTGAGATGTATTCTAACGGCTATTTTTTTACATGCCTAATTATTATAGCATTATAATTTTACAACATCGATTCATAATAAATTATATAAATAAACATCGTCAATATATAATTTTATAATTATGAATGTTTAATTTAGATTTTCTCCATTAAATATTTAAAAATTACAATTGATTGTATAATCTTTCGGATCATAAAAATATAATCAATGTAATTTAAATTTAAAGTTTCTTGTACTTTATTTTCGAAAAAATGACTTTTACTTATTATCATTTAATATGATTTATTCGTTTAATGAAATCCTTCGGTAATATTATCAATCTACTTTATTAATTTATTATTAAATACAGATATTTTAATTTAATTTTAATGCTTAATTTAAAAAAATTTTTAATAAAATAAATTATTTTATTAAAAACGTTTGTTTTAAACGTTTACTCTAAAAATATTGATTATAATGAACATTGAATTCTAGTTGCTACTAAAAATTCTCTAAACATTAATTTAGTTCCTTAATCTGAGTTAATATACTTGAGTTCACTATACATAGAATATTATGTAGAATATGTATATAAAATATGCAAAGAAATTATTTAATTAATTTACTATAAGTATTAGAAATTTAAAATAACTAATTATGAAACGAAATATTTAATGCTTTAAGGATAGTTCTACATAAACTGTTTGATCTACAAATTTTCTTTGATAATTGGTGTATTTAACATTCATACTTATCATACAGTTCAGAATTCCAGTTACTCGGTGGTCGAGAGACCAGATGATTGGATTAGACCATACCGACCATTTCACTGGTGGCAAAATGCGAATCAGTGGCAAAGCATTACTGATGGTAATGCTTCAATTCTGTAATCAACACAATTTGTTTTTGTGACATTTATTTCGTTTTGAGTTATAAATATGTAAATGCGATTCATCGTTGTTAGTAAGAATCGTTGAGACTATACCGCTCCTTGTTGGTAATTGCGTGGAATAAAGCGGGCACTGCTAGTCGATGATGGAGGTTATGGATTTGCAGCTCCTCTAGTTGTAATGTGCTTGACGGAATTGTTACACTGAGAAGTGCAGGGCGTAAATCCTTGACATTCCTTGTATAGAGCTATATATGGTGCTTTTGGTACGAGTCTCCTCTTGATGTTAATGTATTTGAATTAATACCTCAGCGGATCCCTTGCAGTAGCTACTTGCAGAATTGCATACAGAAAACGCATTGCCTTGTTCAAAGTATGAAAGGGAAGACTCGTCTTGCAGGAGGCGTACGGCGAAAGCACAGAGCCTCCTCCGGAGTATAAAGAGGAAGACAGTAGTTATCACGACTCTTCGTGATTGACTCAACAAAATGCCCTTGTAGCTGGTGTACCTTCGTATAGCTTCAGCCGTTCTTGGGAGCTTTGCGATCGTATAGTGCCTATCGCGGCTGGTGTATTCGCACCATCAGTGCCGTACGTGCTTTCAATATTTGGTTTCTCCTTCGATTAAATTCACAGAAATTCATTGTCTTACCTAATTCTGTGATGAGTGCGCTGGTGGTGCCCTTCTTATTTAATTCACTCTTGAAATGCAATCAGCACTCTAGACTGCTTAACTATGGCGCACTTAAATGGTTATAAATAATTGTGGCTTCACTGTTGACTTACTAGCTTATTATTGAAGAGTCTGGCAAAATTATATACGTATATATTGTAAAACTGACTGACTGGTATAAGGCGGAATTTAGATGCTATGTAGAGTAATAATTGAAAACTGATTGATTGAGAAACTTACAGTGAGCCTACAAGCCTGTTGAATACGCGCACGAAAGTGAAGGCTTAGTCGTTCCGTCGCGGCTTTGTTGAGATATATCGACTATTCCATGAGGGTCCTGCTAAGGCAGACCGTGATTCGTGCCACGGCGTCTTCACTGAGAAAATTATACTAAGAGAGCGAGCTTGTCACGTGCGTCCTTTAAATATTTGCACGGAAGATTAATTAGTTGGCAACAATGCATAGGAGTTGCCATTCCGAAGGTCTTGCATGACATCAGAATTTAAGCTCTAGAATGATCGAAAATTGTAGGAAAACAAGACTCTACAAATTTTGTAGAATTCAAATGACGTTGCTATGCAGAAACTAGACAAACATTACAGGACATTCGCAAGCAAAGGCTTTAAAATCATTGAGAAATTTCGGAGTTAATATCTACGATCTTGCAAGCTATAACGATTACAACTTTAGGAAAATTAAATTTCTTGTGAACTGCTCCCATCCTGAATACATACTAAATTTAGAAACCAGTAAAACTTCAGAATATTATTTACTATTTTATTACAATCAATACAATTAAAATTCTTATGATACATATGAATATTCTTTATATAACGTAGAAAATAAAATAATCATTTTTCATTTTCCTTTTCAGATTTTTTTCATATAAATTTCATATAAATTTCTTCTAGATCTTATGATTTCTTTTCCTTTCTTTTCAAATTTCTTATAAATATTTATAATTTCTGAAATGTTATTTTAGCTTTTTAAAAGTTTTGAAATATAATTTATATACCAATAGTATTGATATCTACGTAATGATTGTATACAAGCATTGCTAAACGTATGAAATCTACTATTCAACATTTTAAATTTCACTTCCAAACTGAAACTAAAACTATATTTAGGCAATTACATTTTCTGTATAATAAAAAGAAAGAAGTTTACATGTGCGAGTTAGTTTTTTCCATTAAATTGCAACGGATTAATATCTTGTAATAAATTATTATATATTATTACATATTTATTAATATTCATAAATAAGATAAAAGAAAATAAATACATATTGCAATCGTAATAAATCAAGGTTTAAAAATAAATGCAATGGGATATTGATATTGAAACTTATTTATAATTATTTGATATCTCCTTATCATTTTTATCCCTTATTACTTATTATATTATAGAATATTATAATGTACGAGTATCTACCCTTGCTGCTTGGGGAAAAAATTCCAGCGTATAAGGGTTACAAGTCGGATCTCCACCCAGGTGTCAGTCACATATTCCAAAGTGCCGCTTTTCGATTTGGTCACACGATGATACCTCCAGGTATTTATAGACGAGACGAACAGTGTAATTTTAGAAAAACAAGTAGAGGTCAACCAGCTATTCGACTCTGCACCACTTGGTGGGATTCTAACGTAAGTTTACAGTTTTTTAAAGCTTTTTGATTCTTAATCATGATAAAGTAAACGCTATAAACGTTCCTCAACAATATTGACTATTATATCTAGAGAGATGTACTTAATATGAGATATTTAATATATCATTTCTGATTGAGTATCTAATATAACCGGTTCTTGTGGTGATTAGTAGTTTAAAGCCTATTAATATGATTTTATGGTTTAACCTTAAATTATATTACAAAATTATATGCTTACGTATATACTTTTATTCGCATCTTGCATAATACAGTTACTTTACAGTTACAATTATTTTAAAATATCAGAATATTTTTAAAATCGTGGTCTGTTTTTTTATCCAATAATGATAAACTGTATTAAGGCATTATAATATTTATTTAGTACAATTTTATTTACCAGTCTACGTAATATTTAAAAATCGTTGTCATGTAAAAACATAGTCCATCTTGATAATCTTGAATTCACATTTCTGTTACTAAGGCTTTTTAAAAATTATTGTAATTCATTATAATTTTAGAATAATTTTCATATAAAATTATGTTCATGTAAATCTAGTATAAAGACTATAGCTATCATAAACATTTTTTGCTCATTTTTTTTTACAAAACTTGTAACATATTATTTTTAATTAAAAAATTTGATTATTCAATAATATGATTTATTGAGATTATATACTGAGTTTAAAAGGGAAATCAATTGAAAAAGATCGCTTTTACATTAGTAACTTATTCTTGTTTACATTCTTAATATCACTAATATTTTTTATTTTCTTGTAGAGTCCTTTTTAAATGATTTTATTTATTTGATTTATTTTTTTTTTGTATTATTATTTTCACTAATAACTTTACATTAAAATCATGTTTGTATCTTTTATTATTAAAGTTAATCTTTATAAATTATTTGATAAGTACTTTTTTCAATAAAATTTAAATGTTTGATTCCGTAATCATTTTAATTAAAGTTTATTTATCAGCTTTATAGTTGATCAAAGATTAACGATAATCAAGTATTTTAAATACTTTTTTCTTATATTTTAGTAACTGGTATTATGTGCTTAGATGCACCGTATGCAAAAATGATTATGTGTTCTTATGACAATAATATTATAAATAATTTTTAAATTACTTTCCTTTTACGAGTATTTAAACCAAATACTATTTTTTTTTAATGATAGGTGATTCGTTATTCTATCAACGTTCACATTAGCGAGTGAGACTACTTTAAATAATCAATGTTCAAAATTGCATACATTACTTTTATTTAATATAAAATATATATAATATTTCGAATTGCAATTCACGAATTAATTCATTCTTTAAATAATATGTACTATATAATTTAGTATTATATAAAATAAATGCACTATGTACGAAATGTTTATAATTTGATATAATTTGAAAAATTATAATTTGATGTTATAAAGTATTCTAAATAAAACCATTATTCTAATATATATTTTAATAATCTTTGTAAGAAAAATAATGTACTAGATTTGAAATCATTTTTTATTACTGAATATAGAAAAAAAATTATTTTACTAAAAAGAATAACATAAACTTATTTATAATTCTAATAATATAAATACTTATAACTGAATAACCAAATAAAATTTATTATATTTTATTAGTGTATGTTTATTAGTTTATGAGTTCGATTTGTACATTGAAAAGCTTTACAATGACATAATAAATTTGTTTTTAATCTTTTGTTTTAAGAAAAGTAGCTAAATTTTCGCATTGTTCTGTAATAAATCCGTCAAGTTTAATAAATCGATCGATTTAATATTTTTAGAATAATAGCATTTATAATACTATTTGACTATAAAAAAATAGTTTTTAATAATTAACATTATATATTTTTATGTACAGAAAATAAAACTTTTGTATTTTCAGTAATTATAAATTTAAAATTGATTAATTCTATAAAACAAACCATATACTTATAGAATACATTAGTTAAAATAATATATTGATAATATTTTATATTTTAAATGATTAATTTTAACGTGTTTAGAATGAAAATTATAAGTTTTATATGTTACAAAAGATTAGTACAAAGTTAATAAAAATTTCGAGAAAAAATTTTAAATAAAATTATAATATTAAATAAAATAAACTCTAATGATTTTTTATTGTTCGCTTCATTGAATAATTTCTCATAATGTTTAAATAAACATAAAATGAATTATGAAAAAATAACATTAGATTGGAAATTTTTGGGAAATAATTTTTCTATAATTATTTGAATATGATAAGAATAAGGATATGAATAAACGTTTATATTTATAAGCTCTTTTAATATATATTTTAGTTCTAGATTACACTTCTTTTGTAAATATTTAGTAACGAATATTGATCTTGGATTTCTAGGAAATCCTAGCAAACAGTACAGTGGACGAGCTGCTAATGGGACTAGCATCGCAAATAGCTGAGCGTGAAGATAATCTCCTGGGAACCGATATCCGCAACAATTTGTTCGGGCCAATGGAGTTTTCAAGACGAGACTTAGGAGCTTTGAATATAATGCGAGGCCGAGATAACGGTCTACCGGACTATAACACAGCTCGCATGCATTTTGGGTTGTCGTCTCGTAAAACCTGGAACGACATTAATCCCGTGCTTTTCAAGCGTAATCCCAAATTGCTCAGAGATTTGATGGAGATATATTCGAACAATTTGAATAATGTCGACACTTATCTAGGTGGTATGTTAGAGTCGATAACGGGACCCGGAGAGCTCTTCACCGCCGTCATCAAGGATCAATTTTTGAGATTAAGAGATGCTGATAGATTCTGGTTTGAGAATGAGCAAAATGGGTGCGTTTAATTATCTTTTCTCATATAATTTATCTACATTTTACTTAAGTAATGTACATGTATTAAAATGCCAATTATAAGAAAAATCTAGCACAAAATTACACATTGAAAATAAAATATTTGATATATATTAGGACATCGCGTATTATTAGCTTTTTTTTATATAATCATTGATAATACTTATTATAATTTTTTATAATTGATAATAATTTAATAATACAAACAGTAGAATTTTTTTAATACATTAATGTATGCTCAAGTGAATTGATATGAAAAAATTTGTTAAATCATTAATTTACATAAAATCACAAATACATAGAATTTGAATTTTACAAGATAATAGTATCATAAATTATATACAAAACGAAATTATTGTATTACATATTACTTATTTCGACGTTAGTGTAGATACATATTTCAAATATCGTGCATTATCATAAAAAATATAACATAAAATTTAAAATACCTAATAACCTAATAAAATATTATATTGTATAAATTTTATAAACTCATATCAAGCACAACAAATCAATTCGTATATTAATTTATAGAATTTTTACGAAAAACGAGATAGAAGACATTAAAAAAGTAAGACTGTGGGACATAATCTCAAACACAACAAATATAAATACGAATTCAATTCAACATAATGTCTTTCTATGGACTGATGGAGATCCTTGTGAACAACCGTATCAACTTACCCCTTCGATGCTCGAACCGTGTGTACCACTTCAGCGTTACGATTACTTCGAGGTAATCACTCTTTAAGACATTTAAATAACTGCAATATTAAATACATAAAATTATATATAAACTTAAAAATTTGTTCACTTATTTATTTTAAGATATTTAAGAAGGAATGCAAATCTTTCAACTAATAAATATGATTAGCATTTTATTTTATATCATACTTTATATTATTATCAATTTTATAAATAATGAAAAGATATTTTCAAAATAAATGATAAGAAAACGTTAAAGAACTTTAAATTAATTTTTGTTAATTCAATTTATTATTTTATCAAAAATAATTTTTGAATCATTTCACGTATAGTCAAATAAATTAGAAATAAAGAGATATATTTCTAATAAACTCTGTATTCAATATATAATGAATTTAATAATGGCATATATATTTTTTAATCATCATTATAAAATATTGTGCCTACTATAATTTATAAGTATATAAATCGATAAATATTTCCTACCAAATCAAATTTAATTACTGATATATAAGTACATAAAAGGTTTTATAAACATATTAAAAATATGAAATAAAGTAATCATCAAAAATAAATTAATGTGATTTAATAGAAAAAATTTAAACGCAAAAGTTTTTTGGATTTTTAAATAATTTAATAAGATTATCAAAGTAAATAATAAATGTAATTATTCCAAGAATAAAATTCTAAATAAAACTTAAAGAATTTATAATTCAGAACATAATCGTGTAATATCATTTCCAGAAAAAGGCAAAGAATCTATAAATACTCTATAAAACTAGTTTCATGCTTTATCAATTATAATGATAAATTGTAATTTTATTTTATTACCATTTAATTTACACTATCTTACATAAGTGCGAGCTAATTGCTCAAAAAGAATAAATTTAAAATTTACAGGAGTGAATCAGACAAATCAAATTAAATGTTATCAAATTATACAATTTCTATACTTAAGAAATATATGATAAGATTTGAAAGAATATATACTTAAATTTTTATTTAATTTATAATATTCTTTTTATTCTTGTTCGATTAAGGATTTTTATTTTATGGCTCAAACTGCCAATTGAATAGTTCAGTGGATTAGTCTCTGGTCATGATGACTAGTGAGGAAATAACAAGTGGAAGGGCTGAAATTAAGCACAGTATATTATTATTGTGTTAAGATATCGCTTATTCTTGTTGTCAATTATATTATAATACTGCAGTTTTTATTGCTTCAAGTGAGAGAAGGGAAAATATTCTACTGTGTGGTGAGGTTATTTCTTCAAGGTGATGGTGATGTCGTTAATGCTGTGTACATTAATGTGGATCTTGAATGTCAGTTCTATGCTGATGCTGTAAGGATCAGCCCGTGTAGTCGATCATGCTCATTCATGAGCATGAGAAGATGGTGTATGAAATAAAGTGTGCCTTGTAGAGAGAATGACCATAGTTAGTAGAGTGTAAATAGTCTCGGTGGAAATTGGTATATAGTAAATTATGCCTCTAGTGAGAATGGGAGTAGATGAAAACTAGTCAAACGCAAGAATAATAAATGACAAGCCTTCGAGCTCTGAAGGACTTGATGAAAATGTATTTATAGTCGATTATTTGATAAACTGTTGTCTGGCCTTGACAATGTAATTAAACGTATTTGACAAGCGTTCGTCTCTGGCTTATTAGCCTGCGGAGCGTATTGCGTCACCTGTCGACTGTAGTGGGGTGAATGAACGTTCTTCGACTTGTTAGTTCGAGAGAGCGTACTCTGTCACCTGTATCGACTCTGAATAGAAATTATATGAAACTTGATTTGCGCTTGGGTGACTAGCATGTTTAAATAATATAAAAGGATGTGCGTGGCTGGTGTGCCCTTTTTTTATTACGATTCAATTGGCATCACTGTTAAATCAGTACCTGTTCTTGCTAACTCCTTTTAATATGCACATGTATCTTTAGGTTGGTTGCCGAACATGCGGCCACATGTCGTTGTCGCAGTATATACTAAAACACACTGAGTGACAATAACTGTTGAGTGAACGAGAGGTAGAATTGCAATGAGCTTATAAGCCTTTTGAATACGCGCACGAAAACCAAAGGCTTGATCGTTCCGCGGCGGCTCTGCTGAAAATACTGACCGTTACATAGCGGTCTTGCTGAAGGCAGACGACCAAGACCCGTGCCATGGCTTCTACTAGGAAAGGGTTAAATCGGTTCACTGCGGTTGGGTCACGGCAAGAGGCTTGCAGCAAGCGCGGTTCAGTAAGAGGGAACTTCAGCAAGAGAGCGAGACATGTCGCGTACTTGCCTTATATATTCACGCGGCGGCTTCCTTAGCTGGCAGCAAGGCATCGTCGTTGCTGCACTGGAGTATTACATGAGACAGAAAGAATAATCTATAAGTTTCGGGAATTCGACGAAAGAAAAAACAAGGCGTAATAACTTTAGAGAATTTCGGGTGATGTTATTACCCGAAGACCATATAAACATTGCGGCCCATTTGAAACTAAAACATAACAAGAATACGAAAATTCTCGTCCAAAGTGTTTGCAGAAATATGAGATCTAAAAGGCCGGCGATGCTGACAATCGGCGGTTTTGGAACTTGCTTCAATCCCGAACAATACTTTTTAATATTACAATTACAATAGTGACCCCGTTGTAGTTAGTAATACGGTATTATTTTTTACGCAACATTATATTAAACATTACATTATCAGTTTTAATATAATTGTTTGGGATCAGACTAAAAGCCTCCCTGTGATGGTTGATGGAGGCTTGCTGGCAAGTGGAAGGGACAATGCAATAATTCAACACTGCCTTTGAATGTGGTGTCTTTCCCTTTATTGAATATAATAAATATAATAAATAGTCAGTGGTCTATGGATGTCGAATTGAATGTATGATACAATGAATAGATTAGAATTTCTTCAATTAATATGAGCGACAAGAATCCTGTAAGTGTATTCTTGGTAGCTTGGTGCTTGATTCTCCTACTCGTAGTTATGAACTAGTGTAAGGGGGCAGCGATGATGCCGCCGTTGCTGCTGGCGAGAAGAGCTGTAGCGGCCTGAGTGGGGGACGCCTGTGAGACGTCACTGATACGGAGACAGCGTGGATCTGCCGTTGCCGCTAGCGAGATGCACACTGTAGCGGCCTAATGGAGGGAGGATATCCGTGTCACGTCACTGCTTGACGGGTGAGAGGATTCCTAGTACCGTATACCACGTATTAGTATTGCTGCTTACTTACTTGGTGAGAGCCGTGTATTAGTGATCCGTAAGAACGTGTGTAATAGCGTAGCTTATGTGTGTTGAGGTCGATTTCTGTAGCAGCGTTGGTAGGCTGAGAGTGAGCTTCGCTTCCGTTGAACTGGAGTCGATCTCTGCAGTGTTGGTGGGCCGAGTGAGCTTGGCTTCCATTGGGCTGGAGTCGATCTGTGCAGTGTTGGGTGGCCGAATGAACTTGGCTTACGTTGAGCTGGAGTCGATCTGTAGAACGGCGATCCGATCTTGATGAATGCTTGATTGAACTAGTAAGAGAGCGAGAGCGTCAAGCGCGTCTCCTTAAATATCATAGTACAGGCTTGCGATTCCGGTGAATTCTGGATCAGTCTTGTCATGTTGATTGTTAGAGTGACGTCACTAGAGTCTAACCTTGAAGAGTTCGTCGGCCCTTGTTAGTCGGAATTGTAATGTAATATTCGACTATTTTGAGTAGTGAAGTTTCTCGATTTCGTAGAATTGTGTTTATAACTCGGCGCGCAAATGTTTCTACCTAAGCGCAGGTGTCTTTACCTCTCCAACTTTGTTTACCGCGTAAAATTGCTGTAATCCGTAATAATAATAAATATTTTTTATTGTTTTTTTATTATATATGTGTTCGAAAGTTGTAGTAATGTAATTGTTGGCTCGAACTGCCAATGCTTCAATAGCTTAGTTTACCGCCCGCCCTAGCAGATGCTCGGGAAGGAGTGAGATGTAGGGGCTGTACAAGAGTCGTGAGAGTTGGTTAATTATATATTTATTATACAATTTATTACACAATTTACGTATGGATGTTGTAGACTCTTCTTGAATCTTATATGAAGATACGATTTCTTAATTGGCTTCTTATATAGGAGGTGTCGCTTCACAAGATGCCTTGAAATCGTTGAATTGATGAAAATTGCAATTAATAATAATCTCCATTATAATTAAATTATTATAATTAAATTAAATTAAATATAATAATTAAACAAGCTAGCCGGGAATTGATGGTAAGTCTCAAGGATCTTCATTGCATTCAAAACAATCACTACGTCTTTAATACGAAAGGCAATAAATTGCTGTTTACGAGTTCACAGATGTACAAACCTTTTCGAGTCTCATGCAACCTTGGCGAGACTTTCTTTTTACTCTCGAACAATATGAAATAAAAGTATCATGTAAAATGAAAACATTTTGATAAACACTAAAAATGAATTTTATATATATCAAGGAAAATCTAAAAAAATATTGAAAATTATTATATATATATCTATAATATATTATTATTTCTCTTATAGAGATTGATATGATCGTGAACAAATATAAATATTATGATTTAATAATATAATTCATATATTAACTGAATGAAGTACAATGTAATAGTTAGAGACAGTAATTTTTTACAATAATGAATTACATCTAATTCTTACATACAGTATCTTTTTAGTTTATTAATTTATTTTAGTGTATAAAACACTGATCGCATAAGTAAACTCGTCGTTTCAATCATTAACAATATATTTTCTATTTATACAATAAATAGAAATATTTTCATTAGACGTGAATAGTACAAAGTAATAAAAAACCTTAATTTTTTAAAAGATCGTTTAAAAAATTGTTGTAACTTATAATAATATTTTAAATTCAATATAAATAAAAAAAGTGTAAATTATAGAAATTCATTATAAACAGGTTGGAATTTGTATAAAATATATATTTCGTGTAATTAGACCTACAAGAATACTTTAAGCTCTATTAAACTTATTATTTATCTTTATCCAATGACAGGGTAGCGAGCTCGTGTACATATACGCCTGCATTTTTCTCGGATTCATCCCAATTATATGCGCGGGAATAGGATATGGACTAATTAAACTTCAGAATCGCAAGCGTCGACGACTGAAGATCCTCCAAGAAACAATACAGACGAGAAATAATGGTGATAGCAAAATCTGCGTTGACAAAATGATAGTACGTGAGTGGTTACATGCTAATCATCGTAGAATGGTAAAAGTCAAATTTGGACCTGAACCTGCACTATACATCGTTGACCGTAAGGGTCAAACACTGAGGACATTCAATTTTAAGGATGTCGACAGTGTCAGTATTGAACAGTCCCAGGTATCTATTATTTTTTATTTATAAACAACTCTGACTGTTTCACTGTTAATAGTTAGAATTTACATATTTAAAAATTTAGTTAATTCATTGAATAATCATCAATAGATTTTGTATTGATCGTTGAGATTAATAATTGCGTTTGCTGTTCGCATACAAATAAATAGAATAATGAATATTAAACTTATATTTTATTTTAATACAATATTTTTAAACCTTGTACATACATAGTAAACTATTTTTGTTATAAATTGGTTATTTCATAAATTCTTTATGTATATATATATATATATATATAAGTAGAGTACGATAAAATATTTATAACTTGCACAATAAAAAAAAATCTGCCACGTAAAATAAATAAAATAAATACCAAATAAAATACAAAAATATAAATTTACTTTATTTTATTAAATTTGACACTTTATAAAATTACAGTAAATATAATTCTTACAGCACTATTAAAAACATTACATAGCAAGTATATTTCAAAACTATCTTAATAATCCATAAATAAACAATATTTTTTCAAAGCTTGTTCTATTTATATACATACTAAAAGGGTGGTGCTATTATAAAAAATATATGACTTGTAGCCTTATGCTTTTTATTACTAATAAATATTAAATAACAGAATTTCAAATGTATAACTTTTAATATCATTTAAATAAATAAAAATTTGTTAATTTTTCCAATTTTTTGAATTGAATTGAATTGAACATTGAAATTTCAAATGTTAACTGTGTATTAGAAAAAACACTGTGGAACTAAAATTTGTATGTATTTATAAACTGTCTGTCAATATAAATACGGGATGATTAACTGTGGCACATTTAGAAATTCTTGAAACGAATTTGGAGAGAATTATTGCAATTATAACATAAACAATAGTAACGAGTCAATGAATGAATTTGAAGTAATCATAAAAAATGCTATTGGTTTTTGATCACAGGAGAATGTGTCTGAACATTGCAAAGGTCTGGTACTACTACACATTCCGCGCGATTATGACCTTGTTCTAGAACTCGACTCAATTGGCTCACGACGGAAGTTTCTCACGAAACTGGAAACCTTTCTTACATCGCATAAGAAACATTACGTCCTCGTCCAAACAAATCGTGAAGTAATGCTAGCTAAAGCAGAAACAAAAGAACGACGGCAAAAGAAACTCGAACAGGTATTATAATTTTATCGAAATAATTTTTCAGTTTATTTAACTTACCTGTGTTTGATATTTTTTTAATATAAATTTTATTTAATAATTGTAATAATATAATACGAACTAAATTTATATTTATAAGTTGTTTGTGCCCAATAATTTTTTTTAATTTATTTGGATGGAATTATTAACTTTAATTTTATTTATTTGAAAATATATTTGTAGATACTCTACATAGATTATATATATTTTATCTATAATATTATAAATTATATTTTAATAATACAATATAATATTTGTGTAAGTTGATTTAAAAAAATTTTTAGTAATGTACAATAAAATTCCATTTAAATATTGTCTCTCCCATTTTGTAAAATACAAAAAAAATATTGTTCAATAATTATAAATAACTTTAAATATGTAATATTTAATATTATTATACAAACAATATATTTATTATATATATTATTACATTTTTCTTTTGTGAATTTATTCGGCATAAATTGATATATTTTTAATAATTGCTTTATATAAAAGATTATAGCTTTAAAATTGAAAGAAAAGAAATTCATTTTCAATTCTTCAATAAGTAATATAAAATTATACTATATTATGTAACAATGTATTTTTATAGATATTGAAATAAATTCGTATATTCAGTTTATCAGAATATAATTTTAATATATACGTGAATAATTTTTATAAAAATAATAAATTGATCTAATAAATTGACCTGTTTCTGACTTAATTACATATAAATATATAAAACTTGAGTTGAAATTGAGAAATCTACATACTACACTTTTTTATTAATCTGTACTGGTATAATATATAAAATATAATTTTTACTTGCAAATACAAAAATAATTATACTTGGATACATAGATTACAATTTATAAGTTTTAATAATAAATGAATTTGATTAATATTATATAGACATATATAGAACATTTTTAATAATATATATTTTTACCTTTTTCTTGGGCTTAAATTTTATAGAATAAATATTATCTTAAAAATTTATTTATAACTATTCGCGTTAAATTGTATAAAATTGCATGAATAAAAAAGGTTGCCTTAATTATAAAAGCGTATTTTGTTAATTTAGCTCAGATAAAATATAATATTTTAAGGTTTTTCAAATTATATCTTTAGTGAAATATATTTATAAATATACATTAAACCTCTTTTTATAATAGAAAGTACCCGTAAGCTTTATTACATAATACAATATAAAGTGTAAATAAAATATAAAAATAAAAGTATAACTTTTAAACTCAAAAATTAATTGTTTGTCAACCAGTTCTTTCGAGAAGCATATGCTTTAACATTCGGTTTGCGACCGAATGAACGTCGTCGTTGCCCTGAGACCAGTAACAGCGGCGAAATAGTTACTGTGATGCGTACTTCTCTGTCCAAAAGTGAATTTGCCAGTGCTCTAGGCATGAAGGCAGATGCTGTTTTTGTAAAGAAGATGTTCAACATCGTAGACAAAGATAGCGATGGACGTATTTCCTTCCAAGAGTTTCTGGACACCGTATTGCTTTTCTCGCGTGGAAAAACTGAAGATAAACTCAGAATTATCTTCGATATGTGCGATAAAGACAGTAATGGTGTTATCGATAAAGAGGAACTCTCAGAAATGTTGAGATCCCTCGTTGAAATTGCAAGAACAACTAGCTTATCTGATGATCATGTCACGGAACTTATTGATGGAATGTTTCAAGTGAGTGATTATATGAATCTTAAACTTCTTTTAAACAATGTATCTGTTCAATTATTAAATGATTTCTAATACACTATAATTATATAAAGGAATAATATAATTTTTAACAATGAGATAGAACAAGTTTTATTTAAAAATAATAAATTAAAGAAAGGGACAAACAATTTATGTTGATTCACATTATAAATAACAATTTAAATTTGCAAGATAAGCTTAATACATAAACCAAAATGGAACCATAATAATAACATATTGTTTCGTACAGTAATTAATTTGAATTCATAATTTAATCATAAAATTGTAATTTCATTATTCTTCTAATTAAATGTAAGAAATTAATAGTAATAGAATTTGATACTAATATTTCTTTTACATTGTATATAAATATCTGTGTAAAATAATTGAATTAAAATAAAATAAAAACTTCAAATTATATGTTAAGAATGCAGGGTTGGAAAGAAAAAATTATTTAACGTACAACGATTTTAAATTAATGATGAAAGAATATAAAGGAGATTTCGTAGCAATTGGTTTGGATTGTAAAGGTGCCAAACAGAATTTTCTAGATACGTCAACAAATGTTGCTCGTATGACGAGTTTTCATATTGAACAACTTCCACCAGAAGATTCGAAAGGTTTTGCTCATAAACAGTGGGATGCACTATCAACATTTCTTGAGGAAAATCGACAAAATATATACTACCTCTTCATATTTTATGTAATTACTATTATTCTTTTTGTGGAAAGATTTATTTGTAAGTATTATTTTTGATTAATCATATTTTATAATTTTAAATAAAAATGTAGAAATATAATTAATATTTATAAAATTAAAATTAATTATGTTAATAAATTAATATAGAAATATTTTTATTTGTTCTTATGCTTCTATAATTTTTATAAAGAAACTGTTATTAACTGTTATAAACTGTTATTAAGTTTTACATAACAATTATTCGTTAAAATATCCATAAATTTTTAATATATTTAAAACAAATATTAAAGTTTAAGAGTATTTAACCGAAATACTTATAATTTTCTTTGACAACATAAAATTATTTTAGTAAACATAGCAAAAAGCTCATTTACCTTATTGATTGACTATTTTTATCGACCTTTATTGTTTACTGTTTATTTAATCATATGTAATAGAAACTATTTATTTAATAAAAATTGACGTATATTTAATAAATTTAAGAGTAATCTGATTAAATTACATTTAAATGGCAAATTATTACAATCATACATTACAATTTAAAATGTTAAAAATTCATTTGTTCTTTTGATTTCTAATACATTTATATGAAACTATAATTTTATTATAATATGCTATAAAATTTTTTTTTTTTTTACGTACCAATTTTCATTTTAATTTTAAATTCAAAATATTCAATTTCTTATTTTTTCATTGAAGCTTTTTATTATTATATATTGTTAATGTTAAAAATTCAAATTTCAGCTTTAACATGTTATTTACTAGATATTATGTTTCAATTTTATATACGACGAATAAATAAATTCATTAATGCAATTACAGTGACTCAAATGTAGTATTTAAGTGTTTATATATAAAAAATTTTAAATATCTAAAACCATATTTACTATAATTTTAATAACAGCTTTAAAAAATTGTAGATTATATTAAATCATGATATATAATGATTTAATGACAAAATAATACAGCACTGTAATGAAATGCCAGGGATTAGTGTATTCATAATATTAGCTTAATTAATCCAATTCAAACTTATAAAATGTTAATAATATAATTAATATATTAAATATATCTATTATATATTATTTTGAAATAAATTCATGACTACTGTTTAGTCAGAGTAATATCAATTTTGACGTTAAAAAATACTTTGATGGTTATTTAATGCATCAATTCTTGTATAAATAGATTTAGTTTACCAATGATTATACTCTATACTTTGACAGATTATTCATTTATGGCGGAACATACGGACTTGCGACACATAATGGGGGTAGGTATTGCGATAACTCGTGGATCGGCAGCCGCTCTCTCTTTCTGCTACAGTCTTCTGTTGTTGACCATGTGCCGAAATAGTCTAACCAAACTGAAAGAATTCTCGATGCAACAGTATATACCCCTTGATTCTTATATTCAGTTTCATAAGATTGTTGCCTGTACAGCGGGATTTTTTTCAATCCTCCATAGCATTGGACATATTGTCAATTTCTATCACGTTTCCACGCAACCATTGGCTCACCTTCGATGTCTCAGCAGTGAGCTCAGCTTTGCAAGTGACGCGAGACCCACTATTTCCTTCTGGTTTTTCAAAACTATTACAGGTATGGTATAACAATATTTTTTTGCTCATTTCATTCTATTCACTTTTTGTTTTTAATAATATTAAATCTAAATTAATCAAATACTTATTATTTACAATTATCCTTTAACATTGGATGACAAATAATTTACTCAAATATCTAATTGAAATTTTGCAAATCAATATTCACTTATTATTCTCAAATAAAAAATTATTCTGTTGTATTTCAAACAAAATTTTTTTGTGCTATTTATAAAATTTTTAAATTCATCAGTTTCACCTGATATGTTAATGTATATGATCATATATATATTGTTGAGTATGTTTTAATTTAAAAAATTAATTAACTTATAACATTATTGACTTTCAAATGAAATAAAATTAATTAAACATATATTAAATACATTTTTATGAAATAATAATTCAATTTTATGTAGTAATAATTGAAATGTGCACGTTAACGTATTTTCTTTGTATATTATAGATATCGTAAATAATTATCAATAATAATAATATTAAAATATTTTGTTATTTATATTATAGGAATTACAGGAATACTTCTATTTATTGTGATGACAATAATATTTGTTTTTGCCCATCCAACCATAAGACAAAAAGCATACAAGTTTTTTTGGAAGACTCACAGTTTATACATTTTACTATATGCATTATCTTTGATTCATGGTTTAGCAAGATTGACTGGATCCCCGCGATTTTGGTTGTTCTTCATCGGGCCGGCCATTCTATTTGCAGTTGATAAGGTTCATAATTTTACTTATAATTATTATAATAAATATACGATTATTTTATAAATAAAGTTATAATATAACTATTTATAATATTGAAGACTTTAATAAAACTTTAAGTAATCGATACTTTTCATATATTTCTCAAAATATTTAATATTCCTTCTTATTGACGATAACAAAATAATAAGTTAAAATTTGCCACAAATTTTTAAAATTTTTACATTTTATGATTATTTATATATAGGTGGTGAGTCTGCGTACCAAATACATGGCTCTGGATTTAATCGAAACTGAATTGCTACCATCAGATGTAATTAAGATCAAATTTTATCGACCTCCGAATTTAAAATATCTGTCGGGGCAGTGGGTGCGATTAGCCTGCAGCGTTTTCCGCTCAAATGAATTCCACTCCTTCACGTTAACCTCGGCGCCGCATGAAAATTTCCTTTCATGCCATATCAAAGCTCAGGGACCATGGACCTGGAAATTGCGAAATTATTTTGATCCATGCAACTATAATATAGAGCTTGAGCGTCCAAAGATCAGAATCGAAGGTCCCTTTGGGGGTGGTAATCAAGACTGGTACAAGTTCGAAGTTGCGGTAATGGTTGGCGGAGGAATTGGCGTTACGCCCTATGCCTCTATGCTTAATGATCTCGTATTCGGTACATCAACTAATAGATATTCTGGAATGGCGTGCAAAAAGGTACGCCAATTTAAAATTTTAATCAAACTTTGTTACCGAGTTATCCCTCTGTAGCTAAGGATTACAATGTAACTGAAATATCTAACTTGTTTGTTTGTTACTTAACTACTTTATATTTATGAAATACTTATGATATAAGAAAATCATTTCTAATAAAGCATCCTAATAATATACTTAGATTATTGCGATTCGCTTTAACACAATTCAATTTAACACATTTAATTTACCCTTTCATAATTAGTATCAATGACATTTTATCATTAAATGATCAAATTGTTTTTATAAAAATAGATTTAAAAAAACTTAATGTCCCATCTTTTCGTTATTTATAATTTGCAATGAATTATTTAATCAATATTAAATTTTACTATAAAATAATTATCAATATTTAATTTGTATATTCATTATTTAGGTTTATTTCTTATGGATTTGTCCATCTCATAAACATTTTGAATGGTTTATCGATGTTTTAAGAGACGTTGAAAAAAAAGATGTAACAAATGTTCTTGAAATACATATTTTTATAACACAGTTTTTTCATAAGTTTGATTTAAGAACTACAATGCTCGTGAGTTAATGATTTATTAATTATACATAAAAATATTTTATAATAATTTTGTTTATTAATTTATAATTATCATTGCAGTATATTTGTGAAAATCATTTTCATAGACTATCGAAAACAAGTATTTTTACCGGTTTAAAGGCGATTAATCATTTTGGAAGACCTGATATGACTTCATTTTTAAAATTTGTTCAGAAAAAACATAGTTATGTAAGTATAATTTTAATTTAAGGTTGAAACATTTTAAAAATAAAAATTCATTGATTTATATATTATAAATGAGATTTTTTAATGTAATGTTTTAATTATATTAATAATATATTATCCGGTTTATATTTTATATTAATATTTTTCTTTAATAATTATTTTAAGTTTACTTTTCTTTCATTTTAGTATTTGATCAAGAAAAATATTACTTAATTTATGCAAATAATAAACAGTAATTTTTTAAAAATACATATTTTCAATTTAATATATTGTAATTTATTGAATTGTCATACATGTAATAGTAATTAAAATATCTATTTCAATGAAAAGTAAACAAATTACTTAATTATATTAATATAAATTTATAGACGATAAATAATTAGAATTTGGATCATATTTTAATATAAATCGTAATTATTCTTAGTTATTGGTCAACGTACTTTATAAAATTATCGAAAGTAATATTTAAATAAAATTAAATATTTTAATAACAAAAGTTTGTATTTTTTATAACTATTTCATAGTTTATTTCAAGCATGGTTTATAGAAATTTTACTAATAACATACTCGATACTATGGCAATACAATATAATAAATTAAAATTGAATCAATACACTTTATGCTTAAATTTATTTAGAGGAAAACAAAAGGATTATGGAGTATATTTTTTTTACACTTTTATAAGTATTGTGTGCTGTTACTTTCTATTGTGAAATATCAGCAATCGGTTGTGGTAATCTTATTTTGTAAATTCAAAATGTAAAAATTGATTACAAAACATTTGCTGTATTTCCTATATTTTTCAACATAAACGTTTTGTATATTTAAAAAATTATCGTAACATGTTTGACTTTAAGGAATTGTGAATATTACTAAATATAAAAAGTCTGATATTTATCAATGTAGGTGAGTAAAATAGGAGTTTTTAGCTGTGGCCCACTTCCACTTACCAAAAGCGTCATGTCTGCATGTGATGAGGTGAATAAAGGTCGACGACTACCGTACTTTATACACCACTTCGAAAACTTTGGGTAAACATGGCTTGTAATTGTTGATAATATTCTGTTATTCTGATATTCAGCCTTTACAAATTAATTAAAAATAATTTATTTATTTTTTCGAAATATATTTATCAAGAATTTAAGAAACAGTTTGAAAAATCAGTTGCATATGTACTTGCTAAACAATCTAGCAACTAATATATGTATGTGTATATGTATGCATTTGATGTGCAAGTTTTATCCTTATTTATTAGAATAGCATATTATACAATTTAATTATTTTGCTGTTTATTGATTTAATATGTATCCTTTCTTATTTGTATAACCTGATAATCATTGCAAATATACCTCGTTCTTGATCAATGTAAAGTTTGCACATTCGAATTAAAAAAATGTAAAGCTCAGATAAAAGTGAATATTTTTATATCTTATATCAAAGAACATAAATATCTAAATATATAAATATATATATATATATATATAAGCATATATAAATATAAAAAAGAACATATATCTTCTTATTATGAATAATAATAATATAACTCCAAATTTTAATTTACAAAAAATGTATGCTATATACCAGTATAAATAAATTAAAATCCACTAAAGATTGTATGTTTTCCAACTATATAACAATATGTTCTTTTTATGTAATATATATATATATATATATATAACTAATTCGATTAATTATAATAATAATAATAAATATTTTATAATTTTTTGGAAAAAAAAGAATTTGAAAAAAATAAGTTGTCAAATTTCAAATTAAATAATTTAAATAAATAATTAAGTAATATAATAAATAATGAAAAATTCTAAATATTCAATTATTGTATATTGTTTGATTAATGTATACTGTACATTCAATTTTAATTTCGAAATATACAGAAATTTAAATAATTATTTATAGATTTCAATATTGTCAATTTCAATATTCAAGATGAAATATGTTAACCATTGTAGATATAAAATATTACAGATTTAAAACATAACATATTTTTGTTATCAATATATAAATAAATTAGAAGACATTAAATATTAAGAGTAAATGTTTCAGCCTAAAAATTAGGTAAAATAGTTCAATAACGTCGATTTCGAAAGAGTTATTTAACACTGAAGTCAATTGGGAGTAATTGTAATTATCCTGGGAAGAATATATTTAATCATATTGAAAAGATAATATTATACAGTACTGCGTAAATTTTTCTAAAATTTGGATTAGATTCAGATTTTTATAAAATTGGATCAATAAATTAATTTTAACAAAAGTATATTTAAAATTAAATAATGTTAACAATAAATAAAAAGTATAATTATAATATAAATAATAATTATATTTATTATGGTCAAAGATTTTAAACTTTAATAAAATACTAGATATTAATACATATTTACATTAAAAATGCTCAGTTCAATATATTATCTAAAAATAATTGTTTTAATAAAAAAATGTATGTTTGATTTTCGAAAAAATGTAAAAATTTTCATTAATCTTATTGTGATATCAACTTTTAGTGTCTAATGTCTTTGATGAGATTTGTTATATATTACTGATTGTAAAAGAATGATATAATCATTAACATGAAAACACATAGACAAGTTCACATATATTAAATTTTTTATTACACTTTTCTGCATAGAATATAATTGCGAATAGGCAGGATGAAATAGGAAAACGTGTTGAATGAGAGAGAGCTTTCGTTATCGTCTGTAGTATAGATAACATCTAAAATGGCCATAAACCATATTTATCAAACAAGTATGAAGAAAAATATGTATAACCTTTCTTACCATTTCTTTATTAAAAACTCATACAATTTGAAAACCTGTTAAGTTATCGCAAATAACATATTTGTAGAGAAACGAGAAAATCTTTGTTTATTTTGGTTTACGTAAAGTAAATTAAACGTGAAAACATTTCACAAGCATATTCTTTTAGCATTATTAATTCTTCGTTTATACTATTTAATTTTCTCTTATGCTGATATAAAATAACTACTGATAGAATGAAATATTATTACTTTTACAATTGTCATTGCGATTTCTAATTATAGTTTTTTCAAGTTTTTAAAATCGAATAAATAATTATAAAAATAATCTTCATCGTAGTACAATGAAATTATTTTACTCATTTTATATATTTTATTCATTAAATTCCATTGGTTAAATAAATGTAAATATATAAAGAACAAAGATCAACTTAAATATCAAACAAGTCATCGCGGTTTTTGCGGGAATGGGTAAGTCCAATTACTTTTGCTTAAGTTGTCTTGAATACCAAATAGATTTTTAATACAACCTTGGTTTACAATTGCTTTGCTTTCATTTATCAATTGCGAAGATACTTGGCTACAATTATAATTAATTTATAGTTATTATCCATTATTTGATAATTATATTTGTAAATATTACGTTTATTTTTTCAACGTTTTAGCTACATTTATTAAAATTTCATAATTCGGTTTAAAAAACAATAAAAGTGGAATATACATAAATTTATAATTAAACGTGTAAGTAATTTAACTGGATTAATAAAAATCGATAGATTGTAATTTAATAAGGTCTTATTTTTAAATTGTCGTAATCATTATTTATATAAAATATTATTTTATAGAAAACTATCAATACGTATATATATATATATAAATATTTTTATTAAAATATTTTCAAACGTATTTACTTAGTCATTTAATAAGTATTATTTTTTATATCATCAAATCCATTAAACTGAAATAAAAAAATTGAATAAATATTACCTTATAAATGGATCGTTAAAAGAATCTTCAATCCTATTAATTTTACTACGAGTATCAAAACTTTCCTCTATGATAACATGCCTATCATATGGTGTGTCGTAATCAACTTCCATGATGGTTGAAAATGAATGCGGAAACATCATGTCTATTACTGTAATAACGATTCCAGCAAATAGGTATGCAACTCCTAAACAAGATTGTCGTGAATTATCTAATATTATTTAAATATATTTAGCCTCATTTTTATAAGTATTTTAATTATGAGTCAATAATAATTTATAATACAAATTAAATAAAAATATACGTTTTTATTAAGATTTTTATAATATATATTTAATATGAAAGTAAATTTTAAAATATTCAAAATATTTTCAAAATATTTATCTATTAAATAGATATAATATGTTATCGTTATTTATATTGTATAAAAAAATTTTATACTTAAATAATTATTTTTTAATATACATTTAATGCTATACGTTATAATTTAAATTAAAAATAATAATGGTTTTATTATTGTTTTAATATAAAGAACTTAAAAATAATAAAAATTACATTATCTACTATCTAATCAATTAAAACAGTTTTCAATTATCTAATTCACTAATATGTAATCACTAAGCTATTAAAATTTAGTGAAGACTAGTATTGCTGTTTTTTTTTCTTCTCAACAATTTCAGAAAAAGAGTTAACTAA
This sequence comes from Ceratosolen solmsi marchali, assembly GCF_000503995.2. Classification (NCBI taxonomy): domain Eukaryota; kingdom Metazoa; phylum Arthropoda; class Insecta; order Hymenoptera; family Agaonidae; genus Ceratosolen; species Ceratosolen solmsi. Next base: position 11,313,613 of record NW_011948417.1, read on the forward strand.
TAAAAATATTATGTTTATATTTTATAACATGTTTATCTTCAATCATTTAAAAGTTTATTGAATTTCAACATAATTTATTAAATTGAAGTAAAACAATTGACATAAAATAGAATTAATTGATATAAAATTTCCCTGAAGTATATTAAATAAAATGAATATATATCCTAATAATCCTATGCAAAATTTGAATTATCTACGCATAATTTTGGCTATATTCAAATATTATGTCTCTTATCTATTATATAATTTTGTTGACATATATATACATTAAATAAATTTAATAATATTATTTAAAAACTAGGTTTCAACTATATATAAAATATCAAATAAAATATTGCGTGCATAAGTAAATTTCCAATGGTTGAAGGAATTAAATATCGTAATAATCTTATAATAATAAGTTTTATAATATTTAAATTACCATTAATATATAAAGATTTATACCTCCGACAATGAACTATTTCATGAATATGTAGCTACTACACATATATAAAGTAAGAGAATAAAAAAAATCCATCCAAATTTGAATTATAATTATAACTATAATAATAGCTAATTAAAAAAATATTTTTACAGTTAGAAATACTATGTCAAAATATGATATTATTGTAATTTGAAATTAAGAAATTTCAGACTATGACAAAATAATCGATTATATATAATAAATAAAACAGTATTGTTTTTATTAAGATTAGTCAAATAAGATTAGTTTGTATTGAAAACAATGAAATGAAGGGCACAAAATTTATGTAATAAACTGGAATATCAAATAATGTTTATATAACGAAATTAAATTAAGAAACTTACCAGCAGTTAAAACCAACCAATAATTCCAACCGAAATTGAAAATTAAAATAGAGCCATCGACATAAGCGACAAGTGGATCATAAGGCAGAAGTAACCAATATGTAAGATTAGTAAAAAGCATACAGAGACCCGTCAAAATCATACCATAAGCTCCGTATCTTGGGACCATCACCAATAGTAGATTTGTCATTGACCAGAATGCTAAAGAAACCCTTTGAAAGAGAAAAATAATAAATAATTAATTTCTTCAGTATATTTTTTCTATTGACTCTATTTATTTGATTATTAAATATCATTATAATAATAAAATATATATTTCCAATATCCTCAATATTCTGAACAAGACAAATATTTTTAAAAAAATATAAAATTATTTAACGTTAATAATCAAAGCTTTATTCTTCTAAAGAATACTTCTGAAATCGTTTAATATATATTAAAATAAAGACACTTGCTTTAGATATAAATTGAATTGCTGTATACTATGTAAAATTTAATTATTAAATAAACATATAATACCACAACTTTTATTTTTTTTTTATTTAATATTGTGTATGTGTATATGTGTCCTGTTAATATTTACACGTTATGAAATAGATATTAAAAATAATAAATATAAAATCCAATATAATAAATTTTTCGTACCAAAGCATAACTGATGCATAGTAACCTGCAACGCGATATTTGACGCCCCAGGAAAAACCTTCTTGATGGAGACTAAAGTATTCAGCAAGCGAAACAATGGGGAAAGGAGTGCCTCGGTATAGCGCATCTTTAAAATGTTTTACCATTTCATGAGGTTTTCTCCAAAAAAATCTTTCATTATACTCTACATCCCCGATATTCATACTTTCAGGTAACACTGCATTAAATACATATTTGATTTATCCAAATTAAAATAATATACATATATATATATATATATTTCTACAAAATGCAGTATATACACTTGTAAATAAATGAAATTAATCTAAATATTTCTAGAAAAGTTGTTTAATTTTGTATTAATTATTATTACCTCTAATCACTCATATAGAAATCGTAAAATAAAATATATTTAACTACTTTTACAATCTAAGTGTGAAAAATTTCATATATAGCTTGTTATTTTAATCATGATTCTATTTAAATATTAACATAGATTTTTGTTAAGAAGTGATTCTATCAATTCAATTTTTTAAATGTAACAACATACATCTACTTGACATAATCCGATTAATATATAAAATTCAGAATTGAGTAGGATATATAAATAAAAAAATTCTATCCAAATCTTTAGTATTCAAATATTTAGCATATATAACAATTTTATTTACCTCTGTATGTAATATTTATATGCATAAGACCGATGTATCCACCAATTTCGGCAGCAATTCTCTGCTTCGAAAAAGCACTGTAAGAACTCATGATAGTAGACGTACTTATATGCCATGTTGAACCACGCAGGGCAACTATAAAATTTTAATATTTGTGGCATATGCAATTTAAAGGAAAATTTCGGGAGGTAATCCTATAAATTAAATTAAATGTCTACTTCATCAGTACCCTGAATCTAAACTTAAGTATAATAATAACATAATATATGCGATATAATGTTAAAATAATGCGTGGCTGCATCAAATTTTATGCTTAGTTTCTTAGTTAATTAGTTTCTTACAGAAATTTAAAAAAAAATAAATAAAAGTAGTCAATCTATGGACATCTATGCAAACGAGTAATTTATTTTCACGCCTTAAATAAAATCTTATTAATATTTATGAATCCGTATAACATTTATTTCACTGATCTTATCATAAAAGTATATAATCAATAAATATTATGTATGAATTAATACACTTCTAATTATATTTTTATTTTATATAAGTTTTATTTTTATCGAATTTGTAATTAGTTGAAGACTTTTTTCAACATCAATGATATTTTAAATATATTGTATTAAAATTGCAAAGAAATATTTTATTTTTTATATAAAATTCTAGTACGATTTGTGTGCAAATTCTAATATGATAAATTCTCTATGTAATATATAACTAATTAATAGCTGTTAAATTTATTAATAAATAGCGTCGTATACATATATTTGTTAATATTATTAAAATCATGATAATTTACTGCAGTACAAACATATTAAATAATTATTTATTCTAAATAAGTAAATAGCAAGGATAATCATCTTGAATAAAGTAATCTAATCTAGATAATTACTTATAATACAAATGACTTTTAATATAAAAAAGGTGCTGATTCCCAAAATAAATTAATATCGATGTTAAATACTGCATTTAAAATACGCCGATTATTTATTTTATATAATTGCATATGCAATTGTATTATTATATAATAATATAATAATATAAAAGTATATTTTATTATATTATTATATAATTGTACATTATACGATATATAATTATATGTAAATGTAATATACGATCAATATAAAACTATAAACAATTTTCTCAATAGTATATAATTATTTATAAATGCAATGTATTCCTTGATAAATTTATCAAGGTAAATAAAATAATTTGAATAAAATTATTAAAATTAAAAAAACCATTAAATATTCTGAGGCTGTGCATGAGTAAATCAGTGTATTAAAGAGTACATTTATTTGAATGGATGATAATACACTAACTACAACTAAAAATAATGAAAATCTTGAGAAATTAGAAACTTGGGAAAACAGGATGTAGTGCAATAATAGCAGAATGTCGTAAACAAGCATGAGTGCTAATCGAAGGTTATCAGCTAAATTACCGCGTTCATCTAGAATACAATTTTACTTATAAACATAATTCATCTATCACAGATTATGAATAAGTAATGACAATTGTATCCAACTGACTTCACGAAGATATATATGTTATTGCCTTGTAGCATATAAATTCATATATATGTATATATATGATTGTGTGTATGTATGCATGTATATTTATTCAAAATTTTACATAAAGATTGTAAATAACTATCATTAAAATTAATTTCATATATATTTTAAATTTTAATCGAATTTATTTTTAACTGAAGGATTTTTTTTAAATGTATTTAAATTATTTTAATTATTATTACAATTTCTAAAAGTAACTAAATAAAAATTTAGTTATGCATCCAAAGTTCAATTTTAAAAATTACTAAAAACATATGATGTATACAAAATAATCTAACAAAACTTTCTTGAGTATGTCAAATAGGTATGTATTTATAAATATTTATTAATTGCTTAAATGAAATATATAAAAAATCTTAATAAAATTATATATTATCTTAATTGTATATTTACAAAATATAAATAAAACGTGTTTCTTATATTAATAGTACCTTATATATTCATCATTGATTCTAGGTTAAATGAAATTTTTATATCAATTTTACCATTGATTATGTATTTCAAAAACTTAATTAAGAATTTATTCACTGACTACTAACCTTTGATGGTCATGCCTACGAAAACTACTAAAGTCACTGTCAGGAAAGTTGTTAATCTCTGTAATATAAATGTTCATTAAATGTATAAATATCATTGTTCAATACATTTCTTATACTTTAATGTAGTTTCATTAATATATTATACTTCATATAATTACAAATAAAAACATTTGTATGTAGTAACACATGGATTCATAGACTTAAGAAGATTTATACACTTGTATTAATATACATTATACAGTAAAAAAAAATTTTATAATTTAAACTTTAAATCTTTTTAATTCTATAAGTTGAACTTTACATTTATTTAATTTTATAGTCTGAACAGTATATTTTTATAATTTATAATTTCAGTTTAATTTTCTAATTTGAAAATTATTATTTAATTTATTATTTAATTAAATTATGTTGATGATATAACACTTATTTATATAAATATATAGTTACGTAATTTGTAACATTAAAAAATAAGAATAATTTTATAAATCCAATTACTTAATATGAAGATATATTTAAAATAAAATAAAACACTAAGATAATAAAATTTATAATAAAATATAATAAAATCTTATAAAACAAAATATAAAATTACATCATATCTTATGATAGACATTTATTCATTATCCGTTACAATTTTTTAATTATTTAAATTAATATGAAATTACTTTCGATTAATATAAAATCTTTGTATAAATAAATTTGCTTAAATAAATCTTCATTAAATTAAACAAAATCAATATTTTAAAATATACTTACAAATAAATGAATTAATATGTATTACTTATAATATCACTTGAATAATCATTTAAAATTGGATAATATTGATTAAACTTACAAAACGTTACTCTTGATCATAATGAATAAATATATTAATAACTGAAATAATCATACCTCTTTACGAATACCAGGAAATATAAGAAGAAATGCTATAAAAACAGTACCAAACAACACAAAAATGGTAATCAAACTAATATCCCCAGTAACCGATGTACGATTGCTGTAGCTATATAGCGTCGGCCCGCCATCGTTGCGAAACGCATCAAACCATCCCTTCATATTTGTATCTAAGATAAAACGTATTATTTATTATTTATGATATTTCTAAAAAATAAACTATACAATTATTTTTATAAAATTCAAAATAATGATAATTAATTTTTGTAAATAAAAATAATTGTATCATAAAAGTATATATATCTATATATATTTATATTTTTGATATAATCTTTATGTATTTATTAAATTATATAATCTATATTAAATTAATGTGTATTTTAAATAAAACATTAGGTGAATTAAAGTATTTATAAAAATTTATATAATTAATTGAAATGCAAATTAAGTTTAATAATATAATTCTTCGTGAATTTTTGATTCATACCAATTTTGAAAACCACTTGAAACTTTAATTTATTGAAATATTATTCTAAAAAATAACATTTGCATCTTATAATTTTTATTTTAATATTAATAAAATCGCTTAAATAAAATAAGCAAATTTTGTAAAAACCATAGTCAATAACTTTATAACTGATTATATATATTAAATAATTTGTTTGATTTTTTTTTACAAAAATTATTATTTAAAAATTATTATTAAAAACTAATAATTATTAATTAACTATTAACTATAACTAAATATTAATTATTAATTAAAAACTAGTCAGTTTAAGAATATATTTATATATATAAACTTTTTATATTATAGCAATCTTTTTTTCCATAGGAATACCAATAAATTTATTTATTTATAATTATATAATTATGCATGTATTTAATATTAAAACATTTTTAATATATGTAAGTGTTAAATAAAAATGTATTATTGGTAATATTTGTATTAATAATCAATAATTAATAATTAAGTAAATACAAATACAAATTTTACAAATTTTATACTTTACTTTATATTTATGTATTTTAATCGTATATAAGTAACTTTGGAAAATTTTTCTCAATATTATTTATTCAAAGTATTTTTTATTATATTTTTAAGTACCAATTTTAACAATATGTAAAGATGCAATAACTAAACAATAATAAAATTACTTAATTTATGTGAAATTAAATATACCATAAAGAATATATTTTATATTCTAATACCAATAAAATTTAACTTTAGATTATTAACTGTAGATATTAGAAAACCTTGATACATAGAGCTAAAGTAGAAATTTGAGTTTCAAATAGAAATTATTGTTCATATAGTAAAACTTGATTTATAAATAATATTATAACAAATTTAATAATTGAAATACGTTATTGATTAAGAATTCAATTTCACTATAATAAGTGGTAAAATAAGCTTTTTACAAAATTCGTCTTCAATTTTAAAGAGCTAAAGAAAAATTGTACACTTATTTTTAATTGTATATTAATTATTATTTATTATTTATTATTAATTATTATTTATTAATATTTTTAATTGTATATTAATTTTACACTAGGTATGCAAGTCAGATTATATTTTTAATTGTATATTAATTTTACACTAGGTATGCAAGTCAGAATATCTCAAAATTATATCTTTTTTATATTACTTGATTACTTATTCTTGCGAGCATTCTACTTAATGAATACAGAATCTAGGTGAGTCAATGACTGTTTTGTTCGTACTTGTTTAATTAAATGTTGATATTCGAATAGCGGGAGCAGCATTACATTCTTTGCATCATCTTTCGTGCAACTTTTACTGTAAGTGTTCGCTTATGCTATTAACAATAGTTTATTCTTGATTATTTTTAAATGAAAAAAAAATTAATGACTGATTATAGTCTGATACTGAACTGATGACAGGCTTATAGGTTACCAGATTGTCGAATCCATCCGTGTGCACTGCTGCCACCACTGCTGTCGCCGCTTCTGTATAAGAAAAAGTGGGGGAGTAAGAGTTTGTCATACAAAAATGTTAACCAAATAGTCCTTTCTATCAGTTAAGCAACTCATATTTTTTAATCATCTTGGTGATTAAACAAAATTTGTGATTGAATAGATTTGTTGAAAACATAACTATGCATTATGTTTTAAAAATATAAAAAAGGAACAGGAAATGAAATTTTATTATTATTGTCAACATTTTTTATAAAATAAATTAATAAAATTCAATGTATATTGCTTGTAGAAAAAATATAAAATAATTATACAAACTTTAATTATATAAAATACACTGATAGAGGTCATAAACATATAAAAAAAAATTATTATTTGTTAATTTACTCCACTTTTAAAAAAGAATAATAAAAAAAATAATTTATTAACACCATAAAATAAGATTATCCTCTCGTATATCTATATTGTATTATAATATCATTGTATATCATTTAAAATAAATTTAAAACAAATTCTATATAATTAAATAAACCATTTTTAATATAATTTAAAAATTTATTTCAATTTAAATTTATGATTATTTAAAATTTAAATCTAAAAATTTCTTTTTTTGTCTGTGAGATTCTGTTAAGGAAAAAAATATATAAATAATAAAAGTATTTTAAATCTGTATATTACTACAGTATATACATGAAACTTTATACATTAATTTTTTAATATTTAGTTTTTCATAATTATACATATTGAAAAGAGATTTATTAAAACTTTTGCATAAAAATAAACAATTTGTAAATAGGATATTGATTTATTAGCCTTAACATTTATTTCTGAATATTGTATATAAATATTTATAAAGTATCCGGTGTAAACTTATTTTTATAATATGAATTTATGTGCTTGCACAAGTATAAACATAGTGAAACATATATATTTACGGTAAATAGTACTCAAAAATGTCAAGATTAAATTATTCTAATAAGTATTAGTATATAAAAATATAATAATATAATAACAAATTGTATTATCATCCATGGATACGCTTCAGCCAATAATTAGCTAAAGTTTCTGTACTATATCTCGATCACAATTCTGTATCCCAAAGATAATATTATTCTCTTTTTGATACTCCAATATTCCTATCTTATTCATTCATGTTATATTCATATTTGATTATTCTGATTCTTGTTTAAAATTTAACTTCTTTTACTAGCCTGAGTATATTATGCCTATAATAGTTGATATAATGTTGTTTGATGTTATTAAGCGAGCGATTTACTATACATTATGAATTTAACTTCCTTAACTCCAAATATTTATTCACTCATTTGTCTTGTTCATTTTTAACATATCTTATATATAATTCACCTCTAATAAAAAAGCTTGATGAAAGCCCATGATATCAAGTATCTAATTTTGTTTTACGTTTAAAATTTTGTTTCAATTTAATTATAAAAAAACTTTCTTAAAGGCAACTATGATAATCAGTTAAAACTACGATTCATCTCTATTGTTTTCTTTTTCTAAATGCAACAACAATTCGTAAGTCATATAATCATTTAAAATTTTGTACCAATATATTTTGAACGATGTAATCCAAATATAAATAGTTATAAATCAATTATAAATAATTATAAACAATTATAAATATATCAATTTTAACTAATTGGTATTTGATTTATTATTAATTGAATATGTTTAGATTAATTTACATTAAATCATAAATTATATTTTATAAATAACATAAATAATAAATTATAAATTAAAATATAAGTGCCTTTATACTTGTTATTGTAGAAAACTTAAAAATATATTTAATTATTAGATTAAAAATATATTACATTAATTTTTATTAAATATTGATTAGGGGCAATATTTCAATTAAAAACATTTATCCGAAATTAATTATTATTCTGCTAGGTTATCAATTTTGCTCTCATATATAATATTTATTCTTCCAATAGTACTTACATATAAACTGCGTAAATACTTTATATTACAGTAAATTTTATAATTTATTAATAATTTAAAATATTTTTTATACTAATTATGTTATCACCATCAAACATCGTTGATATTTGTTTTATTTGTATATTTGCTGGTTTATTATCAATTTTTTTAAAAACTTAATTTATTCTATTAAATGTAAAAATAGAGTTAATTGAATGAATAATATACTATTTTTAATTTAATTAAAAAGTTCTTCATACATGTAGTTACGTGTACTTATTATTTAATGTATATTTTAATGGCCTTTTTGTATCGAAATAATTATATGATATTCATAATTATATTACATTCCATTATTATTAAGGTAATATAATTGTAAATTTGAAACTTATTAATATCAATATTAATATTAATATTAATATAAAAGTGTAATATATTTTTACACGCTTTTATTGAAGTATAATGAGGATTTTATACAAAGAAAAAATAACAACAAAAGTTATTGAAGTTAGTACAATTAAAAATGTCTAACAAATAATGTAAAAAATTTCAAATTGCATTTATTATAATTGACAAAAACAAATCTTTCGTAACTTAATATGAAATAAAAAATCTTAAATCTATGAAATAGTGTAAATTTATATATTTTTAAGTACATAAAATATTGTTTTTATAATCAACTATACTTATAATATAGTTAATATATAAGTAATGAAAAGCGTTATTTGATAAAACATATTTAAAAAATTCATAAATATCTGATAAACTACATAGAATAATTTTTAATATCATTTTTCAGATGATTTTAAAAAATAAAAATAAACTTTTTCTTAAAATATATTAAATAATTATAACCAAAATTATTCAAATAAATAAAAAGTTTAATTGTATATTTCATAGATAATATAATTTTAAAAAAGGTTAGAATTCAATTAAATCAATAAATAAATTTGAAAAACTTTGTGTCTAACGAATTATTTTATATATTTTATTATTATTTATTATTTTATATATATTCATCATTTCATTTCCCAATTTCATTATATTTTTTAAATTCAATAAATTTTTATAATTATAATGTATATTAATATTAATAATAAAATTAATAAAATTATACGCATACCCAATAACGTATTTATATGATTTAAGATTCAAAGAAATTTTTTTCAATTCGTTTTACATAAGATTAACGTTTTTTTGAAAATAAAGAAAAATAATTATTATATATTCAAATATGTATTGAAGTAATCATATTTTACACAGGAAATTCCGGAATCACACTCTAAGCTTTTCGTCCTGTCTGAAAAAGTAATAAACGAAATGACATAATTTAATATAAATACAGTTTAATGCAGAAAGTGCTACTTTGGAGACACTTATACAACCTATTCCCTTGCAGCTGTTATTTAGGTCTGAACTATTTTACGTTCATATGAAAATTAAAGCATAGCTGCAAGTTTGAGGTAACAATAATAACTTGGGTCACTATTTCGAGCGTTCTAAATCGGTGCGAATCATGCGAGAATTCGGTAGCGTTAGTACTGAAGGCTGTAGCATCGCTATTAGTTCTTCTACGAGTCCCTTTGGCTTTAAAACAGTCGGCTTAACACCTTGAGCATTAAAGCTATCAAATTCTTCCACTGCTGTGCTTTAAACCCAGAAAAGTAAGTAGCGTCAATGTATCTTTTCATTTTGTATTCGGTCGTTATATATCACTCGTCATCAGGTATATATTTTTTCATAGTAACGTGGACCGATATTACGAGTACTGAGTGCAATAAAAGGCCAATTACTCTTACACTTAATTGTGTAAGAGAAATTTTCTATAATATTTCTCAATTTATATATAATTGAGAAACTTTAATATAAATTTTAAAACTTTTGAAATTCAAGCGCTTTGTTATTATAAATTTATAATTACCTGTCTAAAGTTATTATATACCAAACCTATCTATTTCACCCATGAATTTATCTACCTCTACGTTCATGTTTATTAATACTTAATATTTTTCTTTCAATCAATTATCTGTTTTAAATTGTTTTATGCGCTTGATTCTCACCTTGTTCCAACAAATATTTATAATATTTTAAAATAACAAGTTTAAAATACTTTTACGCATTTAATTTTGTATTTACAATAATATTTTCGTATTTATATTCGATTAGTTGACTTTATAAATAGATCGAGCTAGAGCCTAAAGAAATATCTTTCAAGATTTCGATTCTTGGTTGGTTCCAAAAACAAGCTTCGTTATGTACAAGAATGTCATGTAAGATTATTTATACCAACTTTCAAATAAAACTATTAATATGAATTTATTACTTTGTTTATTAATAGTTTATTTAGATATATTATTTATTTATTATTTAAATTTGCTATTTACAGTTATTTATTTATTACACGTTTTTTTATATTTAGAATCATAGAGAGAGGGGAGAAGAGATAGAGGGTGAGAGAGAGAGACTGTAAAGATACAGTGCATCTATGTTCAATACAAGAGTTTAAATTATACGTATTTTGGAGCACTTTTAATAACTGCACAATAAATAAGTAATGAAAAATGTTAAAAATACTTAAAATTAATGAATTAGAATGTATAAGAAACAAGTTATAATTTTATCAGCAACTTTCAAAATTTTATAATTTTTCACAATAAACAAAATAAAATAAAACAACTTGTTTTTACATACATACGTATCTATCTTACTGTTTTATTTCTTATTTATCTTTTATTATTCATTTCAATGTACATCAATTATTAAATAATTCTATTATTTATCTCTTTTGTTTGAAATTACAGAAATTTCGATTTTTTATATTCTTCCTAAATATTTTTTAATTTAAAAAAATAAATATTATTTTATTAAATGATGATGCCATTTTTACTATTTAGCCTATATTCTGTTTTACATGCTACGTAATAAAGTCTTATTTTAAGCAAATTATATACTGTGTGTGTGCGTAATTTTATTCTTATTCTGCAATTTATTTAATGATTATTTTCTAAATTTATATAATAATAAATACTTTAATTAAATACATCATAATCATAACAATCTAAATTATTAATTATAAAAAATTTATTTTAATCAATCACTTTTTTCAAAAACAATAAATTTCTGTATTTAATAATTTACTATCACAGCAAGCTCATTTTTATGAAATATTAAAATTAAAAAATATATACGAACAAACGATTGTTGTTATAAAACTTATTTGATTTCCACAAAATTTCATACAAAAATTTGTTATAAATATCCGTTTTCATTGTGAATCATATATATATATTTATGTATATTTATATAACTTTCACATATATTTTATATATTTATCCAATTAAGTCTTAATTCAAAAGAAATCAAAACTCAAATTCCTTTAACATATATTATAAATAAAGTCAACATCATTCTATGAAATGATTTGTAAAATCATAATTATATATCTAAAACTATGTATTAAAAATTATAATTATTTGTTATTGTCAATAATATATAAAAATCAACAAGATAAAATTTCAAAAATTTTATTAGATTCTAATATTAAGTAAACGTTTTTTTAATTAACTAAACAATTAAATTAACGTTTACATTCAAATGTTAGGTCACTTATTTTGGAATATTTTCCTTTTATGAAAAAATAATTTTTTTGGTTTAGTTAATAAATTATAATTATGAAATAAAATAATAGATACGATAAAATTATATTTTATTTAAAACATTGATGATATTTGGTATATTCATATTTAGATAATCACATTTAGATAAATATCTAATGGGATTATTAAAACAGAAGTATGAAAAATTTTTTAATTTATAAAGTAATCAAAGTATTTAATAAAACCAAATAAATAGTGATTGAAATACCGAATTGAATAAAATCTTTTTACATAAAAAGTAAGCCATATGTAATATCAAAATCTTTTTAATAAATATTAAACTAATACGATAATGACTTTAAATAATGTTGTTAACATCATATTACGAAAGATATTAAAATGACATGCCATAATAAAATTATACTATTCGTCATTGACTATTAATTTAAAAATTTTATCTATCTACTTTGTAATCATTTATATTAATATTACTAAACAACTTTAGTTAATTAGATAATGTTAACAATTTTATTTGTATTGTTGTATAATTCAAGTACGGACATTATTAAAAATAAATATTTTTAATTTATCATAAATTTATTATATAAATTAAGCAAGATATGAAATATTTATAAATACTTCTATACAAAATTTTAATATTTAATATTTAATTCTAATATTTTTAAATAAACGTAAATATTAATACTGTAAGTAGTTGATATAAACATTTTTATTCAATACTAACTTCATATTTGAAATAACTAACGGTAATTTATTCAAATTGATTAAATTAAGTTGTATTTTACTTGAATTTCTTTAAAATGAATATTAATAAAATTTTAGTTTTGTACATTTTGTATTATTTTTTCTCTTTGTAGTCAAGATTTTAAAAATGTTTTAATAAAATTTTACATATTAAATTAAATGTGAGCATTTGATATATATTTAAAGTACTGAATACAATTATATATCTGAAGTTCTGTATGCAATTATACAAAAACTTATACGTATTATCGATTAAATTCTTTGAAAATGTTTTAAATTTATAAATTAATATTAATTCATATTTTAATATGTTGATGTATAGAAAATAAATGTCTTAGTTAAAAATTGACATATAAAAGAGAACTATGTTTATCTCTTTCTCACTTCCTCGGTCCATCCACTCATTAATCTATTCTTAATTTTTCTACCTTCCATATTTATTGTTGAATAAAATATGATTTAATATATTAAAATTATTTTTAGTAGATGAACTTAGAGTTGCATAAACATTCTAAGAAATTACTGAAATTCTATGTAAAATAATCAACATTCTTCTTATATAAAATTCTCGTATTTTCATATACAATTTCATACATAATACATTATACAATTTTGTACTTTTTCAGACTATCTTATTGGTAATTCACAGCAGACAACTACAACATCGTTAGTTTGCAATGAAGACCCTCTCATCGTTGATTTGTTATAATTGTATTCTTTTTATAATATATATTTAATGTGTATTATATTTATTATTGACTGTTACGCTTGATAATACTAAATATTGAAAGATTTTTTGTATGTTATATCTAGATAATTGTAGCCTCTAATTTTTGACAGGAAACAAACAATATCTACACAAACACCATTAATTCTCAATCATTTATGACAACGATTTTTTATCAAACAAAGTCATAATATTTTAAATCATACTTAAGCAATAAACTAGATATTTGGTTTTGCTAAAAAAACCTATTAAATGTTAACATTTCTCTAATATATATGTATACATATGGATGTCACTTCCGTATACTCAATAAATAATTTATAAGATTACTAACAATTTTACCCAATGCAGTAGTAATTTAATCTAATTAGTGATTATAATAACAGTTTAATCAATCGTTGCATCTTATTAGAGCAAATAAATGTTTAAGATTTTGAGATTGTATGGAGTATCGTTAATAATAAAAAAGAGATGAACTTATATTTTTCATTTACTCCCAATTTTAGTAAACTCTGAAAAATAACTGAAAAATCCATCAATTTTTATTAAAATTATTATTAAATAATAAATAGCTATAAAATGAACTTCCTTTGATATATAATATTGATATCTGCCTGCTTTTGAAACAGTATTATGGTTCCAGCTGTCTTGGTCTTTTATCTCGAGCACAACTACATTAAAAATATATATAAAAATGTTAAAATAAAAAAATCAATGAAAAATATTAATTGAAAAACTAAATACATAATTATTTTAAGGTCATTGAACCATTAAATATTTGCATTCAAATATTTAACTTTAAAAATAACTTCTTGTTTGTATCGTTAAGATTATCTTTAAAACTAATTTAAAACTAAAACTGATATGCGTGTATATGCGATCATTAAATAGGAACAAAATTCATAAGTAATTTATTTAATAACATAAAAATAAATATTTAATTTTACAAATGGTATCTTATTATTCCAGCTTTACAATATTTATATCTTATTTTACAGTTTTATAACCAAAAGTATACCATTCTTTATAAATTTTAATAAACAGGGTAAAACAAGAAAAAATCGCTTAATCTTGTTTTCACATTATTAAAATATTATTTCTACTTTTATTATAAATATATATTTTTTGTATTTAATCTTAATATTGTAGATAATTTTTAAAATATTAAACTTAATCATAAAAATAAAACGGTATATTCTATTAAAGACAATTTATCAACATTTCATAAAGTTGAATGATGTGTTAGTGAAAGTAAAGAATGGATGTCTAAATCATTACTTATCACATAAATTGAATAATATATTTATCTATGCATCCTACAAATGATATATCATATTTCAACCCTATTCTGGATAGAAAAAAAAATACATTCATTACATATTATAAACACGATATTTTTTGCTATAAAAGAGAATAATAAAGTAATGGCAAGTGGAAGTAAACACAAGCTATTATGCAGAATTTTGTTTCATAATCTAAAAGAACTTTAAATGTTACAGCAGTTGTATGTAATTTATCAACTTTAAAAATATTAGTATATAACCAATAGTAAAGTATTATATATATATTAAATGTATATATTAAATACAAAATTATTTTGATGAAAAAAATATTAAAAATACCTAGTGTTACTTAATAATATAACTATTGAAATTGTATACATATATACGATTATTTACTATTTTCAAAATAATTAAATTTTAATACATTTAAAATAAATGTTATTGATTGACAAAATTCATGAGTATTTATATTCCTGAATAGACTCGACTAATAATTTGGTTCTACAAATATTTTCGAAGATTTTTTATGTAAGCTTTTTTTCAATCATTCTATATTTTATAGATCCTTTTATTTTGTTCCTTAAACTTTTTTCTATTGTTTTGCATTGCTTACTTTTAACTCACTTTTCATTCTTTTCATTCATTTGCTACTAAACTTTTTTAGATACATTTTTGCTCCCTAGATTATGCTATTATTTATATTATACAGTTTTTTAGTTGATTGGCTTTGACTTTAATTCTCACTACAATTTTAATATAAATGCTATCTTTATGAGAATCTTTATAAAGTATATAAAGTATTTCTTAAACTTTTTAGCATTTTCTTATTGTCATTTCAGAGTAGAACAAATTATGTAAAACAATCGATTAATTTTAATTACCAATATTAGTTATTTTTAATTTGATTTCAAATTAATGCATAAAATAATTGATACAATTTTTTAAAGTATAAAAATAATTGGTATTACATATAAAAACATTAGAATAAAAAATATAATAAAATAAATAAAATATTTTTTTAAATACATATTTTGCGAGTATTCATCATATTGTTATAATTACACTTGGAGGTTAAGATCAAATGTGAAAAATTTTCTTTTTATATGATTTAAAATTCACATATAACAATTTATGCAAAAATTTTTCATTTTAACTTATATTAAGTAATTAAATATATAAAAAATGCATTTACTTATCGCACAATAAACTAATAAAATACAGAATATGTGGAAGAGTCTTAGTTAATTATAACAAATAATAATATTAATTTCAGTACAGCAGATCATATTACAATAAATACATAAAAGATTAAAAATTATCACTTTTTAAATAAAAAATTTTATTAAGAATATTGTAATCAATGAAAGAAATTGTATGATGGAAAAGAAAAGAAAAATTTTGTCTACACAAAACATATTATCTGTAAACCTATGAAAAATTAAGGAATAATCTGACAACATTTAATATGTTTAATAACAAATATTTTTATATACCTATAAAATATTTTAATTTATTAATTATACATATGTATCACATATTAAAATAAATATTATTTATCACATATAAAGTTAAATTTATTATAAATATATTTAGATAAAACTATATCTATACTTAAACTGAATACGCAACATTTAAAAGATATTATTTAGTTGAAAAAATTGAACTTTAACAAAAAACAAATTATCATTTTTCTATTTAAAATTTAAAAAGTTTACAACAATAATTACCATTTATTTAAAATAGCACTTTTACATTGATCATTTAGTTAATTATATATTACCAACACAATTAGAAATAAATTTTTAATACTTTTAAAAAATATTATTCCTAAAATTGATTAAAGTTTATATGATTTAAATATTTTGAATCAATTATTTTGCTCTATAATATTTTGTAAATTTATTTAATATAATCAAAGTAAAATTTTTTTTTATTCAAAATAATTTATAAAAATGAAAAATATTTATTTAAAATGATTAAGAAAGGTCTTGGGATGTATTTTAAATAGGTATAAAACATAAAAATCATATTAGTAAATAAGTTCAAAACTGAATATCATCTATAATTTTGCAATTTTAAAGATCTTAAATTATCTAATAATGAATTATTTTATAGTCCATAATTTTTTATTTAAATTTCAGGCGTTTTTCCAACAACTTATAATGTCGAAAATATAAGGTGAGCTTAAATTTTTATAATTTTTATTCTATAAATTCGGATAGCAAAATCTCGAATAATTCAATCTTTTGAAAGCAAATAGAAATCATTTGATCATTATTTTGTATTCTACTTTATATATTTATCATTTAGACTAAATAATAAAGAGAATAATACCACGATTGCAAGATAAAAAGACAAAATTAATAAAAACAAGTTTTAAACAAAATGCATAAAAAAATACTCGATTATGTAAAAAAAGTAAATATAAAATACGTATTAAGTTTGTAATATATAAAATAAATACATTAAAAGAAATTGAAAATTTATAATTCATATAATTTGCTTAAATATATTCAATATCTTTATAATCCATAAGAAATATTATTGCGCAATTTCAAGGGAAAAATTATATTACGAATATTTAATCAATAACTATGTTATTATTATTATTTGAACGTGTAAACATTTGGGCAAATGTTTATTAAAAATAGCAAAAAGGTTTTAAATGATTTTATATGTTAACATATAATATAAAAATATGATAAAATATAATTTATTATTCAATTTAATCTTATTTAGACAACAAAAATCAGGCACATACGAGGTTACAGCTCTATGCTTTATTAAATTCCCATTGTCACGTTTCTTTATCATCTATTCCTCATTTTTTATTTTTTATTTTTTAGCTTTAGTTATCTATGAAGATTAAAATAAATTTTCTCTGGATTCTAATTATAGAGTGATCTATAATCCTAATATCATTGTCTTTATTTGAATTATTTCAGAGCATTTTCATCACTGTAATATGAGAAACTTAGAAAAATTATTAGTGTCATTTCATCGAATTTAACGACATTCCAGTCAGTAAGTACAACCATAATGGCACAACAGCAACAAATACAGCATCAGATACAACAAACTCGAACCGGTGAGTGCAATATACTACCTAGATTAATCGATCATCTGCATTCGACATTGGAACTCTGGTGCTCAAATGACAACAGCGACGAGCAATTACTGTTTGAAGACTCTAGCGCCAACTCTAAAGAAAACTTCAGATTATGGATTAACCAATTTGACAGTACTTCAATAAAAATCGAACAAAAATCAAACATTAATATCAATTTCGTCGAGAATATTTTACTGGCTGATATCCATAGAGGGCTTCATACTCTTCAGGATTTGCTTAAACGAGTTGATATTTGTACATTGACGAAATACAATGCTACTTTAAACCCTCAAAGTAAATTGTATTTAATACGTCTCATTTCGAATCTGTTAAGAAAACTCAAGATACCAGAGAATGCGAATTTGAAACTAAGTGAATCAGAAAGTAAGTTTTACATTGGTTTAGGGCATAATGAAAACGATAGGTACATAATCAATGTCTTTCCACAGAAAATAAATCAAACGGTAAGACAATGGTTGTCTGAGAAACCTATGAATTTAAAGAAATCGTCGGTTAAAATGGAATTTGAAAAAAAAAAAAAAATAGCGGATGCAGAATTTAATTCAATTGCTGAATTTAATAAAGTGGCTAATCAAACGTTATTAGATAAATCTCTTAATAAGACATTGATAACCGATGATAAAAATACTGTAAATGATATGTGCATTGAAGATATAAATAAACAACAATTACATGAAAAAAAAAATAACTGTGATTTACAAAAGAGGTATAAGAAAACGTACGATTCACTGGGAAGTGTTGTAATGTCACCAAGGAGATTCAATAGTCTATACAAAGACAAAGACGACATTGTTGTAAAGGTTCAAAAGAAAAATGTATCCCACTATCATCAACTCACTACACCTACAAGGTATAATAAAATTATAGCAAAGAAATCAAAAATAAAAAGAGCTAACACAATTGATATACCAAATTTCGTACAAATAAAAAGCAGAAATTCCGATCAAATTACAAATGGTTACTTTGCATTAAAACGACCAATCGATGTTGGTGATAAAATAATTAACGGTTATAAAAAAGTCATACCATTTTTTAAGCCCAAAACTGAAAACGATCGGAAATTTTTAGCTTTAATAAACAAGAACACAGATACTATTAAAATTAATTCCATCAGTCCTTTTAAATGTTTTAATTATCATTCGGAAGTTTTAATGGCGGATAAAACTTGGAGTGATCGTTTTTTGAATATTAAAACTAATTTTGATAAGCTGCAAAAAGATGAAACCACTGAACTGAAAAAACCTGATGAACTTAGCATACGAAAGAAATTTGAAAATATAAAAAATATTAATTCCGAAAAAGATAAATTAATAATAGGATCTGCCAAAGAATTACATGAAATAACAAAACAAAAACAAAATAGTTTTACTCATGCCCCAACTTCTTTCTTTCAAAAAATTGACAAGCCTTCATCAGAAATCAAAGCTGTACCATTATTACTAAAATCAAGATACACTCCAAAAAATAATATGTTGGAAGATAAATTAAAAATGTTTGATCAAGATACATCTAAAAGTTATGTGGATAATAATAACACATATTTGCAATCGCAGATCAAGATTAAATTCAATAAATCATTCGAAAACAGATTTCATAATTCTCATTCGATAAAAAATGATTATTTAAGTTGCTATCCATTTGGTAAACAACGTAAAGCTTTTGATAATGAAAGAAAAGATTTATTTAATGAAAAATCTAATATTAAATCTACAAAATTTAAATTGTTATTCAATTTCAACAAAAATTTGGAAAAATCTGAAATGAAGAAAGAAAAACCTAAAATACCCTATCCAAAAACAGATGATTATTTTTTGCACTCTAGTGTAGATAAAAAAATTGATTTTTTAAACCAATATTCATATTGTAATTCGGTTGAAAGTAATCCAATAAATACCTATCAAAATACAATTAATCAAGAACGTTTACAAAATTATATAAAACCAAAAAAATTTACAAAAAAACATGACATTTTAAGTAAAAATGTTGCAGATCAAACCATGAATGAATCCATTAATAAAAAACTTTCTAAAAGTGAATTTAAAACATCGACTGAAAATTTATTTGAAAATGATCCAAAAATGCAATCAAGAAAATTACATAATGTTTCCATTCAAATAAGTCCAAATGTAAGTTCGATAATGCAGTATACAAATCCAAATTATACTCAAAACTTAACAAATTCAAACAATATTTTACCAACGTCAAATATACATAAAATGTATGACCATCAATCATTATTATCAGAAATTACAAATATTCCAAATAGTTCTACTCATCAATATATAGATATACCTAGTCATTCAGTTCTTTTAAATTATAATAATTCAAATAATAACTACCGTGAATCAAATAATTCTATATATAAAAAAATACCTTATCATCAACAATCTTATAGTAATCTTATGGTAACTGATGCTTTGTCTTCTCGTTGTTCGATGAAGCAATTACATTTTAAAATGTCTAAGAAATTATATAATGAATTTAATAAATTACCAGAGAAACAAATAGCCAAACATTATTTTATTCAAAATGATAGTAAATTGAATAACGCAATGAATAATACTGTAAGTATATCTTGCAATAATGCGAAGGTATATCATGAATTAATTCCATCTAAATCAACAATATCTGTTTCTAATGATAAACAGATGTCTGATTTAACTAAAAAAAATATTCAAAATCGAATTAGTAGTTCCGATGGAATTATCACACATTGTACATGCGCTGTAGCTACAGTATCATCATCGATGTTGAAAAGTCCTGAACAAACTTCACAAATTCAATCACAACAAAATTCATTACCACCAAAAAATGAATTTCTATTACAAAAAACTAAAAAAAAAATTACTTGTAATACCACTTTCAATGAAATTCAAGATAATGTGTTACAACAAAATCAAACTCAATATAAGCAACAAACTAATAATAAAATTATACCTCGACAATTACCAAAAGAACTTGTTCATGAAATAAAACGATCTTCTGTTAATCAAATATGCTACAATGATATTCATCCTGAACAATTGTGTGTATCTAATGCCAAAAATAAAGCTCAAGAAAAAATTTATTTATTTGAAGATAAAAGTCAACAAATTTTTCAACAATTAAATATATCACCTAAAATAAATATGGTGAATTCTACGTCAGAACAGTGCAATCAATATTTACCGATTAGGAATAAAATGCGTCCAACCGATTCTAGTGGGAAATATTTAATGTCTTGTGCTAATAAATCTACAAAAAATATCGTTTTATCGAAATCTCAATCATGGCACCAATTAGGGATTGCTAAAAATACTGGAAATTTACGACTTCCTCGGTCTTTAAATAGTATTCAACTAAGACCGCCTAAATCGAAGACTTCATTTGCTCTAAAATTATCGAAACAATTCGAGGCATCATCAATGTCTGATAATATGCGTAAAATGGAAGAAAAAATTCAAAGATACTTCCAAGATTCCATAAGTAATTCACGTGCTAATGAATTAAAACAGATAAACGGACAAGGATCTAAGAGCAAGTACAATATTCAGTTTAAAAACAATATATATAGCTTATCAAGAAGTCACACGATGCCACGTTTGAATGATGAAAAACTTTTTGATGACAACACTAATATCGACAAGATTTTCGATAAAATTTTCCAAGAAGCAACACGTTCTGATAAACGATATTGAAGCACAGTGATTAATTTCATGAACAATAACGCTCAAAATTCCTCTTGTAATATGTATAATGTATAATAAAACATAGATGTTTAATTCGCGAGTGATATATTTGTATAAGATAAAACTAAACACTATATATTACGAGTATACAAGTCAGTGTTAAAATATACCAAGAACAGCAGTCCAATATTCATAATTGCATAAAACAATGTGCAAAAGTTTTTTGACGAATATTACTAGATGACAATGTTTGAATATTGCATTATATGAACAAATATATTTGGCAAAATTACGTGAAAACACTTGATATAGTTTATTTTATAGACAAACGGCAAAAATGCGAATTTTTTACGTTTGTCTGATGCGTGTTTCCAAAGCTTATGTTAGAGACAGTCCAGATAAAAAGTAATTTAGTTTATTTGACATAATTATAAGAATTGAAAATAACAATTATATAAAAGTACTATTCTACAATTTAATACAAAAAACTAAAATACAAAATATATATTCACAATTAATTACACACGATATCATCATATATTTTTAAAATATTAAATTTACTTCACATTAAATTAATAACATATATGTTAATACACTCAAAATAATACTCATAATATGATGCACTTTTGAATGAAGATGAAACATCAGAATAAAGCATCGCAAAGCAATAAAAAATTAATTTATTGATTGATTTAATTTAAGTTAACAATATTGTATTATCGCTACATATACATAATATAATCTAATATATTATATATTTACCTTTTATAAGTATACAAAATATACACAAAATATACACATAATTATTTTTTTATACTTTGTTATATAATATTTCCAAATTGAAATTATCTATATAATTTATTCGATAAAATTAATTGCAATAAACATAACTACTAATAAATATGTTTTTTATTATACTTACCATTCTCGATACTCAGCGTATAAAAATTATAAATAGAAAATAATTGAATGTTATAATAGACCTAATAAAAACGTTCATATGTAAATAGGAAAATCATTTTATTTCATAATTTATATATTTGTATTACTAAATATCTTTTAAATTTACATTATTTGTTTGTTTTATCAATTGTTTTCAAAATTAATTTGTATATTCAACATTAAAGAAACTTCGTTATTAAAATTTTAAAAGCTCAATAATCTTACGAATACCTATAGAAAATATGTTAAAAATGAAAAAAAAAATTAAAATAAAACTAAAAAATAATTAATAGTTATGAAATCTATGATTTTTTCAAGGCTCAGATTCATACCAACCTTTTTACTATATACTCAATAACTGAGCATATTTTCCAGCGTATTATTTATAATATTTTTAAAAATATGTAATTAAAATTATAATTTACATTAGTCTTAGAAATGAATTTTTACAAATAAATATATATTTAATGTATTAAATTGAAAGAAAATCATTTATAACTTATATTTACTATAAGCTAACTTCTGTTGTGTATTTCAAATTTGCATATATTAGTAATAATTTTATAAAACATTGAGATATAATAAATATGTTAAAAACATTCACATATGTTAAAAACATAGTTGCTAAATTTATTGTTTTAATCCTTTCTTGCATTATAGACAAATATAACTAAATTGTTTTTTAATGTAAAGCTTATTAATAATAACAGAATAATGAATTTATCATTATAATAAAGAAATCTGTGTCATTTATAAAATTTTGTCAATTAGATCAACAGAATAGTCTATTTTATTCTTATGGTAATTAAGTTCAAAATATAATATAAAAATATTTATAATATAATGGTTCGAATTAAGTATAGAAATTTTTGAAAAACCTATTATTCACTGATCTTAAATTATACGAACATTATTGCAAAGTAAAATAAAACTTTACTTGATTTTAACATATTATATTGTATAGTATTTATTATATTATACATAATTAAAAATATTCTTATTACTGCTTGATGAACTAATTTAAGTGATAGTTAAAATATTTATATTTTTTTTATTTTTAATTATCCTCAAAATGCTAATATATTAATTAATGCATTTTCTTATATGATTTTCAAAATCCATTTTTAATATGTAAAAAATTACAAATTATATCACGGTTAATAATGTGAACATTACATGTAGCAAAAAATCAATTATTTTTCTAACGATATTATTAAATTTATGGCATTATTAAAATTTTGAATACACAATAAATAAAATTTTAATAAACAGAATTGACAAATTTTTAATCTTGAAATAATGACAACTTTAATGCCCCAATTTAGTGCTCTGAAACTACCGAGAAAAGAATTTTTGTTGAAATGTAACGATTCATGTCCAAAACAACGTTACAATTACGAATACACATTCAACAATTTCTGTATGATGTTGAATGATGTTTAATACGAAAAGATTATATATTAAAATACTAAATAAAAAAGGCATATTACTATATATATACTTTCTAACGTATATATTTTAACTGTTACAAAATTAATAAATGTAGTAATTAGTAATTTCAATATACGTAATCGATTACATTTTTTTTTCTTATATCAACAAACTTAATTATTTTTTCAGAATATACATTAGATAATTTTTCAAGAAGCTAAAATAACGTTGCTATGATCTACAATATTATACTCTCATTCATCATTTTCGGCCTTCTTAAATCATAAAATTTGAAAAACGAATTTTAAATTAGTATTTTAATAAGCCGAGTAAGCTTCAATTCTTCGTATTAAATTTATCGATTGTTAATTTTTTATAATTATATATTTAATTTAAATATATTTTTGTATATTCATTTATCATATACATACTACAGATTAATTTTAAATGGTGTATTATAAATATTGAATTATTATTGTATGATTTACTTTAAAAATTATAATATTAATATTTTGTTATAGTTATGCTTAACCATTTATGAAAATCGATTACATTATTCACCACTGTTATGTCAGTAATAAATAATATTGAAAGATATTTAAATGTGAAAAATAAAAATATTGACACTACATATCAATTTAAGAATAGTACATTAATACTTAAACAATATAATTGATAAGCTGAACTATATTACTAGAAGTAATGATTTTGTAAAATTTCATAAGATATCATAACGTGATTTTATAGAATAATTACTTAATTGATTCTGATTAATTATTTAAAGTAATTAAATAAACTATAATTAATTAACTATAATCCCAAACACAAATATTTAGTTTAACAAATAATTTCACTTGTATTCATATTATTTATTTTAGATCTAGATACTTTACTCTAAAATACTTCTGTAAACTTTATAATTCCTTCATTTATTGGATATTGCTATTTAGTATTAAGAAAAATGTTCTTGATATAAGATATTTTTAAACAATTGACTTATAAAGTAATTTATCTATTAGATAATAAAATCATACATTTAAATTAACATCCAAATATTAAAATTTACGTTAAGTATATTTTTAAATATGATAAAGCTCAAAAAAAATTCATAAGTTTTTCAGAAAAAGTAAAATATTTCAGAAGTATATTAATTTAATATGCAGTAACAAAAATTATAAAATTAAAAATAAATTAGATGTTTATAGATAAGCAAAAGTTAAAATCGTATTTATTAAATTGTTTACAACTGATAAAATTTGATACTGATTTAATGAAAAATATCTCTAATATATCATTACACTTTATTTTAAATATTAGCAAATGAAGTAAAATAAGAATTGATTTTAAAATATACATAACATAAAAATATTTGTATACATAAAAAATTACGTTTTTAATTTCATATTTAATTTATTTTTTACGTACTTTAATAATTTATAGAAGCAAAATTTTACATATAATTTTTTTTTCAAATGTATAGATTTTACACTAATTAAAATTTTGAACAAATTTTATTTTAGTGAGATAACTAGGATCACGCTGTTTAAGGTAGATGTGCTATTCTAATTTGAAATGTACATGCTCAATATATTTACAATTCATATACATGCTCATTTTATATATGCTCAATAAACTAACAATTAATTAATTAAAGATTCAGTTATGAATGCCAATGAATATAACAACTTATTAATTAATGGAAGTGCAAGAATACCTAATAGCAAAGGGATATTAATATGTAAATCTTTAAATAGAAACCTTGGTATAATAAATTTAATTTTTTTTAGTTAAAGTATTTAACTATTTTAGAAATAGTAATTAAAAAATGTTTTACCTTATTTATTATAAAAATTCTATACTTCCAATTAATACAAACATGTATAATTATTAGATTAAAATTTTAACGAGTAATTACAATATAGCAAAAATAGAAAAATTTTAATGCATTGAAACTAAAATCATAATTAAAACTAATATTTAGATAAGAACAAATTAAAATGAGCTTACATTTTAAGACATATAACTTTTAAAAATAAAACTTTATTAGTCATTATACAAAATTCTTCAGAAGATTTTAAATCAAGGTTTGTATAACTACAAAATCAATTAGTTTTATATCATATATTATTTATTTCAATATTAATAAAAAATTAATTCAATATGTATTAATAATACAGATTTAAATAATGAAAAATTCTGCATCAATGTCTATCTTCAAATGAAATATTGATATTACTTTTATCATTACCAAGCATGTCCTAAAAATGAGAATGAATTGCGTAAATAAATTATAATAAAATATTTGCAAAGTAAATTTATCCATTCATTTTCCATTTTCTATCAATTGAATTTCAATTTATATATCAATATTTTGTAATAAAAAATTACCTTAAGCACCTCAACAAGTGCCCTAGCTTCATCAAGCATTTCTTTGTAAATACAAATTTGATCGGTTAATATATGGTTTTCTGCTAATGCATCATGCAATGCAATACGTCTCCTTTCTGCCAAAAGTTCCCAATAATTTTCACTAGGACCAACTGTAATATATATATTTTCAATATTATTGAATTTATTTTATAAAAAAATTACATTTCTTACGTTTTGAAGAAAGGTCTTTATTGAAAATTTCAATTTGTTCATTAGATTCTGTTTGTACGTACTTATCATTAAGCATTTTACAATCATTTTGTAATTTTTTACACTCAATATTATGTTTATCAATGACTTTCTTACAGCTATCTCTTTTTACAAGCACAGTTTTATTGAAAATTTTATTAATATCTTCCTTCATCATATCAGATATTTCACTATGAAAAAAAAAATTAATAATAAATAATATAAGTAATTGGAAACTATAACTTCTTTAATATTTTACTTTTTAATTATTTGTTTGCTTGTACTCAAAGAGCGAAGATGCCTTCCAGCACCAACTAAATTCTCTTTATCTGTTGCTGCTGGTTGTAAAAGATGTAAAGATTTTCTTGCCTTTCTCTACAAAAAATTTGAAATAAAATTGTGTAGAATTCAATTACATTTTAGAAATATATAGTTTTTAAATTAACATCATTTATGTTCAATTTTTTGAACCATAATATAAGGTTTAATTACAAAAAATATTAATTTATTTGTATTCAAAGCTTTAACACTATGTAAGAAGTTAACCTCTGAATAATACCTCTGAAATAATTGTATGGTCAGTAACGATTTTCTTTGTTCCTCCAGATCTCATGATCCTGTAATTAATTAAAATGATAATCAATTGTTTAACTTTTCAAAAATTAATAGGATTTTTGTCATAAAAAATTAACCACTTTTCATTTATGAATTCAGAATCACAAATAAAAATTTTAACGGACAAATTTAAGTTATTTTCGAATACAATACTCAACGGTCATTCGTCAATTATTAATCGTTTTTATTGGAGAAATTTAAAAAATAGAAAATAAATATAAAAATAACGAAGAAATTTTGTGTCATGTACTTATTTATCTCTTAAAATAATGCCATCGATATTATATCCTTTTTTTTTAAGAATAACATTTGTTAATAATCATTATTAAACAAATTGAAAAGCAAAAAAGTATCTTATGTTATATATTATCAATTCGTGCAAGATAGTCCATAAATCATAATGATAAATTAAATGGTAAACTAAGAATTTATGCAACAGTTTAATATAAGAGATTACCTCCAGCAATTATAATGTAATTAATATGTATAAATAAGAAAAAAGTGACCTAATAAATTTTCAAACATGTTATTTCGTTATTTTATTAAATTCATATTTTTAAAATTAGTTTATGAATAAATCCAAATTTGGTAAATAAAAAAGTAAAATATTAAAATTAAATTCTACCTGTACTATATACTGAAAAAACCTATATAATTATAAATATAAATTATTAGTTATTTTTCAATAAAAAAGTAATAATATAAATGACATTTAACGATTGTCTTTTATTATTATCTAACTTTAACTATTTAATTTCATTTAGTGTAGTAATTAAATGGTGTCCAAAATCTTAATTTAATCAACTTAATAGTAAAGTTGAGAATATGTTAACAATTTCATGTTATCAATAAAAATAGTATAAATATTAATTAAACTTGAATAGTTACAAGAGAATCACATTTAATATATGAGTATTTAATGAGTAATATATTTCAGTTATTTTACTTTTAATTATACCTTACAGAATTTTCAAAAAGAAATAAATTAAAAAGAAAGAAAATATTTTAATACATATATATAAAATTGTATAATTAGTATAAATACTTAAAATCAACTGCTAAAAATAATACTTTTATCCATGTGTTTATAGCTGCAAAATTATTTGAATTCAATCAAATAGTAGACCATTAGGTTTTCAAGAAATGTTATTTTTATTATAATTCAACTAATTGTTTAAAAAAATTTATTTAAAATATATAAAAATACAAATAAAAGACATAAAAGTTAAATAAATTTAATAGAATAATAAATTAATTTTTATTTTTATAAAGTGAACAAATTAAGTATATTTACTATAATAGTATAAGTTTTTATTACCAAAATATATATATGTATATATAAAACGACTATATTCAATATATTTTAATTATATGTTAAAAAACAAACAATTTATGTATTATTTAAAAAAATATAAATTAGTATATTATTCTATATTTCTCAATAAAAAAGTTAATTAATATGAATTAAAATTATATTATTTAATTACATTATTCACTAAATTTTTATTTGATTATAACTAAAAATTCATTTATTGATTTATATTTGTTATTCAAACAATGAAATAATTAATATTTCAACTTATACTTAATAATATTTAAAATATAGTATTTTTTATTTAATAAAACCTATCAATCGCTTTGTTATAAATGGTAGTGCGTATTTACAACATATTTATATATTGAACTCACATAGCTGATGTTTATAACCATTAATAATTTACATCGCTAAACGAAGTCATTACGTATAATTGGCAGCGTTTTAATTTGATATGTAAACAAGATTCGTACCTATGTATATTTACGAAATTTTGGTACTTGGAAGATTGATATGTAAAACATATTAAAAATATTCAATAAAAATACTTTTCATATAGAAGTATATATATCTATAGATACTTAGATCATAAAATTTACTGAATTCTTTTGTAATTTTAATCAAAAATAAATTTAGCTTTAAAGAGATAGTATGTTTTTATTTTTTTGAATAATGGAACGACAGAACTTATCACTAATGGCATACTATGTACTTATTTTCACATATCAGGTGCATAACAATATTGTGCAGTTCAACGCATTGAATGGTGTAGTAGAAGGTTTATTAAAGCATATGAATTAATACTTTTATTAACCTTTTATCTTTACAGCAATCTAAGTATTTAATAAATAAATTATTCAGATTGGAGAATTATAACCAACATATTTTTATATATTATGACTTATAACTTATAAAATATATTTTGTAAATGTAGGAAAATCCGCTAGGTTCGTAATCATCAAATCTAATTGGTTTATTGATTCTAACGACTGTCTACATTCCATCTCCATTTATTTTATACAAAACATTTATATTAACCTACATTATAATTTATATAAATCATGTTAAAACAATATAATATTTATAACAAATAATTATTGTTAAAACTATAAATAAATAATGGAAACTGTACCAAAAGATTTACGAGGTTTAAGAGCATGTTTAGTATGTTCATTAATTAAGGTATGTAGAATATTAATGATATTAAATTTTTAAAATATTGTATTTTAACTATATTTTTAATAAAAAATTTCATAACATTAAGTATTAACTATTTTTATTATCAGACATTTGATCAATTTGAATTTGATGGTTGTGAAAATTGCGATGAATTCCTAAGAATGAAAAATAACAAGGATAATGTTTTTGATTGTACAAGTTCCAATTTTGATGGGTATGCTTAATTATATAAAAATTAAACTAAATAAATTAACAAATCATATATAAACATAGAATAAGAATAAATTTAATTTAAATAATTTGAATAATAAAATTAATTTTGAAGTTGTATTAAATATATGCACATATATTCTCAATATATTTTAATACAAATTTTATAAAAATATAAGAACTAATTTATTTAATTTTCTATTGCCTATGTTTGATATAATTGACAATTTAATAGTATTATTTACAATTATAAAAAACTTTAAAATACATTTATTTATAATACAATCATTATAGAATGATAGCTGTCATGAGTCCAGAAGATAGTTGGGTATGCAAGTGGCAACGGATTAGTAAGTTAAAAAATGATAATATATATAGAATGGTATATTTTATTCATATAACTAAACAGTTTATAATTTTTTAATATTTGAAAGCTTGTTGAAACTTTCTAGTCATTACAATAAAATTCACTTATTAAAATAATTACAAAAATTTTATTTTCTATTTTAGATCGTTTTGCCAAAGGTGTTTATGCTATATCAGTATCAGGACGATTACCAGCTGGTGTTATCAGAGAAATGAAGAGCAGGGGAATAGTATACAGACCACGTGATACAAGTCAACGATAAAATTTCTAGTAATTAAAATATACATTAAGATACATCTAATTCATGAATTTTATAACTGTTATAAACAACATAGTTTTAATTAATATTCAATTTCATATTAAAAGAAATTGATAATAATAAACTTACATAATATTCAATGTTTTAAATTCATTTCTTGTAAGTATTAAAAACATTTATATACAAATTGTAATGTTATATATAAATATAAACTAATCAATTTATGTTTATCCAGAAATTAATATATCTATATCTATTTACTTGTCATTTAGAATATTTACTTTATATTAACACAAAAATTATAAATGATTTACATTGTAAGAAATAGTAGATTACAAATATGGCAGTGGATATTGAAGTACAGGTAAATTATTATTTACAATATTTAACCATAAATTTGCACAAGTTATATGATAATTATTTTTATTAGATATAACTCTCCCAGTAGTTATTATAGTTAAACATAGTGCACAAACTATACCATCTTCTTGATGCGCAGGCCAAGATGGTAATTCTGTAACAATCTAAACATAAAATAGTTAATATATAATTTAATGATTATTTACAAAATACTTATTTTAAATTACTGGTATATTTAAATAAAACGGTTCCATTTCAGACCATATTTGATCAATATTCATTAATAAATCATTAAAACCGATTATATTAATATCAATTTCTTTGCATGAGAAATTAATCCTTCTACAAATGGCTGCTACTTCAGCTAAATCTAAATTTAAAATTACATATCATAAACAATTAAATAATATTTAATATGCATTAATTGTTTAGTATTATTTTATAAAAAATAAAACTTACTGCAGAGAAAATTATATCCTTGTGCAGATAATAAAACTTCTTTTAAAATTATTTTAGATCTTATATTTGTAAATATGTTAGCTGCAACTTGTAATAATACGATACAACTTTCCATATAATGCTTCCATTTCCAATAAATCATCTAAACATTGAAATGCATTATATTTTAATAATTTTTAATTACACGATATAAATTTAAAGTATAAAAATAGATTTTTATTTGTACATTTTTTATTTGTTCTTCATACTCTGAACCCATTTGTAAAAATGACTTTGAATCTAAGCTAGACATAGATTCAGAGTGAGTACAAATTGTTGATGCTACATGATCTAATTCTATATTATTGACGAATAAAGAATCTTTTTGAACAATTTGCTCTACACAAAAAATTAATAAAGTTAAAAATTAAATCATAAATAATACCTTAGCTCACTTTCATTACCTGTTATATCATCTTTTTTTTTATTATATTGATCTGTCATATCTTCAAAGGTAAGTACATTAAAACCATCTGTAATTTCTTGAATTAATGAAGAATTACACTTATTAGTTATACCTATTAAATCTTCTTGATTAAAATCAAAAACACCCAATAGATCTATTGAATTAACTGTATTAGAACTATTAATTAATGATATAGGTTCCACATTTTCTGCAGAGACAAATTCTCCAAAGTCATCTAAATAAGTAGGTGGCTTTTCATTTGATTTTGGAAAATTTGAAGTTTCATCAACTATCATCCTTAATGCACTATACTTATCTTCAGTAGGTTGTAAAATCATTAAATCTTGCTTTATCCCTTCTTTTAATTCTTTTAATGGTGTACTAATGGTGTAAACTGTATCAATATTATTGGAACAAGTAGATATTGATTCTAAACCAATTTTATTTAAAACTACATTTTCTGTATTACTTATAAAATTCTTTGTAATTGGCTTAATCATTTTAAAATGATCATTATTTCTTATTGCTGTATCCTTAAGTATAACTGTTTTTTCTTGATTTTTTAGAATGCCATTTGGAAAATATAGTGATAAATGCTTATTAGATTCTATTTCTTTATTACACAATGTTGAATTAAAAGTTGTTAAATTATGTGTTTGATTATTTTTATTACTCTTATTTACACTAAATTTTTTTATTTTATCATTTAATTTTTTAACTCCAAGATTATGATTAGCAAGTCTACTTCCAATTGCAGATCCTTGTTTTAAATCTGGACCACTTTGAAAATCACAAAAATCATCGCTAGAATCTGTATTAAAATTTAATAATTGATGCCTAACATCTGACTGATTATAAAAATTTTGATATCCATAAATTGTATCTGTATTATATGAATATGAATGCCCAGAAGAAAACTTAATATCTTTCATATTATTTGAATAATTTTGCTCGTAAGGCAATACATCAATATTGGAAGATAAATTATTTGGTTTAATTACATTTCCATTATTCTTATTTGTAAAAGAAAAATTTATAGATGCTTCAAATGAAGATACAAGACTTTGCATTTCGTTTTTTTGTGTATTTACATCAAAAAGTGATAAGTTTAAAGTTGGCATTGGTGGATTACGAATATAACATAAAACTTCTAAACTACTAAAAGGATAGGATGCTTGAGCCAGGGCAACTAATGCAAGAACGACATAAAGTTCTTGTTCTGTTAATTGTCCGGCGTATTTTTGATTTGCTAAACTCCAAATATAACCAAGAACTTCTGTAGACAATTGACTAGTTAGTAATAAAGGAAAAATTTTATTTGTATCCACAAGTGCTTCGCCATGTCTTGTATCAGTTCTACAACAATCATCTTGAACAGTTTCCCATATTCTCTTGTATAAAGGGGATAAAATATTAGAATTTGGCCAAAGCCATCCTGGTAACTGCGACATTTTTTATCACTTAATATGTGATTTGCTCTTGATTCACCCTTTTTATTTAATAAAATTAAACTTTAATTAAATTTACGTTATAATAAATTACATTATTTTTTTTATTAATTATTACAAAAGTTTTTGTTGAAATTACAGTATTTATAATTATAATTTAATTATTTCTGACAGTTTTTAATTAAAAAATTGACTTTCATAAATTTTTACCATAAATTTACGTACTGTAACGGCATCTAATTTTTTTACTAACAATTCTACATCTTAAAACTGGTGCAAGCTATTGCCAAACCTCCATTTTAACTTCGACTCAAAGCTCGATTTTAGCGCCACATCAACCCAGCGGACAATAAAAAAAATTGTGAAGACGCTCCTAATGTTATATGATTTATGAATTAACACAAATAACAATTAAACATCTCAAAATAGTAAGCCTATAAAGATTTAATAATTATTATACTTTTAAAGAAAACATTTAATACGAAATTATATAATTCTAACAATTTTATAGAACAACAAAAGAGTAAAAATGCCAACAGATTTTTATATTCGATATTATGTTGGCCACAAGGGAAAATTTGGTCATGAGTTTTTAGAATTTGAATTTAGGCCTGATGGTAAATTAAGGTATGCGAACAATTCTAATTATAAAAATGATACAATGATTCGTAAGGAAGCTTATGTTCACCAATGTGTTATGGAAGAATTAAAACGAATAATTGAAGATTCTGAAATTATGCAAGAAGATGATTCATTGTGGCCTCAACCTGATAGAGTTGGTCGCCAAGAATTAGAAATTGTTATAGGAGATGAACATATATCATTTACGACATCAAAAACTGGATCTCTAGTAGATGTCAATCAATCAAGAGATCCGGAAGGATTACGATGTTTTTACTTTCTTGTTCAAGATTTAAAATGTTTTGTATTTTCTTTAATTGGATTACATTTCAAAATTAAACCTATATAAATTATTTCATTTTTGAGTACTTAAATAATGTACCTTGTATAATTTCAATATAAATTATGTAATTAATATGATTTTATAAATTTAGGGAAATAAATTAAATATAAATAAGTACGTTTATTTCATTTTCATTTTATAAAGTTGTCGATATTTAAAAATATCAATACCTGAATATTTACCATATTATTTATTTAAAAAATTTATTTGTATAAATATTTTAGTTTTATTTTGTAAATGGAATATTAATCTTTTATTTATCTTGTAATTTTAATTGCATTTTATTTATGAATATTAAGATAAAATATAGAGAGAAACAAATTTATATTTTCATTTATTTTCCATACTGTAGATGCATAATATAAAATATTTAAAAATAATTAAACGAAAAATTTTGAAAAAAAATTGTCTAAAATATGTAATTATTTTAATATAATTTACATAATCCATATTACAGTATAATTGTTTATTTTATCAAAACAATTAAAAATTTTAAAGTAATTTTATAGTAATATAGAAAAATAATTGCTTGCTTAAGATGAAATATCTTAATAATGTATTGTAATTATAGATTCCAATATCAGTGACTGGAATCTTTGCTCATGAGGCAATTAAGGAAAATGATATTGAATGTACAATTAAATGAAGTATTCTAATAAGAAATATATATATTGCACACGTGTGCCTGTGTCACATAAATTTTAATAAATTTATGTATTGAATTTTAATATATTATATACATTACGTCTCTATTCCAATATTCAAAAAGAATGTTTATTAACTATGGCATTACAGGATATTGTTTATACACGCAATATAAATTCCAAATTATATAAAATTTTAAATAATACCAAAAGTATAATATAATTTTTTTAAATATTTGAGTTCAACATTTTCAAAATTATTAAATTATAAAATATATTTAAAAGTATACTTTTCATTAGTTTAAGATTATTCAAAAGAAAATCATTTTAATTTAGCCAATATCAATAAATTGTGACTGTATTTTGAAAAGTTAAATACAAACTGAAATTTTTACAAAACTAGATTTTAGGTTTTTCTGATATATATATAAATTAATATAGATATAAAAAATAAGTGTCAATAATAATTAAAAAAAATGTAAATGTAGTAATAGTAAAATTAACTGAAACGAATTAATATATAGTTATTATTACTTTTTCATGTTTAAATTATTGCAGAAATTGATGATACGGTTAACCCAGCTCAATCACAAATCATAATAGTAATCTGATCAATCTCCCTAAAATCAAGATTCATGAATTAGAATTAACAAGATATCAAGCCATCAATAACTGCGAATATTAGAAATATATTTACATATCATAGAAATTAATATAATGTAATAGAATATAGACCCAAACCCCCTATAAAACTGATATATTTTACATTTCTGTTTATAAAAGCATAAAGATAAAAATAATGAATATTTTATTTATGTAAAATATATTAGAAATTATTTATTTCTATTATAAACATTACGTTTTTAGCAATAAAATCAGTCAAAATGAACTTCTTCAAGGATAAGTTACATACACTATTATCAAAGTAGAAATTTAACACATCCTTTATGTTCCTACATTATTGTAATTATATGTATCTAAATCATTATAATATTAGTAGAAATTTATTATTTCTTGTATTCTCTCGTCTTTCTATTCAATATATAAATATATATTTGAAACAATGATTAAAAAAAATTAACATTACAGTTTCGTATTATATTACAAATTTTTATTTTATATATTATTATATAAATTTACAAATAAATTATATGGAGACACAATTTAGTAGAAGCATATTTAATGTAAGGTTTTTTTGTAATTTTACAAAATATATATAAAAAACATGATATTGATAAAAAATCTTATAGATCCAAAAAATAATAACGTAGAATGGAAAAAAAGCAAATTAATATTTTGTATTAATAAAAAGAATAAGGGGAAGTTTGTATACAAGAAATTTAATACAGATGTAATGAATTCAAAGTAAAAGAATATTGATAAATAAAGGAGTGGTTGACAATATATAAGAAGAAAATTTTAATACATATATTGAGATAATAATGAAATATGAAATTGACTTATAATAAATTATTACAATTATATTATTACAATATTATTACATTGTTACAATAATAAAGAGACAAATCAGAAGGACATCATGAAAAACACAAAAAATCTATTTAGTCATTTAACCATTACAGAAAATAATATAATAAATTTATATTCCACAAACTCAAGAATGCTTACATTTACTATTAAACAATAATGTCAGAATTATCTTTCATTAGGAATTTCCTTACTTAACTAAAATTTGTAAAACGTTAAAACTAACAACAAATTTTTATCAATGTCAAATCCAAGTATTTTTAATATAAAATAAAGCTTATAAGTAAAATGTTTACAGTAAAGATATCTTTATATATTATTTTAATTACACTTTTATACCTTATTTAAATAAAAATTGAAAGGAATTTAAAAAAAAAATAAAAGCGAACCATTATTATTTATTATTTATTTAATTATTTTAGTTTCGATTACTACTTGAACATATAAAATTTGATATCATATAGACTTACGTTTTTAATGTTGAGTATTTAATTTCTTTATGTCCTATGTATTAAATATTGAAAATTTTATTTGTGTAAAAATGTATATTCAATTTATGAAAACAAAAAAGAAAGCCGGATCACATATATCTGCTGCCATTTCCTAATTTTTTTTGGATTAACAACGAAAAATTCAAATGACTAAGAAAAACGCAAGATTTGGAAAAATAGGGTTATTGGGGTTAATTACTTCTATCTGTTTTAATATACAGAAAAGAGAAGAATAATTGCAACATATGATCTGACCCTACCGTATTTTATATTATATTCTTTTTATATATTTACAAACTGTCTTCTTTATCACTTGCATATTTATTTTTTAGTGTCCATCTATTAATATATTTCTATAATAATAAATTCAAATTTTTAATAGGTCTCAAATCAATGATTAATCATATTTAATAGATAGATAAATATTTACATAGATAAATCATAGATTAATTTTATTTTTATTTTAAAAGAATAAAAACTAAAAATCTTTCTGTAAAATGATCATTTAAATCAATTTAAACAAAAGATATTAAAATATATTATTATAATTAGAAAATATAAAAAATACATATTTCTAAACTGGAAACTATAATTACCTTTGATCTACTTAAATAATGTTTGTAAAAAATATTAACTTTCTTTTACATGAAAAATATTTGTGAACAATTTTAGTATCATTATTAAATTTATATTTAATAATAATTTGTTTATTTTTAAGGATGAATACAACATTGTAAAAATATAAATATATTATTTATGAAGAGTTAATAATAGTGAAAAATAAGTTAAATTCTGATTAAAAAATTCTATTTTGTTTAAAATTTAAAATTTTATTTATTGAATATATAATATTCAAATACAAACATTTAATAAGTATATGAATGAAAAACATTTATTTAAAAAGTAATTTTCTTTATTATGCTAAAATACACAATTTATAATTATATTTAATTGTTATAAATTTTAGGAATATAATAGGCATAAACATTCTAAATAAATATTAATTTGAATGAAACAATGGAGTTATTTCATTTAGAATTGAAATAATTAACTTAAGTTGTATTAATTTAAATTTTATTATGTTTTGTATTAAAATTATTTTACATTTTTGATAAGTTATTTACACAATAATTTTAATTTTCTTAAAATTTTAACCATACATATCTTCGCGATCCGCACCAACTCCATCACCGTCTTCCAAACTTGCAAAATTTAGAAAATGTGCAGGACGATGTACTTCATGATAAAATTCTTTTGGATTTATTAATTGTAGTTCATATTTCATATTAGGATCATGTCTTACACCTACAAAAATAATATAATCTTATACATATAAGATATTCTCATTATATATTATAATATAGTAATAACAATAACAAATTTTTTTTAATTTATAAGAAATTTCTAGACTTCTAATTTTACCCATGAAATTGTAATTCCATGATCCTTGACTTGGTACCATAAAAAATCCAAGGAATCTGTCAGATAATAGCATTTGAACTTTTTCATAATGACTAGGAAGATATCCTTTAGGATTATTTCCTTTATCCGTATTTTGCTTTCCCCATTCAAATCCACTAAAATTTGAGATAATAGTTATCTAAAATATAAATATTTGTAAAAGAAATAGATAAATAAAAAATTTAAATAAACCTTGGTGTTAATTTATAGGCAGTAAGTGAACATGAACCAGGAGTAAAACTACAAGTTATTACAATTGTTTTTTCTCCATCCCATAAAGAGTTTTCTGCCATTACTTTTGCATGAGTTGATATATCCTGGAAAATAGTTTTAATTTACAAAATATTGTATTATAGTAAAATGAATAATAAAGAATGCTTTGATATATTCGAAAATAATCTAAAAAATAAAACGAATATATTTCTTACTTGCGGAGATAGTTGTGGAAGTTCGTTTGGTTGTGTATGTATCCATC
Source organism: Ceratosolen solmsi marchali (assembly GCF_000503995.2). Classification (NCBI taxonomy): domain Eukaryota; kingdom Metazoa; phylum Arthropoda; class Insecta; order Hymenoptera; family Agaonidae; genus Ceratosolen; species Ceratosolen solmsi. The sequence goes on from NW_011948417.1 coordinate 11,352,963, forward strand.
CAAGAGGTTCCATTTCTTTTAAATACTGATGATTAGGTAACATGTTTGGCAAATGTACAGTTTGATGGGTACCCCACTGTGGAGGCATCACAATACATCTAATTTCTTTTACCTGAGGATTATCTGGAGGGCTTACACCATATAAATATCCCGCAATCTGTTAAACACAAATTTTATTTTAAAAATAAAAATGCAAAATAATATTTTTTTTAATTTTTGTAATTTTTAACCTGAGCACGTAAATCTGAGATAGTAACGAATTTTTTAAGAACGTTCTTTGGTAAGATGTATGTGTAACCAGTCTCTTTGATATCATCGGATGAAACGTAAATATGATTTGTTCTCAAATGTAAATTTGTCGCTGATATAGCACGGATCCGCCATTCCGTCTTAGAACTAAACGATTGTGTTTCATAATTCGATGTTGTAGCAGTGATAATTTCATCTCCGTGCTTGTTAACTGTTCTCGTTGTCGTTGCTGTAAGTTGTGACTGCTCCTTAGTTTGTTTTTCAATTTCAGCAATTTGTTGTCGTTGTGCTGAGGGAGCGCTAATCTCCATTCCAAGTATAATATCACGTATTTCAGACTGCGTTAATGATGCAACATTCACGTTATTTTTTTTTCCGTAATCAGCAAGAATCAAATCTTTTAGTTGCACTTCAACCTTCACCCATTCATCATCAGTCAGTGAAGGCCAAATGTGATGTGGTTCAGTGATTGTTGTCTTATCAGGTTTCAACACAACTTTTGTTCTCTCTGTATTGACATGCAAAGCTCGAAGAATTAAAATCAGACGTGAAAATGCGGTGTAAGACGAAATTGTTTTCAACCAATCATCATATAAATTAAATAATACCATCTGTGGCTCAGTAGCTTTTAAAATCAAATCACCAAATTTTTCAACTTTTAAGCAAGCTTGGAAAGGAAGTTGCAATTCAGATCCTTTGATAACAATATTTGGAAAATCAAGAAGATGCACCTCGAGTGGATCTAACATACCTTTCCTCGTAACAATAATTTGCTTAGGCTGTTCCTCAACTGGTAGTGATCGAATTAATGCTGCTACTTCTTCAGCAGTTTTCCATTTAGCTAACTGTCCTAAACGTTTTTGACCGGCCCATACTGATGTATGAATGATCTTCAAAAAGAGTTGACCCGTTCGTGGATTGAAGATAAAAATTGCACCATTGATTGGTTTAGTAGTTAAATTGCCTTCAAAAGTTTTATGAATAGTAACGCGATAAACATTGGTGTCATCAACAAACCAAATAATTTGATTACAAAATAGTTCTCCATAATTTTGCGAAGATAAATATGGCTCGGTAGGTTCTGAAGAGTACAGTTGGAGAGCTTTTCTTATACGTTCTCGGAGTACGTAAAGGGCAGGGTTGGCTTTCATAATTTTGGCCATTGCTTGTTGAATAAGAGGCTTACAGCCAGGAAACCAATTACCATATGCACTATGAAGATTATATGCAAGATCTATAGCTATCAATAATCCAGTAGGTGATGGATAAATTGACATATTGTCAGTGGTGTAATCCAAGAATTTTGCTCGTGCATATCTTTCTATATCATGAGAATCGTAATCGCCCCATCGAAGTTGTACGTCAATCCAGTATTTCTGAGTTGTTGTATTATCCATAACATCTTTAGAATCAGCAAGAAGAGAAGGCCGTGAAACGTTCCATTTATAAGCCGAAAAAAGAAGAATATCAGCACATGATGAATTCATTTTGTAAGATTTTCGAGGATGAATAGTTTCCTTTTGCACAGTTTCAATTTCTAATGCATCAAGTTCTTGATCAAAAACTTGACACAAATCCATAACAATTGATTCATGAACTTTTTGCCACAAATGAGCACGAAAAATTTGAATTAGTGATATTTTCAATGTTGGAATTTTACCATGCATAAAAATTCCTGTTAAATCAAGTTGTACCTGAAATAATACCGTTGTATATTTATATAGTCAATGAAGAATTCAAAAGACACAATTATTTTAATCAAATAATTTACCTGAAAACCAACATATACGTTTGCTCTATTGATCGTTGGTGACCACCACAAAGTAAAGCGTCGATTGGGAATTTGGTTTAAGCCTGATCGTTGAGCATTTGTTAGTTTTTTGTACTTCATTGACTCTTCAAATCCTGATGCTTTTTCCCTATAAAAGAGATAAATTTTACAAGATTAACGATTGATTTTGTTAAAATTATATATTTTTTAAAAACATATTATTTACCAGAAAAGACCCTCCCATGTTGGAAAATATGTCCCTTTAAATAGTGTATGTTCCAAAATACCTTCAACTCCACCAAGTGCTTGAATCATGTCAGTTCTATAATTATTTAAATTCCACAATTTACCATCATGACGTTGGTGAGTCCACCAAAAAGGATTTTGTTTTAAAACCTATTCAAACATTAAAAAATTATCGATTGAAACTAAAATAAAATTGAATAAAAAAAACGGTTTTAGTTAATAAAGTTTACTATAACCGAACAAAATAAACTATAAAAGAAGCATATTACAATTAAATATACCTGATATTGTTTAAATTCAGTTCTAATTCTCCAACCTTTATCATAAGCCAGGGTGTGGCGATCTTTTTGAAAAAGTGTGTTAATTCTAGGAATACCTCTATCCCAACTGTCTTCCAAATCCTCTAAAGTTAGTCTTCGATTCTGGGCATTAGCCTCTTGCCTTTTCAATGCATATTCTGCCCACACTCTTTGAGAATCAATAAACTCAGATTCCCACGGCTGAATGTATCTATATAAATTAGGAATTAACTGATCTTCATCATGACTCATACCTGAGCGAAAATGTGTAATGCCGACTTCAGTTTGTTTAGACCATCTAAGATCGGATTGAGGAATAAGTACATGTCCCATTGACAACATACCTAAACCCCCCAATTCTTTTGGTGTATAGAATACTACTGGAGGAAATCTTGATGGCATTTTTGAATTAAGACCTATTTTGATACGAGTCTGAATTTTGTTTTCACACTTAACGAGTAAATCTAAAAGTTCTTGTGTATTAACAACAGCTTCGCGAAAATAAGTCATGAGACCGATTAAAGCTGTATTCCATTTATTGACAATTTTTGTAAAGGTGGTAGATCCTGAAGCCATAAGAATTTGCCTGACACGATTGTGGAATCTCTGTAAACTTTCGTCATCAACACGAAGAAAACATTGAGCTGTTCGCTCCTTAGTTATTTCGTTCTGTAAATTCCATACACCATCTTTATGTGTAAATTCTTCATGAGTCATCCTACATTTCGGAAGAATACGGCATTCGAATCCACTCATATTAAATAGCAGATTTGGATTATCTTTGCTGTATACGCTTACGAAACTATTTTCCCATTGGACAGTAGTAGTGGATCGTGGCAAACGATTCTTTATATCCCAAAAGACAGCACGTCCAAGATTCACATCATGTTTCATTAGGCGCATGCGTGCATCTCGTGGCCAACACTTTTTATTATTATATCCTACGATATTTTCATTGTTCGGATCAGGGTGTTCAGTTAAGTAACGTTGAATAAGATCACGTGCTTCATCTGCAGTAAAACGAAGGAACAAGTGAATTCTGTCGACGTAACGGCAATATAAACGAATTGGGTGTGCCGTTTCTGAAGCCACATCCTACATTAAATATGTTAAAAATGTAAATACTATTAAATACTAGGCATGTTCTTTTTTTTAATTTTTATTAAAAATTCAATTTTTGAAAATATTTGGAAATCTTTAATTTCAAGAAATTTAAACTAAATTAAGATTAGATACTCTAATTGATTTTCTAATTTACTTAGAAATAAATATATTTAACTATTTTTAATAAAAAAACATCATAATGAGAAATCATTAAATATATAAATTATTTATTTTATTATTTAAAATTGTATTTTTAAACTTTGCAATATATTTGAAGTATCTTTCTTATCTGTCATAATTGAATAATTATAAAGTAAATTTTAAATTCAGTTTTATAAACAAAATTACATAGAACTTACCTGAAAAGTAAGAAAGTCATTAGGCATCTGGGGAGGACCAGCCATCTCACTAGCACGCTGTAAGCCAAGAACCAGGAGATCTAACACTAATCCATAATACTGAGCAATAAACGAGGCAAATTGTAGACCTCTAATTATGCCATAACTGTTTGTATGGTTCATATCTTTATAATTTATTACAACATTATTTTTAGCTGTCATATAATCAGCAATATTATGATCAACAATCAGTCTCAGCAAACGATTAAGTAAAGTTAAATCAATCTTCTCATAAAGCTTTTCGAATTTTGATTCCAACAAAACATTACATTCACCTTCACTAACATCCCAGACATCCTGAAGATTATTAATGCCCTGACACCATTTATATACAAGAAGAGGAGGTGGTTCAGTATCAGCTGGTTTAACCCATGGTGGGAAAAGTCTTCGCTTATCTGCTTCATACCACAGATATTGATCCAAATAGGCATCAGTGATCTTCTCTAAAGGTTCAACATCATAAACTGGAATAAGGTGGCTGTAGAGATCCATAAATTCAATACCCACCTATAACCAAATAAGAAATATGTATACTTTTAAAACTTGTTTGAAGAAATTTATTTTTGATTAATCATATTTATAATTTTAATATGAATTATTTTAATAATAAATAAATTCAAATAAAATTATAATTATATTTTACAACTTATGTAAAATACTTTGTTGGTTTTTCAAATTATAATATTATTATATGCATAAATTATATTATTTATAACTTTTTCAATATTAAGAATTTTGTTTTAAAATATATACAAATATTTTAAATCATTATTAATTGCATTATTATTATACATATAAATAACACTTCAAGATCTATAAATAACAACAATTGTTCAATTTTATAGAGTGCTATCTTTTGATATTATGTGCAAAATTTTGAATAAAATAAAACCGTTTTAGTATATTTATTATTAAATAACGAAAAATAGTGCTCAAGCATAAAAATTGTATAATGTATGGAAAATGTTAATAATAAATGACAAGATAGATGTGTAAAATTTCTTTTGACAATTTAATATTTAAGATATAACATATTTTTGAAGGGTAGGTGTAGATAATGATGACAAAATAAAAGTAGAACTGAAACAAACCGTTGAATAATAAAAAAATGATGTTAATTATATATATATATATATATATATATATATATAACATTAAACACAAACAATTACGATATAATTAAAGTAAAAGAAATTAATTTATTCAACTTCTATTACTCAATTTATTCTTACCGTCACCAAATAAATGAGTAATTTTATTAACGCTTCACACAAGTTTTACTAAACTTATTAATAATTAAACTTATTAATTATTACTTGTCCCATAACTCTCACAAGCGAATGTTTAATTTTACAACTTAAAAATACCTAAAACTTCAAATTTTAAAAAGAAATAACTATAAACTTTATATACATGAGATTATTTACTAATAAGAATATACAAATTGTATTTATAAAATAATTAATTCAAAATTCAATAACATTGATATTCTAAAAAAAAATTATTTAATTTCATTACGAGAAATCAAAATTATAAATTTACATTGGAATTTTAAATAATCAAACATGTTAACTTTACACGTTTATATATTCATAAAAATATAACATTGTAGTCAATTCGGAAACTGCATTAGTTAAAATATTCACTAATACAGGGCAATAAAGACATTTTATTTGTGAATTTGAGAAGGCTGATATTTCAACACAAGAAATATCAATTATATCAAACTCAGAAAATTAAAAAAAAAGATACAAATATCGTGCTATTGTTGCTTAAAAATTGCTTATATATAATTACTCATATAGACATATAAATTAATGTTATTGATATATCAGAAAAATAAATACACTAACTTGGAATCATCAATATAAATATTTTTTCGAATAGTTTTAACTATTTATATTAATTTAAAATAATTCATTTTATTAAAATTTTTTTAAATACCTCTTTGAAAGCTCTTTGTGTAAGAAGATGACGTTTAATTCTCGATAGGGCTTCATGAGGATTATCATAAGCTTGTTCGATTAATCCAAGTTCTTCGCGTTGACTTTGATTTAATCTTGATTTAACGCTATAAGCTTCTTTTAATCTCTCCAAAGCCAAAATTAACAATTTAGTGTCATGTTTATATGATAATGGAGGAAATGGAATAGGAGCAAATCTTCGAGATTCTAACCAGTGTACAGTTGTTGTATAAATAGCAACAGCTTCTTCTGGTGAAATATAAGGTCCATCCTACAATAGATAAAAAAATAGTTATAGGTGAAAAAAAAAGATTAATTTTGAAAATATATGATATAATATAATATATATGATATGCCTTTAAATAATTATGTTGACGTTCTTGTTCAGCTTTCAAATAAAGTCGTGTCAGTCGTCCTAAATTCTTTTTACATACAGTTTTATCAACAGTAGCACCACGTCGAATTCGTTCACGATTATAATGAGCTGTATTTGTCCACCAATCTGCCTTCATTTTTACATACCTAAGAATCATATTTTCAATGGGTATTGGCAACCCTGGAACCTATTAATAAAAAGTATTATGTATTATATGAAAAATATATCATCAACATAAGGATAGTTTAATATTATTTTATTGAAAAACTATAGTAACAATCACTTTTTAATCTTTAATTCTTTCTTTATTAACTATGATGCATATAAATTCCATGATAAATTTTTATATGCTAAAAAATATATTTTAATTAATTTATTTTTTGTGAAACTCTATCTTACCTTCCATGGAATATTAGCTTTCCAACATCTCCAAGCTTCACTAAGATGTTGCAAAATCGTTCTTGCTTTATTCTGCTTGATACCTTCAGGCATCATATCTACTATATCATGCATAACAGATGCTCTTAATTCCAAATCAAAATGCGATTCTACTCTTTGTTTAGTTACAGTTTTTGCTACGCCTTTTGAATGTCGACCTTCGAATTGACGAGAAAGTAAATTACCTAACCACCGTTCAAGCAATGGTGTGATACCGCGCATAAAAAAGAGCCAAACTCGCCAACCTGGAGCCCAAAAACCACAACCAGGACCTTTACCAACTGGGCCCTTAAACGTATAAACTTATAAAATTAAGAAGAACTTGAATATATCATTATAATTTAATATAATTATAACTCACTGTATTAAACCGATAATAAATTAAATGCTTTAAATCTTTACACATCCTTATTTGCCTCATTAATTTATATTTGTATCGATACATTCCAGTTAACTGGCCAACATGAGCAAAAATATATTGTAATCCATCAGCAAGTTGAAATGCATCGACATTATTTAAACGATATTGAACATGAGAATCAATAATCAATTTTGTCAATCGGAGTATTTCACGACATAAATGAAAAGCTGAAAAAAAATTAGCATTACATTATAAACTAATTATAAATAAAAATAAAAAATATTAATATTTTATTTTGTACAAAAATGCAGAACATAAAATTTTAGAATAGCAAAAATACTAACCATTTCCGAAACGTGATTTCTTTCTCTCCTTAGTTGTTAACGTTTTACTTGGTTTTAAATTAAAGTTGTAATCCAAGTGAAGATAATTTAAGTTTTTTCTATGAATAAGAAGATTTAACATATTATAGCCTTGCCTGCATACTTGCAAACCAGCTTCTACCCAATCAACCGTTGTTGTTTGAAAGAATTTTGTTGACTTGAAAGAACGAAACAGATATCTCTTCTTTTGTGGTTTTGGATGCCTATGTTTCAATGCATTTAAAACAAAATATTTTAACAATTTTTGATAACTAACTCGAACTTTTACTGGTTGACCTGGTGGACAATGCTCTCGATACCATGCTTTAACAAGAGGAATATCAATCGCTCTTCTGGTTCTACCAGATCGAGTGTTAAAGGGTCTTGGAGCCCAAAGTAAAGCTATTCCATTAGCTGTATTATCAGTATAAAGTGGGGTTTCTTGAAGGAAAGGTTGCACTTCTTCAGGAAGAACAAAATCTTCATCATCTTCTATTATAGGTTCCATTGTCTAAATATATATAAAGCTTCAAGAATTAAAGTTTCTTATTTATACAAAGAATATTTATAAAAGTATTATAAATAAGATACCTGGTTTTAATTTAATGATAAAAAAAAGTTTAATGGTATGAAATATTTTAACTGACCTTTAAAGAATTTCGATGAGAAATTGGATTAATTAAGGGATCAAAATAAAATGCAGGTAAATCTGGATCTTCAGTTTTTATATATACTACATTTGGTGCATGATACCTATAAAAATTGACTAATTACAATCACTATTAAATTTATTAATAAATATACAGAATATTTTATATCTTATAATTTAATTTATAGGCAAAATCAGCAGTTTCTTTCAAAACTTAATGAAAGATACAAATAACTACTACCATTTTATTATACCACTTTGCTAGTAAGACTTAATAAAATTTAGATTTTTAATCTCAAAACAAAATGTGGAAATTTAATTATTCAATTTCTTAACGTATTTTCCTTACCATGATAAATGTACAAAATGAGGCATATTATTATATAAATAAGGAAAGGCAATTCTATACTCTGTTCGAATTGGTTGCCTAATTATAATTTTATTAATATCATTAAATTCATTCCAATCTTCATCAGCAGCATTAGAATCCTTAACCAGAGGCTCAAATTTTGGACCTCCAGGTATTGCCATATTTAATGCTTTTGCAGTAAAAAATGACTTGGGATCAAACAGGTAAAAATAATTATGATCAACTAAATCTGTGAGTAATGGATTTGCAAGGCGATATAAAGTTGCCATCATGGGTAAACTTAAATTCCATCTTCTATATGTGGATCCATTAATGTGCCTGAAAGTTTGTTTAACTTATTATTTTTATGAAAACGAACTTTCAAAAAATTATAAGTTTATACATAGATAAAATTTTCAGATTAGCGTTTGATCCAACTTTAGTATTTAATGAATCATCTCAGACAAATCATCAAAAACACTACAGTTGTCAACTCACATTTTTTGTTGATTTCAGGACCCCTACGCATTTCATCATAAAAAAAAAATGATAATTTTATAAAAATAATCAAACTAATTTATTTACTTTAATCCAATGAGTGGTTTGTGTTCATAAAACCAGGTAGCAACAGAAGAATCTTCTTCAGAATCCAATTCAATTTGAATAGCTTCCAGCGGTTCTACATCTAAAACATTATCTGCATAATCCAATGGAGGTTCCTCATCATCGAATGGTGGAAATCTCATTCTTTTAAAATGTCTACGATCACGTTTTTCTCGTCTCATCATAACCCACATAGTACTAAAGTTATTTATTAATATACAATTAAAAAATAAAAATTTAAATATATAAATTTAAAAATATAAATTTTATTGATTACCCCCACTGTGCAATATAAACAGGTTCGATCACCCAGGGTATTTCATTTACAAATGTAATTGCACCTGTTATATGATACAATACTTTCACATCTCTAATTTGTTCCCAAGGCATTGGCATATTTTCTAAAAGCTTCATAACAGCATGTGGCATATATTTTAGAGCTCTAATAAAAATTATTTTAATTTTAAAAAGTTTATAACTTGCAAAAATGTAAAATATCCAAGTCTTAAAATTTACCCTAAATAAACACGTTTATCATGTCTGTATTTACGACTACTCATATCTCCATGATCTCTTATAATTTTACGAATATGCTCTGGTGGCATATCTTCTTTTTGAGCATCAACAAAACCAAACTTCCGTTTTTCTGCAAAACGCTTTGATTGTAACTGTTGCCATTTTTGTGCTATAAAATACAAATTTCATGTTAGTTTTATATGTAATATACTTCTTTTATTGGCGTAAATCTTATATAATTTTATGAAATATCAATTAACTTAAATATAATACAGTTTATTCCAAACATTATTATTCTTTATAAAATATTGTACTGCTTGAAATTTACAATTAATTTAAATATTATGATATTATTACATAAAAAATATATTAATTTAAAGATATTTATTACTGAAAATAATTTACTGAAGAGAATTATATAACCTTTTTCCTGCAACTTATCTTCAGAGATTACTTCAAGTTGCTTTGTAGGTTGAGAAATTGATGATCCACTTCCACTCATAGCTTGTATATGAGCATGATGCGCTGCTTGAACTTGTGCTGCTGCTTGGGCATGAGCTTGAGCTGCTGCTAATTGAGCATGTGCTTGTTGTTGAACCATCATTTGAGCCCAAGGATTTGGACCCAATAAATATGGAGGCAGAGACATATTTATACTCAAAATCTGAAAACCCATTTAAAAACACAATACATAAATTATATAGAATAAAAAGATATATTTAAAATATAACATAAATTTATATGTTTAAGGGACATTTTGTAAGCTAATAATTTCTTTTAATAACTTAATCAAGTTAAAAAAAATGTATGTCTTTTACAAACTATTTAGTAAATTCTTCAAAACGGTATCTTTTACATTCGGTTTATTTAGTAATGTATTGTATAAAGAAGATTTATAACAATTTACTATCTTCATTTCTAGATTTTATATTTTATTTTCTGTACTAATCAATATTGACTATTCTTTTTAATGCTTATTAATAAATTACATAATTTATAATAAACTAATTATATTTTAATTACGATAAAATTTAACTTGATTTTATATACAAATAAAAACGTGGCAAACCATATTAAATATAGCTCTGGTGTAATTTTTTCTGAATAAAATTAATTCCAATACATGTTTTTTGAAACTATGTAGATATAAATACAATTTGTATTTCAACAAACTAAATATACAAGATAAATTACATATCTTCGTTACTTTCTAGCGTGTTTAAACATTATTTATTACATACGGAAATAACTTGAAATAATGTATGATATAAAAATATATTGTTTCTAAAAATAAGTCAAAAAATCTAGACTAAATAATTAATGTATTATATTTATTATAGTAGTTTAAATTTATGATTTAAAAAAAATATATATATACTGTACTGTTTACGAAACCAAAATTTCTTCCTTTTAAAAACGTTTTTAATCGTTTACTACCATCCTTATATCGTAAAAGAAGCTAAGATGGCGATTTTCCTATTCGTATAGAATTCAAAAATGGTATACTCAACCGTTGATCAGTAATATTCTTTCAAACTAAGGTGATCATGAGCGGCAATAGAGGTCTCATCTAATTACTTTGGAAAACGCGGAGAATATAAATATGATACAAAAATATCTGCGATATCCAATTATTTATTGTATATGTGCATAAGATATATATAGATAATTCATAATAACATATTTCGTAACATACTAATAAAACTTGTCTTATTCAGCTCTATAATTAAAAATGCATGGTTTTTTTTTACTTTACTTTATAAATTTTACTTATTTAAAATATTAAGCTTTTATTCTGTAATATGCTATCTTATTAAAAAATAAGAATAAGATTCTAAAATAATCTTATTAAAAAAAAAATTAATTAACATTAACAGAATTTCTATATAAGAAAATATGAAACTTGTTTATATTTTCAAATGATTATAATTAAAGATAATTTATTTTAAAAAAGAATATAATTTTTCTTATTAAAAGTTTATTTAATATATTAATTATACACATATATATTTATAATAGTTTGTATTATGTTACTAATTTTTTCTAATTCTTAATTAAAACTTATCAATCAACAAAGGAATTTTTAGTAATTAGTCATTTTTAGTGATTTTTTTATTTACTGGAATACTAATCGTTATTTACTGGAATGTGTATTCTCAACTCTTCTTTTTCTATAGTTCTCTGTTTCCTGAATATAAAATTTAATATACTTTTTGCTTTTTCGCATTTCTTTACTTTTAGAATACGCAATTTACATATTTTAAGTAATCTGTCTCAAAATGGTGACATAAATTCTAGTCCATCCATAATACAATTGAAACACCATCTTTTATTGATACTCGTCTTATCAAAATTCATGAAAACCTTGCCATGATTTTAGTACCAGATTATAATGTATTTAACAAAATATTAAAATATAATTTCTGTTGCATAAAGACATCGTTCATATAATTTTACTCTTTACACTTTTATATAAAATGTCCGCATTCGACTTTATTACTATACACATTTTAAAGAGATTTGGTAAGCTTCAATGATTTTATGTAATTCTTCGAATAAATGGAGGCAACATTTTATAAATAAAACAATGATGGAATTAAAAAACAATAGTGAACTCATCTATAAATGTTAATTACTACATCAATGCCTCTAACAATACAAACTATGGGAATTCAATTGTACTAAATACTAGAACATTGCAAAAATATTTGGAGAAATCGCCATTAAAGATAGTAAGATATTAAGCTAATATCGATAAATAAAAAATTCTTATCCTTTGATATAAAAATAAAAGTCGAGTGTTTCATCCATTCCGAAAAGTTAATACAAATCTGTAGAGACAATAACGGCTATATCAGATTCATTATAGGAAATCATGAATTTGAAGCATCTACACAGGTGTTGTGTTAAGAATATTATCAACACATTTCACCAACATAATCTATCAGCTTCAGTTATATATTCAATATCTAACCAATATTCTAACTAGTGCATTATAAAATATAATTAGATCAAAGTTTAGAATTTTTATTTATACTTAATTCAAATGTACTCGTTATTAATTTTTGTATTATTTAAACTAATTTACAACATTGCAAGTACCACATTAGCAGTGTAATTAAAATTACAAAAGTTTCGATAGAATGAAAATTCGATGTTATTTGTTCTTTTTTATATTTATTTTCAAATACACATGTTTTGAATCATAATTCAGATTCTTAAGTTTTCTTAAATCTAATTTTTATAACGATTTATTTATCAGTACTTTCTGTGATAATATTAAGTTTTTTTAGAAAACTTGTATAAATAATCTTTTAACGTCTCCAAACATCATTAACAATCTTTGAATATAAATTTTGTTTTATCTTTAATTTTGTTCATAAAATTATTCCTAACTTTATAGTCAGACTTTTGATAAATTAATAATTATGAAAATAATGAAATCATTTTTGATGAAAAATATTAGTAATTCTTGTAAACTACAATTGAATAACTATATAAAATGCGAAGAATCATTTACCAAGCCCGCCTCTTAAAGTATAAAAATATTCTTTAATTGAATGCTAAGGCACTCTACAAAATAGAACATGGCTCTAAAAAAATATTACTAAAATAGTGACTATGACTATAGAACTCTAGATAAATACAAGCTTTAACCTATGAGAGATATTGGTGCACCAAAAATATTTAAAAGGAGTACACTCAAAAGTAAGAAATTTTACTAGAAAATGATATGTGACTGACTAATTTGGGCGTCAACACTTGGAAAAATAATTATTTTCATATAATTTGATTGAAATTATATAAATACTATATAACATTATGTTAATATTAAAATTGAAATCACAGCTATTATAAAATATATTATTAAACAGATACTAAATATAAATACCAAACAAGTTAAGATTTATTACGTACCGCACGGAAATTGAGAGGCAATGCTTATAAAAAAATACTGTTAAACAACATTAACAAGATATAATCGTGTTATACATACTAAGTTATTTTAAGATAGTATAGAATAAGAAGACAAATAGATTAGAGTATCTACAATATTAAATTTAAGAAGTATTCAATATGATCTTTAATAAAAAGTATAATAAGAACATTTGAAGTAGGGCGTCAACACTTGGAAAAATAATTATTTTCATATAATTTGATTGAAATTATATAAATACTATATAACATTATGTTAATATTAAAATTGAAATCACAGCTATTATAAAATATATTATTAAACAGATACTAAATATAAATACCAAACAAGTTAAGATTTATTACGTACCGCACGGAAATTGAGAGGCAATGCTTATAAAAAAATACTGTTAAACAACATTAACAAGATATAATCGTGTTATACATACTAAGTTATTTTAAGATAGTATAGAATAAGAAGACAAATAGATTAGAGTATCTACAATATTAAATTTAAGAAGTATTCAATATGATCTTTAATAAAAAGTATAATAAGAACATTTGAAGTAGTTTATGTGTAGAGTATTTCAGTAAATAGAAAAAACATAAATATTTCAAACAATCGATATGATTCATGGATTTTCCAGTAAATATATATTGTAAGAAGGAATAGAATACAAATTGTATTATTCGGAAAGGATGTGTGTGGAATATTCCTTTTAAATATAAGATTTAAGTATATCTAGTTGCGGACGCAATAGATAAAATACTATGTAAAGAGATAAAATAAGATAGAACAGATCTTAAATCCTATATGCTTGAAACATACGTTAATATTTCATTTTATTACTTATTACAATAACTTAATTTTATATATAATTATAAATCGTAATTGTAAATATAGACATTGCTTTTGTTACGGACAAAAAATTGAAAGTCAAAAGTGGGAGAGGTTCAGTTGTTAAACAAAATACTAGCAACGAACGTTCCAGACTATGCCATGATGACGTCACGACCAATATCGTCATGGTAACAAATATCAGCCTTGGAGAATTAGTGCGATAATATTTAAGGGCTGCGCTTCACGCGGAGCAGCTCAGTTTGCTTCAGTCTATTAACGTTACACAATCATTATAAAACGCACTATATTTTTTCGACCACATATACAGAAACCACAGTTTAATAATATATAATTAATCATCAATTAAGTAATAATCTACGTAAGAAATAGTGTCATTTATTCTAAAATTATTAATAACGTATTAATGACTATAGAACAATAGTGAAACATAAAATATATTAAAGCAACTCATACGTAAGACAAGACCGATGTAATAAAGGCTCGGCATTAATCATATCACTATTAAAACATATTATAGACAAGACCGACGTATTATAGGCGCGGTATCAACATACTACTATTGAAGTATCTCACAGATAAGACCGACGTATCATAGGCGTGGCATCAAGCATACTACTATTGAAACATATTACTGATAAGACCGACGCACCATAGGCGCGGCACCAAAGTATAACACAAACATCAACAAATTAATGTATGCTAAGATAGCATTTATTCATTATACAACAAAGGAAGAATACATTCATAATACGTAACAATAAAGGAAACTTTATATTTAATCTATTATATTATTTATACTTCATAATTAATTATTGATTATTATTATATTTAATAAAGAAACAAAGATAAACATTAAAGGTAGTCTTGAATCATTGCACTGTCCATTCACTTGCCAACAACACCTCCACCCACCATCAAAGGAGGTTTCTAGTCTGATCCCAGACAGTTTTTAAAATATAATTCCTTTTATTTTTTATTCTAATTGCATTGGTCAAATTTACATATATTGAATTTATTTTATGAAAAAATTAACTTGTTATAAACTTATTTTTATTCAGTCCGTATCTATCGTATAAAATTATTTCTCGACTTTCTATTGGTTATTAAGAATGCATTTCAAAGAAAAAAATTTAATTAACTATAAATGAAATAATGAAATATGAATACATTAGAATATAATTTCTACTATATCGAATATTTTAACAGCTTCTTCCAATTTCTATACAGTTTACCATATTCAAGTAATTATAATAATTTATTGAATGAAATCTCTACGGTAAGATGACCATTAACTATATCTTGTTAACATAATGATCAAATTTTCTAAATTATTTTCTCTAGATGAACAATGACATATTTTCTAGTTAGACACTTTATATTGCAATTTGTTAATATATATACAGCTGGTGGTTAACGGCTTAATGTATGCTTACTCGATTAAAATTCTCATAAAGATTAAAATGTATGTTACAAAAAGTTCATTTAAACAATAATTAAAAAATGACACAATTTTTAAAATATCCAAACATTAAATTTGACCAAAAGAGTAATAACTATATTATAAATTATATGAAATATAAATGAATAAAATAATTTTTAATTTTTTGTTAATTCGTATTCATTTA
Source organism: Ceratosolen solmsi marchali (assembly GCF_000503995.2). Lineage (NCBI taxonomy): Eukaryota > Metazoa > Arthropoda > Insecta > Hymenoptera > Agaonidae > Ceratosolen > Ceratosolen solmsi. The sequence continues at coordinate 11,369,050 of NW_011948417.1, forward strand.
TTTTCAATATTCAAAAATTGTCCAAAAATTTTAATGAAAATATTCTTATTAGTCATTTCAATTTTGATTGTTTAACATGCATATGATTATATATATGCAAGCATAGAGTATAGCATTAAATACTTTTTAGCAGATATTAAAATTTAGTAAATTTGTTATTTGTTTTCATCAGAACACGAAACTGGTGTATAGGAAAATGAAACGATAACAGAAACATTAATAAATATTTGGAATTAAAACATTACATTAATAGTTTTTGTTAGAATAAAATTATTAAATAATTATTAAATTATATTTTAATTCATGGATTTTAATTATAATTTTTTATATGATAAAATAGTAAAAACATTTATTAGCCTCGTGTCAAATTATTTTATTTAGGGATTATTTATTTGAATATATAAATTAATGCAAATTTTGTTAGGCTAGTTAAATTTCAGAAATAATACAAATTTAAGTTACAATTAATATTTATTTTAAAAAATCGATCAAAAATTGAATTAAAATAATATATGTATGAAGTTTTCAATAATGAAAATGATTGATTTAGTTTTAATATAAGTATTTTCAAAAATTATGTTTAAATAAAAGTTTGGTTGATTTGGTAAATTTTCCGAAGTAGTTTTTAAAAATATTTTAAAAACCAATATCGCAACTTTTTGTTTTTCATTAGTTGAACATGATAAAAATTACACTTATAATAATTTATCATACATGATTTTATTTTTTAAATGATTAGTTCTGTATGAATAGAATATATTGATCATAAGACTAGAACAATTAATAAAAAAGTTATTAAAATGTTTTTATTTTCATATAATTCCAGACATATCGTATACTTTTTCATTTATTTATATATAAATTAAATATTTACAAATATTACAATTTCATATATTTTCCTAAACCAATGCTTACATATTTTTAAATATGTTATTATATACCATAATTGGTAGTTATGTTCTTACATCATTACTTCTTATTAAATACCCAACATTGATTCACAAAAAGAAAAAAAATTAATTTGTATGTCGTCACATAAGTCATAGAGGTGGTAATTATATTTTTACTAATTTTTTAACTTCTTACTTATTGATATATGAAATTTATAATTGAATCTTAATTATAATTTAATTCTATAGGTGCTGGTGAAAATTATGAAAATACAATGTGTGCCTTTGAACGGTTAGTAGTAATGTAATTAATAAATTTATTATATTTTGAATTCATTATTATATTTATTTGACTATTGCAATTCAAATTTTCATAATTTATTTTTAAATTATTAATTATTAATAACATTTAAAACAAAAAGTTTATTTCTTATAGTGCAGTAGCTGCAGGTACTGAAATGATATAATTAGATTGTCATCTAACACAAGATGGACATGTAGTTGTTTCTCATGATCAAAATTTATCAACAAGTACTGGAATAGATATAAACATTTCTGAAATAAATTTTAATGATTTACCACTATTAAAATCAAAATTACCAATTCATTTTGATCCAGGTATGGATTGTCTATATATATACTTTTATAAAAAATTGTTTGCAGTTATTGATTATTTCATTATAGGTGTCATCTATGCTGGTTCCGATAAAAAAGAGGAGAGGAAATTTGTGTTATTAAAGGAAGTTTTTGAAGCTTTTCCTCAAATACCCATTAATATTGATATTAAAATTACCAGTGATGAGCTTATATTTAAAGTTTCAGAATTAATAAAACACTATAATAGAGAGGAATATACTATATGGAGAAACTTTAATAATGAAATAACTAAAAAGTGTTATAAAATGGTTTCTGCTTCTGTTTCATTTTTTATTCATATTGTTATTATCTCAATAAATTTTATGCATAAAAGTTATTTTCAGAATCCTAATGTAAATTTATTATTTTCTATGAAAAGAGTTATATTATTAATAATTTTTATGTACACTGGTCTTTTACCATTTATTCCTCTAAAGGAAACGCATCTTGAAATATTTTTACCATCCATTTATCTCCGGTAATAAACTCATATGAATTTAAAATTTTTAAATATTATTATTTAAATAAAGTTTAATAAATATTTTTTATTTTAAAAGAAGAGATCATCAAATCGAACAAATTTTTCCAATGAATACAATTTTTTTAGGAACTTTGAACATACTATTAATGAGACCATGTTTGTTTAATCATTTACAAGCTCGTGGTATACATGTATTTTTTCTAAAAAAATATATTTTGTTACATATACACTTACATAATTATATGTTATATTACATAAATATTTAATTGAATATATAGATTTATTTTTGGGTTTTAAATAAAGAAGATTTTCAAAAAGCATTTGATCTAGGAGCCACAGGTATCATGACTGATTATCCAACAAAATTGATGTTATTTCTAAAAAGCAAAACAACCAAATAATTTATAAGCTAATGAACTCCATAAAATGAATTAAACTATACATTTATAATTGGCTTTAAAATAAACTATTACAAAAAAAAATTCAATAAAGCCTTTATCAACATTATAGAAATATTGTTTTAATATTTAAATATAATATATAAAAAAGATATGAACTTGTTTCTGTAATTTAAATTTTAGCTAATAAATTAACATATGTGAATACTTTTTTATTATTATATAATTAACTCATGCATTAATACTTATAAAATATATTGATTGTAACTAAATATTACTTATATGTAAATGTTAATTAAGACAGCTAAACTATTACTACAAAAGAGGCAATTATTTTAGCTCTAAATAAATGTTATTTGTTATTGTTAATCAATTATAATTATTTTATATTTGGATATAAATGTAAAATTTGTAATAAACTAAATACTCAATTATGAAATTGAAAGTTTAAATTTTATCTAACAAAAAATTTTAATTTGCAATAGAGATTTAGTAATTCATTTAAAATGTACTTATATAATTATGAAACCCAATATATTTTCATAGAGCTAACAATATATAGAAGTAATTAACATATAATTATTATCTTATTATAACTATTTGAAAACTATTAATTCTATTTTATATCTAAACCAAGAGATGGATATATAAATAAATGTGCTAATACAATCTATTTTTCAAAAAATGTTATTATTTGTTAACGTTTTACAAGTTTATGTACTATATCTTCAATAAATGATAATCATATTATTTGATATATATTAAAATTGATTATAAACAAATAATTTTTAATGAGTTATTATTAAATTATATATTTCATACACTGACACTTCTCTTACAATGAATATGTAAATAACTACTCGCATAATCAAAATATAATGTGATATTATTTAATTTAAAAAAAACATTATTAAAATTAAATACCTATATATTATTTTTTCATATTTAATTATTTTATAATGGCTTCTCTATTTAACCAATCTCGACATCGATGATAATAAAATTTCTCAGATTTATTAATATCACCTTTGTAGTAATAAAAAACTTTTCCTGAACAATAAATACAATACACAACTGCTGGATGAGATTTATTAAAGTGCTCATGAATACTTATACTATTTCCAATAAACTTCTTTTTGCAATTATCACAATAAACTAAATTAGGACGGAATCTCTCATGAACAGCATCCGTGACAGCTGTGCCAAGATTTGATGAATAATTATGGGATCTACTATGTGATGACAATGATCCAAAATTTGAAATATTTGCATTGAAAGACATTTCATACCTTCATAAACTATTGAAAACATATTTTTTATTAAATCATAAAATAATGATATTAAATTAAATATAATAATTTTAAAAAAGTACATTTCTTAGTTAATTTTGTTGTTTCTAATTTATTTAAAATATATACATAATATATTTGGATAAGTTCATGTAGTATAAATCTGTAATATAAATTAATACATTCAGTGTTTCACAAGTCTTCATCATACCCTGCATACTATAAAATTAAAATTACATTCAGTTTAATTTAATAAAAAAACAATTAACATACCATTACTATTATTTAAATGTTGTCACATTATATAAAGTTGTACCAATTGCATAGACATAATTGTAATATTACAAACTAGGAGAGCAAAAACTAGTCAGTAAGCAACTTATTTTATTGTCAAAACAATAATTTTTAAAAATATTTTGAAGTAAATAGATTGGAGGGTATAGAAAAAAAAAATTTTAAATATCTACATTCACGACCTATACATTGGTCACCAACAATTATGTAATTATTAATGTACACTCAGGTACTATTTTAAAAAAATATTATCCATACACGACTAACGACCAACTCTATAATTGGATCGGAATATCAAGAGAGCTACAATATGTAAGAATGGTAATATGTTTATTTAAAGCATGCGCATTAAAATTGTAAGTCCATTGTATCTCTGATATATTTACTATTAAATTCCAGCTACAAATATGTAGTGATAATGTTACTAATTATAAGTTATTTGTTAATATAAAATATTACTATCAAAATCGAAATATATTATTTATATAAATAATAAATATACACTTTAAATTATATTTTAGTCCAGTAATGTAAACAAATATTTTATTTAATATATATTTATTTATAAAATTGAAAACAGTAAATAAATTGTTTTAAATTATCGGTTCATAAATGAAAACATAAGTTTTCATTTGTGAAAATTTTGCTTTTTATTTAAAATTTATTTAAAAATTGAAAATGTTTTCATTCATGAAAACATCGATTCAAGCAAAATCTAAGTATTGTAAGAAAATATTTTCTTATAAGGTTTTAAGAGCATCTATTCAATAATTACAATATGAATATAAGTGATTAAACTATGCAAACTTCTACAAGTATAAGATTCAACTAAATAAGTTAATAACTTTCTTTTATGTCAAATATTTTCATTGTAATATAAAATATAATAAAATTTCTATTTTTTAATTATAATATTTGTAAAAATTTGATTAGTTTAACAACAGAATGGCATGAAAATTAATAAAAATATTTTTTGTATGTTATATAGTTTTTTATAATATTGCATAACTTAAAAATGTTAGAAAAAATTTAATGAACAGTGATAATTATTAATAGCTATAAAATAGTTCATAATATATGGTGAAATTATTTTGTATAATTTACAGGTACAATCAATATTTGAATTTTATCTTAAGTATTATTAAATTATATCCAAAAAAATAATTTGTTTTGTATTTTGATTTATTCTTTAAAAATCGATTATTATATATTTTAAATAGATTTAAATAATTTAACTAATGTTTATAAAATTTGTTAAATATAGTAAAATTATTTTCACGAAAATAATAATTTTTATACAAATAACATTTTTTTTGCATTATAGTATATAACATAATTAAACAATGCATAATTCATATTATTCCCTTATAATCAATACTTTAAATTAGATTTTTGTTCATAATATATAATTCCATAACTTATATTGACATTTCATTAATTTAAAAGAATAAATACTTTTCTGTCAATAATAATAAAAAACTTTTAAATATTATTTATAAACAATATCATTAATTCCCATAAAATAGGAAATTCAAATGTATACATCAAAATAATGAATTTTTATTATTCAATTAGACCAGTTTTTAATTGATTAACTCAGAATAAAAAACGATACAGTAAAAATGTAATTGTTCAGTTAACTATTTTTCAAGAAATTTGTACTTTCATTTTTATTCATAAACATCCAATGCTATTACAGTCGTTGCAGAAAGATTATAAATGGTGTTTTTTGATAATTCATCTACACTAAAATCGTTTCCTTTTATTGATTTTGTATATCTTATATCCATTTATACATTTCTTATAGTTGTGTCTACTGATTATATATTTAATTTTGAACAATTAGTTTATAATTTTTAATATAATATCTGATCAAAATATAACTCATTGTTAAAACAATTTTTTTTAATATTTGTATTTAATAGCGGGAAACATTATTTTGTTAAAATATATGCTTTATTTCATTAATTTTAAATTTACCTTGATCTTTATATATATATATATATATATATATATATATATACTATCTCTCTTTGTTTCTCTTGTTTAAAAAAAGAAGCAGAAAAACAGATAAAACAGCATGCATCAAAGCTACCTATCATTGTTTGTCTTTCTCTTCACTCAAATAAAAGAACATTTCTATTTATAGTGTTCATAAACATATATATATATATAAAAAACAATATAACATTTTATAAATTAATAATTATTTAGTGGAAAAGAATTGTCCGTATTATATTTTATTATTTTAATTATAATTTAAAAAGCTTATATTTAATATATACGTAAATAAAAAGAACCCATTTATTATTAATTTTATTTTATTTATTATCTAATTCATTATAAGTTTAAAAATATATAAAATTTTATTTTTAATGACTTCAATTTTTCTTATATTTTATACTTCATTGTGAATATGTCTAAAATTAGGTAAATAAATTACGATATATTTGAATTTTAATATCTTTTGAATGTACATGGGTATATTTATATTTTATCTTACATTTTTAAATGTGTACAAAATGCAACTCGTCGTTCCGACTTGTTTTATCAAGGCCGGTTCAACGGATACAATTTGATGCCGTTGACAACTCAGAGACCACGGGTGTTGTGTGGTAGCGATGACAGGTCACAAGTGGAAGGGATATTATAATAATACAATAATGATATGGCTGAAATATATGCTTTTTATTCTGTTATTTATTAATGACAAAGTTCACTAGTATTACTATTATTACTTGTAGAACTAAATTCTTGATTGAAATGATGTGTTGCGGAGACAACTGTACAATAATCTATGCAGCTTGATTATTGAATACAAATGGCGAATGGCGCGAAGTTTCGTTCGTCGACACTAGCGCCTTTTGAACGAGCACGTGTGTGGTTGAGGTTATGAATGCGGCTTTATGATTGAAAGATATCGCAAGTGGCGCGAAACTGGATTGCCTACACTTGCGTTGGGTTTTGCGTACTTTCGTAAGCTTCCGAACTTGAACTAAGGTGAGGGTTACGAAGTGGGATGCCCTTGGCGGGCGCGAAACTTGACGACGCGTACAAGAATTTATTTCGCACTGTCGTTTTAAGAGTAGCTTCCTCTTTCTTAGTACTTGTCGATGTAATACTCTGAATCTCAATATATATGTAATTATTGTAGTAGATACTACTTACAAAGACTAATCGTTGACTCGTCTTCAGACTCTGATAGGCGGATTGTCGTGGCTCCCTTGGAACAGGTAACTATAGTTTCTTGAACTGCGTTAGTGGACATGCGGGTTTATGTCGTGGTTCTTCCGAGGCAGTAACTACTGTTCCATTAACAGTGTTAATGGACAATCCGAAGAAGTGTAGGTCGTTCCCAAAATAGCGCTAAATGGACTTCCACTAAAACTTAACTGAGTATGAAATATCTCAAGGGTTTAATATTGAGAGAGTATTATTAAAAGAGAGATATCAAAAATACTAATTAGCAATAGATATCAAAAAACTGAGAGACACTTCGAAAAGAGTAATATCAAGAAAATACTACTAACTAAAAACTATCAAGATTAAATATCAAGACAGTTAAATATCACGAGTGATAAGGATTAAGAGAGTTAAGTATCGAGAGGGATAAGTATCAAGAGTAAATAAGTATTGAAAATTGTGCCCCTTAAATACATTTGCTGACCATGAATTTTACTTGAACCCCTTCCCTTATTTTCTGTCCAATCAGAGACTCCTCCCTTATAGTGCGAGGTCAGCGCCTCTTTTGGCTTCGGAGTTAATTAAGGGCCTAGTCGTCTCTGGGTCTTCATCTGAGCAGATCTCCCATTGCTGCTGCTGCATGCGACAGCATGTAGTTGCTTGTAGCTTGTAGCCGGGGTTTTTCTATTACACCTTCAGCCGTTTACGAGAACTTTGCGATCCAATAATGCCTATCTCGGTGGATGCACTTGCACCTTCAATGCAGTACGAGGTTGGCGCGTAAGTGCATTCAATAAATGGTTTCTCTATTAATTGACTTAACGCAAACTTTATTTATCTTACCGGATTCTGTGATGAGCGCATAGGTGTTATGCTTCTTATTTCCTTATCTTTTTTGGAATTGCAATCAGCACTCTTGACTGCTTGAACTGTAGCGCATTAAAACAGTTGTTAAATGTATTGGCTTCACTGTATTTGGCTTACTAGTTGATTGTTGCTAAGTCTGGCTAAATTATCTACGTATAATGAGTAAAACTGACTGCTTGTTATATGGCGTAATGTGGTTGCTGTATAGAGTGATAATTGATAACTATTTGATTGAGAAATTTACCGTGAGCCTAGAAGACTGTTGAATACGCGCACGAAACTGAAGGCTTGTTCGTTCCGTGATGGCTTTGTTGAGAAATGTTTACTGTGTCAGTTGACTGCATAAGTTTTTCAATGCGCGAGAGCTTCACAGCTAGAGAGCGAGGTTCGTCGCGTGCTTGCCTTATATATCCACATGCCCTCTTACTAAACTGGCAATAAAGCATCGTTGTTGCTACACTGGAATTTTACATGAGGCGCAGAAGGAAAATTCTATAAGATTCGAAAATACTAAAAAAAAAAAACAAGGCGTAAGAAATTTGGAGAATTCCAAGCGACATTATTACTCGAAAACTATAAGCATTGTGGGCCATTTAAAATCAAAACATAACAAGTACACGAAAAATTCTCCTCCCAAGTGTTTAACAGAAACTTGAGGATACTGAGACTAGCGATATCAATAGTCACGGTCTTGTAAGTTGCTTCAATCCCAAAAATAAACAATATATATATAGATAAAACGTAGGTTTCAAGGGAATACATGCAATATTGATTCACAACAATATAGAAATTAATCTACGTACTAAATAATATCAAAACACTGTTATTATGAAAGAATAAGAAAGAATGTTATTATTATTATTGTTGAGAGAGAATATTATTTTATTTTATTACTATAATTGTTAATAAAAATGATCAATATTTATTGTGTATGTTATCTAATTTACTTAAAATATTTAACAAATTATCCAGATATTATATATTACTATATATTCTATTTATCATTTAAGATAGATATGAATTTTGATATTCGAACAAGAGATATATTATCTCCAATACATTTCTGAAGTCAGTCATACATATTACAATTAATGCATATATATAATTATAAAATAAAAAAATAAGTTTAATGAATTCGTAAAAATAAAAATGAATTTCATTAAAAAATGCAGCCAAACTTCGATTAGGCATATAACTTATAACATCACCCTAGCGAATCGTTAAAAGTTTTTTATAGGACATTGTAATGTCTTAATACTGTACTATATATATAATTCTTTAGTTTTGTATCATTTTAATTTTATCCTTGTTGATATACGTCCAAATTTGTATTTGTCATATGTCGCTTGCACATTTGCTATTTCATAATCACATTAACCCTATTGGAAAGCAATAAGCAAAAAACGAATACAAAATAACTACAACGCTGATATATATATATATATATATAAATCGTTTTAATTTAAATTGATATATTGAGTTACATTTATATATTATTGTAAAATGAGTACGAAAAATGTTCGTAGTCAACTTTTGAAAGAATTTTTAATACGTAATCGTTTCTTTCTATGGTGAGTACCTGGTTATAGTAAAACAATGATATCCATCAGAATTTTTCAATATTGTATATATTTATTCATTAACGTTGTTATAATTCTACCTTGAATTCTTTTTAATGTTTTAAAAGAAAAGATGTTATTTAGGAAAAACAAAAGTTTAAATAAATATTTTTAAAGACTAAAAAATTAAAATTTTTTATACTTTACTTATTTAATTGTTTATTTATTACTATCACTATTCTTATTTAAGCATTATGTTTTTATCATGAATTATTTAAATATATATTTTTTATTTATACCAATCATAGTAAAATAATTTTAATCAAAGCACTTCAGAAATTGATAGCAAGATTAAATTTTTTGGATAAACATAAAATTTAATATAAAAGATGAAAATCTTTAAACATGAACGATTATGTAAATGTGTATTTGTATAAAAATTACTATAAAATCAAAAAATTATGTGAAATTTATTATAGAAACAGATGCTTGTAATTACTTTTCGATAATGTAATGTTTAGTCAGCTATGTGAATACATTTCAATCTCGAAAATTGACAATCCCAGCAAAAATGTACAAAAGTTATCAATTATTAGGCCAAATAAAAGTAAATAAAAATTCTCTTGCATCCGTGAAAAAGAGTTTAGGTAGACGTGTAAGCGAACATACCTCTCCCGCAGAAACAACTTTTTGGCGGGAAAATAGTTTGTCGTTTCCACCGCTACTACTTTCCTGATTACATAATGATGATGTAAGCAAAGCTAAACCTAAAGTCATAAATGTTTAAACGAGGATCTCATAAGTGTCGTTCACAAGCCAAGATTGACTGAAATGCCGATAAGTACAGTGTCGCCAAATTGAAAGTGAAAAAGAGACTAGCAGAATCAGTGAGCATATTTCTGATTTATTTCTCTTTTGACTCCATTAGTTAAATAAGTTTCGTGACTGAAAGAATTTATTTTCAATGTGCACTACTTGCTCAAATTTCATTATCTTCGTTTTGAAATACATATTTGTTCTGTTGTAAATCTATATTTAAAGATCAATTGTTTAAACTCAATTTTATCAGCAATAAAAAATTAATATACTCAAAATAAATTGTAACACTATACTAAGTAAAGACAATTCCATGTGTAAATTACAATTTAAAGCGATTGCATGTGAATAATTTCGATAAATTTATGTAAATATTAAAGAAAAGTTTATTGCTGTTTAGCTAATGAAATACTGAAATATATTTAAAATAAAAGTTACAACAAAGATATAAATGCATTTTTTTTAATTAACCAGTTGCATCGAAGTATGATAATTTATACATTTACAGTTAAAGGAAAATAAGAGCTCATTCGTTATCGCTTAATTATATTGAATAAGAGAAGAAATTGAAATATACTAAAAAATATTTTTTTTAATTAATTGAATAAATATGTTTGTATTAAATGTTATTTGAACATATGACAGTTCATACGTTATGTAAAAAACACAAGAAATTTTTATATACGATATAGTATGCATTTCTAATACCTGATTCACAACTTTTGGAATGTAACAAATTACAAATTTTCAAGAAAATGACAACGTAAAATATATCTCTACACTATAACTCTACACCTGTATGCAACTTCGTCATACTGTTATGGTGATATTGTTTAATATTTTATGTAACTAAATAAAATAAAGATCTCGATTAATATTTCTACATTTTGTATTGCTTAATTTAATATGAATAATTAATATTTCTTTAAAATTTATAATTATAAAACAAATATTTTTATTATGAATTGAAAATTAAATACTAATAGAATCAATAGAAAGCAACTAACCAAATTATATATACATTACATAATTATACATTTGATTCGTAACATATTTAAAAGAAAAAATCTAGAAATTACTATATATATTTCATATAAAATAAAATAACTCCAAGTGAAATAATAATATGTCATACATTTATGTTTATATTTATTTTAAATATAGATTTTTATTAGTATATTTTTTTGTGGTATTTAATAACTAATTCAACTTTCTTACAAAATTAAGTTTATAAATATTTTTATATATTGTATATTTACAATATATTATAATATTGTATACAATATAGCAAATTGAGTATACTAAAATAAAAACGAATGGACAGTCAAAAAAGTAATAAACTGCCATGCATTAGAAATAACAAAATAAAAAAATAAAATAATCATAGTAATAATATCAATAATAGAATGGCGAATCTAGACGAGGTGAAGATGGTGTGGAGACTAGCAGACGCTGTAAGCTTCGATGTTGACTCAACAGTTATAGTAGAAGAAGGAATCGATGAATTAGCCAAGTTCTGTGGTAAAGGCGATCAGGTCGCTAGTTTGTAAGTTTAATATCACATTAATGTATATTTGATACAATTCAACTTGAGTAAATAATCAATTGAACGTATGTTCCGTTCCCACTTTTCTCATCTACTACCCAACTTTAAAATATGAAATCGAAAATTACCATTCATAAATATCTGAATTTCTCGAGCAGCGTCCATAATTTTTTATATATAGATGTATTGCGAATGAAAGAAAATCCATGGTCAAATTTTCTAATTTTTGCTGAGAAAGGTTCTGCTTTATTCGTATATAATAAAAGCAAAAGTTCAGTCATAACAATTCTTGAAAAAAATAGTTTGTTGTATTTTTTTTTTTTTATATTTAATATTTTATTTAATTATATTTAATTATTATTTTTTTATTTTATTTATTTATTTAATAATGAATATTTATTTAATTATATTTAATTTTTTATTTTTAAAATCTTAATAACATGTAAACAAATTTTTCAATAAGATTTAAAATATTTTAATGCTATAAAGACATTTGTAATTATACTTAAATATTTGTTATCAAAATTAATTCAATGTTTTTATAAAAAAATCATTTATTCAATTAGATATATGTATACATTAATTAATTTTAGATTTACTTTTAAATTTAATATAACATTCATAATAAAATTATTATATAACAGTATAAAATTTTTATGGCAGTTTTAATAATAAATGAACAATAATTACGTCCATCTACAATATTTAAGCTAATAAATTATTTTGATGAGGATACTGATACTTCAAATTTATTAATTAATAATAAAATACTTATTATAAAATCAATGTAAAATAATATTTAATCTTATTAAATATTAATAATTGTATTATTGAACTACATTTAGTTTATATTTATTTTTCTATAATGATGTTCTTGAATAAGAATAACTATATTAACATCATTCTCAACATTAAACTATTACAGTAATTATTAAGTTTTATAATTCTATATAAAGTATCACACATTCTAATAAATTTATTATTTATAAAATATATTTGACCTTTCTTTGTATAAATACTATGCAATGTTATGCTCTTATTGTTCGTTGGAACAATAGTCTATTTTTTTATCTACTTCATAAATATAATCTATGAAACCTAATGTAAAAAATTTAATTATTTCAATAATTCACATGATTTTATAATTTTTTCTTCCTATTTATACATACATACTTCAAATAAATTGTGTTAACTTATTTTACTTTGAACAATTAGAAGTAAGAATTAGTATAGCTTATTAAAAATATATTGATTACAATTAAACTTAAAAAAACTGAATAATAGGAAATGATAAAAACAATTTTTAATATAATTACCAATAATATTATTGAACTTCATTGATTATGTTCATTTTTAATTTTTAGGCAATAATTAAATATTTAAATGATTGCCTATCATAATAAAAATCATAAAATTAAACACTTATATAAAGATGGAAATAAAGTATTTTATTTTATCTGTATATTAAATTATATTCATTAATTCTTTATACATTATTCACTTATAAATAGAATATTAAATAAATAAATATATATAATCTAATAAAATTTTAAAAAATTTGTTTTTTATCTATGAATTTATTTATTTATCTATCAATTTATCTATGAAGACTAATGTAATAATTACAAAGTAAAGTACACCACATAATAATCTTGTGAAAGTGAAAATGTTCGTATGCCTAATATTCTTAAATTTTGTAAAGTTTATATAATTGGAATTTAGTACATTATAGAAAATGTTTGAAATAGTTAAAAATATATTTTATTACTATCCTATTTATTAAATGTTAATTTTCAATCATTTTGTTTATTATGCAACAAACTATCTTATTTTATACAGATAAATACTTTAAAGTTAAATTTATTTATTTCTATTAGGACGAAACAAGCAATGCAGGGAAACATGACATTTCAACAGTCATTAACCATCAGGCTTAATATCATTCAGCCGAGTTTCAAACAAATTAAAGAATTTATACATAGCCATCCACCTAAATTGACACCTGGAATCAAGTAAGTTCACATTATATATTTAGTGCTTGATTAAATAAAAATCACATTCACAATATTATATTAAAAATATATAACAGCCTTTTAGAATTTTCCAATTTCAGTGCAGTGATAGTTTCATATCCGTGAATCTAAAATATAATGATATAGTGCAAATAATTAAATTTTTAGTATTAAGTACAATATTATTACTTTTAATACTCATAATATATATAAACAATTTGTAAGTACACATCTTTTGTGGTGTAGAAGCAAAAATTAGTGAATGGTTACATATTTTCAATTATATTAAAATGAATCAACCATGTTACATGTCCTTTGCAATATTAGTTAAAATAAATATATGTAAATTTAACAATCATTTCAGGTCATTAATCCAAGCTTTGCAAATCCAAAAAAAGCAGGTGTATCTTGTTTCTGGTGGCTTTTACTGTCTTATTGCACCAGTTGCTGTAAAACTTAATATACCTTTAGAAAATATCCGTGCCAACAAATTGAAATTTTATTTTACAGGTATATGATATAAATTAATTTTTTTAATTAATCCTTACCTTGATCTTATTTTTATACTATGCTGCAATTAAGAAAATTAAATATTTTAGTATTTTATCTACTTTAAAATTAATATCAATATATGATCAAATTGATTATTCAAACATAAATATTTATGTAAGATTTTCAAAACAACTATTGAATTATTTTTATTTATCTTTTCTTTCTTACCATATTTAATTTAATAGTTATTTAAAATTAAAATAATTATATAATTTGATTACCTTATCTCACTTATTATATTATAGACAACTCTTATTATATAAAATATATCACAAAAATTTAAAGACTCATGAAAAGAAATTTTATATAGTACATTAAATAATTTTCTCATTAAATCATGTCATTGTATGTATATATGTATATACTTGTTAATGAAAATCTTCATTTTATATTTAATCATTCGATACTTATTTCACATAAAAATATTCTTTTCAATTATCCATATTAAAACTTTCAAGAATAAATAACTAAAAAACATATTTTGAACTCAAATTAATAATAAGAACGTATTATATTGTATTAATAAAAACAACTATATAATATATATTTATATTATAACATCATAGAAAATACTTATGAATTCTTAAAATACATGTGTAAATATATAAGTAAATTCAGTATATATAATGTATTTTAGATTCATAAATTATTACTTAAAATTAGACTTTG
Organism: Ceratosolen solmsi marchali; assembly: GCF_000503995.2. Lineage (NCBI taxonomy): Eukaryota > Metazoa > Arthropoda > Insecta > Hymenoptera > Agaonidae > Ceratosolen > Ceratosolen solmsi. Next base: position 11,384,242 of record NW_011948417.1, read on the forward strand.
AATAAATTAAATTTAATTTTAAAAGGACAATATGAAAATCATATTTTAGTAATGAAATGCATTGGCATAATAAAAAAGAAATATGTAAACAACAGTAATTTCCTATAATGGGTTAATATTTAAATTATAATTACACTTAAATTCTTGTTTTAATTTGTTTTGTTATATTGTTCAACGTTTAATGTATGAAAGAATTGATTTTAATTTTAATCTTTTGTTTTCTAGGAGAATATGCTGGCTTTGATGAAAATGAACCAACTTCTCACAGTGGAGGTAAGGCTGAAGCGATTAAGAGATTAAAAGAAGAAAAAGGATTTAAAACTGTTGTTCATATTGGGGATGGTGCAACAGATCTTGAAGCTTGTCCTCCAGCAAATGCTTTCATTGGTTTGTAGCATGTAGAAACATTTTTGAATATGTATATATACATGTAAGATCGATTTAAATGTTAACTTAAAAAATACAAGTACGACTTTATTAATTATTTTGTAACATTAGAGATTTTTTAATAATAAAAAAATATTTTTTTATATTTTATTGCAAGCAAATAATTATTGTGAAAATAAAGTTTTGTCATCAAATAAATAAAAACTGTTTCGTTATTTGTTATATTAAATTATAAATTTTTAATATAACTTTTTCTTTATAATAGGATATGGTGGTAATATTATTCGAGAAAGTGTAAAAGCACATGCACCTTGGTTTATTATGGATTTCAAGGATCTTCAAGCAGCTTTATAGTCATTTTAATATAATTTCAACATAAAAGTCTAATCATTTAGGAGAAAATGAATGCATATGCAAATTATTTAAAAGAATACTTTAAACAAGGACCATATTCTGAAATAGAATGACTTACATAATATGTGTAGATGTGTAAATATTACTGACAGTATTTTTTATATAGTGGCATTGTTACAGAATATGCACAAGAGCATTATTCATTGTGGTAATATTAAACTGTTGACGAATTAAAGATTTAATGATTGTTAGTAAAAAATCGTATAAAGTAACAATTTTATAAAATTATATAAAATAAATTTTTGATGTTAAATTATGTACTTTCATCCTTTACATTAATATAGGGTATAAATTACAACATAAATTTATTGTCCTTCTTAAAAATGACATGCAGAAAATAAAGATTTGTAAAATTATAAAATTTTTAACTAAAATATAAAAAACAAAAATAATTACAACGTTCACATTTTGTACATTCCTAAGCATCGCATTTTATTAATTACCATAATTAGAAGTTTGTCGTTCTTTTCTTTTTTGTTCTATCCATTTTTCTATTTGAACTTTGAGACAAACTTCTGTTGTAACCATATCCATTGTTAAAGGAGATCTATTAAAAGGATCTGTTTGATCACTTAGTAAATGCCTAAATCAAATTAATTTAATGAATTAATTGTTTTAAAAATATCGAAAAAGATTTTCTATACCTTGCTATAGTTTGACGGTCGATTATAGTTTTTGACGATGGTAGAACAACAGGGTCCGTCATTAGCGTTGACATAATAGGATCAAGAAATTCTTCAGGAGCATCTACTAAAATTTCTTCTTCTTCTTTCTTTTGAATTGCAGTTTGATTCACCTTTTTTGCAAACATGTCAAGGTCATTTAAAATTCCAACTCCACCAATACGGACTATGGAATACAACATTTTAAAAATATTAACATTTCTATATAATCATTGATATTTAACATCCAACAATAAATAGATGTGATTATAAAAATAATTTAATACTTTTTATAATATACAATGGTATATTATCAACAGATTAATAAATTTCATTATGCTAACTTCCTTATTAATCTATATTTATATAGCAAATATGTAGATATATTTTTTTATTAAGATTTTGAATAATTATATGTTACATACTATAAAGAATTAATCAATTTACGTTTTGAATAAATTGATATATTCTATGGAATCTACTTATTATACAAATCACTATAAATAGATAATACAAACAGATATACTTTGCAAGTTTGTAGATGTTAAACGATTTTGAATAAAGTAAAAAATCTAATTTACCTAAAACTTCTATAGTTAATTTAAATAATTCATAACTATAAGATCGCCCATCCTGTGAGACGGCAAGAGTAAAATTATCATTTTTACTTAAATTAATATAAATTTCACATATATTTAAAACAAGATTAGCTGGATTAAAATCATATTCTTTTTGGTGTTTGATCTGAAAAATAAAGTTATGATTGAAAAACTATTCAAAACAAAATTATTATTAAATCATTATTTAGTTATATATTAAAAAAATGTGTGCACCTTTAAATTTTTTTTGTTTGGACCTACTAATTGCAAAAGTAAATAATTTAACATAGAAGCTATACGATCCACCATTGTCGCGTGACAAAATACTGATTTTATCTCAGATGTTAAAATTTTTAATGTTTGTATTGTTTCTCTGCCTAAAATATTGTTAAATCTTGCAATTGTTCCAATATGCTCAAGGTAATAATGTTGTTGCTCTTTTTCATGCTGAGAAAGCTTATCCCATTCCCCACTATCTCTATAAAATTATGTTATATCAAATGTAAAAACGGATAAAAAAAAAATATTAAATAAAAATGTAAGAATATGTATACCGTGCGTTTATCATTTGTCTCAACTGTGCTATGTTTGAAAGTGCATCATCAAGTAAAAATACAGCATCATTTGTTAAAAGATTAATGAATCTCAAAAAAAGAGGTGGCTGAGGAGCTTCCATATTAACCAATGCTTCATCTGCTAATTGTCTAAAATTAATTGCGATAATCAATCTGTAATAATGTGTATTAAATGAAACATTAGCTTTTTATTCTTACTTAAAATTATTTTGATATTCTGGTATTTTCCATAAATACGCCATTACTGTATACATTGGTCTGCGATAATTAAATTTTTGTTCAAACTGAACACTCTGCCCAGTCATCTCAATACTTACAAAAACATGCAGTAAATTCTGTACAATCTAAAAATACAAAATAAAACATATAACAAAATTTAAAGTATGGAAAGCCAATAAAGAATAATTAGTTTACTATGTGTTTATGAGGATGTGTAAGAAAAAGTTGTTGCCTATGATATATTCCAAGACTTGCTGTAGAATGATTATTTATATGATCATTATTAGGTAAAAGTGCTTCAAGTCCTTCTGCTAATCGAGCACGTAAATGTGGATTATGAAGTCTAGTTGGAGATTCCATTAAAGCAACTACCTATACATAATTTTAATAATCAATAATATATTAATGCAAATATAGGTTTAGTAATCCAATATTAATTCTTTTATTGTCAATCAATGATGTTACCTCTGTCAAAATTGGATTTAAGAAGTTCGGACCCTGCTCTTCAAAAATATTAGGACACCAACGTCGAAGAAAACATAAAAAACTTATAGTATTTTCAATTATAAACTCAGGTATACATCTAGCAAAATTTATTAAAAAAATATTTTTTAATTGTAATTCTTCTGTTTTTTATTTATTTACTTTATTTTTAGTGTATACCTCAAAGTTTCAGGAACTCTTTCAGAAAAAGGAAATGTAATAACTTTATACACACAAGGAGCATAAGTATCTTGATTTAATTCTTGCAATCTTGTATCTATATTTACTTGAATTAACCAGAAAGCAGTTGCTGAATGGAATTTTGCTAAAAGATTAAGTATATCAGGAGTTAATAAGCTTGCTTTCATTGTTAAATATCTAAAAGATAAAAATACAATAAGTGATTTATTGATTCTTCAGTAATATTTAAATATTAATTTTAAAACTTACTTTGCCATATGGTTTTCCATTCTTTCAGTTATAAGTTCACTGACCTCAGAAGTACTTCCATGTCTAACATCATTATAAAGTCTTTGAATTCTTGCTAAGTCTTGACTTACTCTATCAAAATAAAAAAAAATCAAATTAATATTATTAAAAAATGTACAAACAAATAAAATAAAACCAACTTGTGATTACTTAAATAGCTTTTCTAAAATAATGCGATAACCAAGATCAAGAGAAAGATGTGTAAGATAAAAACATTCAGTCATAAAATTAAAAGAAGTTGCCATTAAACGATTTTCACCTTCTGGTGTGGGAATCAAACAAGTTCTTGAACTCAAACTTATCACATGTAATCGTTCTTCGTAATGTTCATTTTCATTCACCTAAAATCAAAATTTTTATTCAGCAACTATTTTAATAAATATTTAAAATAATTTCATTTACTAATTTAACCTGAGCAACACAATATGTAGGATCTATTTTTAAAATTTTAATATCATTTGGTTTTGAACAAAATGGCTGACATAATTTTAGTAAAACATTTCCTAAATTAAGCATAAATCCATCTGATACTGATTTATCATCAATAATTTCATTATGTGAATTCCATAATTTTCCACGATTTTCATTTGCATGTATACAATCTCCTATCCACAGTAAAGTCATATGACGAACTTCATACGAACACTTGAGCAAGGCATGAAAAATTTTATGCAATGATTCGCTTAATCCATCTAATGCAATCCATATATTTTGATCAATTATTGAATTTTGCTAAGATAGTAAATATTAAAAACTAATAAATGTTTTAAATAAATGCTAAAAAGAATATATTACTATAATTTTTCATTACCTGCTCAAATGGTTTATTATAAAAATAATAAGGTCCATTAATTGTTTTTGGTAAACAACTAAGATTCAATAAAGACCCCAATAATGTATCAGCATAAGCTTTACCATTTCTGCTTTTAATACTACTATGAGTAATTATAAGTTTTGCTAAAGGTTCTATTATAGCAAAAATTTGTAAAATAGAAAACCAATATTGTTTGAATTGAAGAAGATCACTATTATCCACTTCTTTATGTATTATATTAAGAATTGAACTAAATGTTATATTAATAATTTCTGTTTCAGATCCCTTATTTTCTAAACACAGATATTTTATTACATCATTAATAAATGATATTAAATCAGAGCAAGTATTTCCACCATCCTTAAACAATGATATAAACTGTATATAAACCTAAAAATCATACAATTAAAAATTTTAAGAAATTTTATTTTACAAAATGCTTTTTAATTTTAAAATAACAAAAAAATCAATTTTTCTATACTTTTTATTTTATCAAATTATCTTACAAAAAATTTAAGTGAAAATCTTTAAAATAAAATTATTTTCAATAAAAATATAAATTTAATACTTAATAACTTAAATTTTAAATTTACTAAATTAAAATTTTTTATAAATTAACTAGATATACAAACCTCTTGATCTAGAAATATTTCAGGTTCCTGTAAGGCAGTACTAATATTACGCATAATTATTACTTGAATATTTTCAACTATATCATAAAATCCATCACTTTTTTTATATCGCTGTAATCTACGATAACACTCAAAAAGGTAAGTTACAATTTCCGATTGAATAAAATGATTATCCAAGTCCTCTTTTTTGGTAGTTTCCTTAGATATCAACATAGAATTTGGATTTGTTAATAATAACCTTTCAAAAATAGCATGTTCTATTGAATCTGTGTCAATGAAAACAAGTTGTCGAGTAGATGTTTTTATATTCCATTGACGCAGTATGATTCCAAATACATCTGCAATCAATTCTTCAAATTTAATTTTTTCCAATTCATTATTATTTGAAGCTATTCCTAAACTTTGCTCTTCCGTTTGAACTTGCGAGATACCATCCTTTTCAAAGTTTATACTTTCATTAGGTATATTGTTAACTACTTCTTGGGAAATAAAAGCTGTTTCATTGTTGAGTGTAAATAAACCAACAAATGGATTACTATTAACATTATCACACATTTTGAAAAATGTTTAATTTTATACAACGGTCATAACATTAAACCTATAAATTCATGAAAATTAATACAAAAATCTCTTAAAGGTTATAACTACTATAACTTTAAAAGTGACAGAGAACGGACATTAATAGTTTGTCAAGCTCAAAATGATTTTTAGATTCTGCGCAGCAATAGTTTCAAAATGATTGGTTGCCTTAAATAACAATTTTTATTACAATAAAACAAAAATACAATATAAATTTTTTGTTTTGTATCGACATGTGTATACATAAAATATTTATAAAAAATTAATATTTTATAAATTACTGTAAACTGTTATTCTATTGTATAAAGTTATTCTATAGAAAAGATCTATTTTATGATGTGATATATGTATTTCTTTCTTACTTGTAAAGTCACTTGTTATCCTTTATTTACTTAAATTTTATTTATTTAAATTTAAAATTTATGTATGCATGGATGCATACACATCAATTATTATAACGCTATTTGAATGTAAAATCTCAAATTCAGCATCAAACTTAAAATAAAAATAAAAACTAGATTTAATTGTACCAAATACGAGTCTTTTTCAATATTTGTAAATTTGTCAAAGAAAAGAAATTATGTCAAAATCAAAATTACCTGGTATTCTATCTTAATGTACTCCCTATTAAAGGTAATTAAGAATATCCACCAAACTATTAAAGCGAAGTCATTAATTTTATATCATATGATATCAATATGAAGTTTATATAAATTATTTTAATCAAAATTATATTAATATAAGGACTTAATTATTTTATACAATCATTTATACATAAAAATAAATGTATAATAATAAAAATTTAAAATGTAGTTATTCGCAAATGTATATTTGTTATTAAATGAATGAAATAAAAACTTACCATTGTTAAGTTATGCTTATGACATTTAAATTTAATATCAATAAATAAATATTGTCTCTGTTGATTACAAACATTAAATAATTAAATTTTAGAAAATATTATAATTTTAATTTTATGATAACTCATTATAATACTTAATATTATGATGTATAACTTAATATATATAATATACATTATATGTATATTAATATCAGCTTACGATTTCATATTGAACACATCCAAAGGTAAGACCTATAAATTATTTTTAGACTAAATGGAACTGTAGTAAAGTTGGCTAGTAACTGAATAATTATCATATTAAATTGTTCTAAACTATTTTTTATTACATCAGTATTAAATGTGTTTATAAAGTAGTTTTATTATATCTTATTAATAATTTTTGTATACGTTTCATAATTCACCTTACTCGTTTATACTATTTTTCAATGTTCTGTCATAACTAATATCAAAAACATAAAAAGTCTGAAAAAAATTTATTTCAATTGGATACGAAAATTTAGAAAATTAATATATTATTCATATAAATATTAATAATATATTTAAAATTTTTAAAGATGTTTGATATGCATATATGTAAATATGTAACATAACATAAAATTTACCAAAATTTAACGAACATATATGTGATAATTAAAAATATTATTACACTTTTTTAATCCACGTATTATCATAAATCAATGTCAATAAGACATAATTACTTTATTTAATAAATCAAATTTTTTATTTTTTAAAATATAAAATTTTAATAATAATAACTAACCTTTTACGAACAAAACAAAAGGTCAATAATTCACGAAAATATATATTTAGCAATGGAACTTAAAAAAAGCACAAAAGCTTTATTTTTAAACAACTGAAATGTTGTATCTAAATTAATACGTAATGAAACGAGTATAAGCAGAAAATTATAGATTAAAAATCAATTTTTAATTTTTTTATAAAGATAAATCTATCATGTTCACATCATATGTAATATAAGTATTACATAATGTGAGTAATACTAATTTTTATTTTCAAAAATTATAACATTGTACATTAATCACTAACAAATATGTCAATTTTAAATTACTTTACATATCTTACAACTAAAAAAAATTTTCAAATAATTAAGTATAGAAGATTCTATATTTAATATAAGTTCCATGTAATAGAATTATCGATGTGGGTTTCAGTATACACAATAAACGTAATTCGCATATTACATTTTAATATTAAATAAGTGACATTTTTAATAAATAATAAAACTATCTTTGATAAATTAATAATACTTCACTACCAAAAGTTATTCTTTATCTAATAAAATTATATTTAATAATAATAATTATTATATTATTTACAGAATTATTATAAGCGACGTATATTATTTTTTTCTACATCACACTAAATTGTACAAAAATTGAGTACAAAATAAAAAAATATTTCGAAAAGAAAAAGTTCAAAGTTTAAAAAAAATAATTTTGTATATATTTTAAAATATTTACAAGTTTTAAAAATTATATAGAATTAATTTTAACATAAAAAAATGTTTAAAATGATTTAAAATGAATTTTTTAAATATTAGTATCGGGTATCTTGACACTTTTGTATTTCGGTATATTTTGTATTTGGTAGACAAAATTAAAATAAGATACCTAATTTTTTTTAATAATTAGAACAGATGTTTGATAGCATATTGTATACAGATGTTTTTTATAATTATACACTTTCATATCAAATAATGCTTAGATTACAAGCAAATGTGAACAAAGAATTTTAAATTTTACAAAAATTATTAAAGAAGTCAATATGAGATCATAATTACTAAAATAAAACGAAAAATCTGTACAATCTTATTTCTTATAATCTCTATATTATTATTAGACAAAATCACAGTAGAACTTATATCTTATAAAGAAAAATAAAAAATTTTCGAAAAATCATTTTTTGAAAACGACTAGAAATAGATATCAGTGAACCTCATTGATACCTTATTTAAGTATTTAATGTAAATTTTTGTTATAAAAATATATAGAAATTCATAATAAATTCTATATTTTTTTATAAAAACTTTTCAAAAGTTTTTATTCATTTATAAAATTACACAAATTTTATATTTTTATTTTGGATAAAAAATAAAATATATTTCTGGTCATAAGACATTTAATAGACTAAACACATAATAAAAAATAGTTCAGTAATTGTACTTGCAAATGAAAATATATCAATATTTTGTAAGTGCTTACACAAACGAAACTTCAAAAACTATACCAAATTATTATAATAATAATTAAAGATAATAATACATAATGTTAGCAAACTCTAAAGACTATAGCCAATACTTATCAATGCCAAATGAAACAGTTGGCTAACGCTACATACCAAATAATTTTGTTTTGACAATATATTTAATACAAATAAAAACTAAGTATATTGTTACATTTTATATTATACCAACATATATTAATATTTAGTTTAATTTTTGTATATTCAATGACATTTTTGTCTTTTCCATATATAAAAATATCCATAAATAAATTCTAATATTATTAAAAATATTAACACTTATTATATAATTATGAAAATACTATTTTTGATAAACTAAAAACTGCATTTTAAAATAATAACTATTTTCATTTTTAATTTCTATTGCTGCATAAGCATATATGTTTACACGTATATATGCACTTGTCCAGGTTTGAGCATATGTAAATATAAGAATAGCGTAAATCACACAGTATTGCGTTTTTTTTTTAATGTGCTGATATCTATCCTTCTTCATCTCTCTCTCTCTCTCTCTCGCTGGCTTTCGAAACTTTTTTAACCTCTATTAAATCATCATAAAAGATGAAAATATGAAATGAATAGGATATATTATAAATCAAAATATATACATGCTTCCATTGAAGTATAAATTATAAATGTATAAATTGTATTGAAATATAAAATATAAATAGATGTAGCAAATAAATTGCAGATCAACTATTTAATATAAAAAGTTATTACTGTAATTTACTGTAATCTAGACAATAATGATGGATACTATGATTCTTGTGTTTCACACTAATCATAATAAATTATATACTTTTTGTTGTAGGTATATTTTAGATATTTTACTCGATATTTTATAACAATAAATGATACCTTACCATTTAAGTAAATGCTTATAGACAATATAATCATCTTAATAAATTTTTAAATTAACAAATGAGTATATGATGAGATGAAGAAAGATAACATTCTTACTAACTCTAAATAGAAGTGGCCTACCTCCAATGAATGACCAAAGTAATGACAAATGTTATGCAATAAACGTAACCCTTGATTTGATACATGTTGAAAGGCAGTTTTGAGACAAACTTCAATAACATCTTAATTTAATGATTCTGACAATAATGGAAAGAATAATTTTTCAGCTATTTGACATTGAAGATCCAAATAAGAAATATATAATTGATGGGTGAATAATAATTTAACTTATGCATAAAAAATTTGGGTTAATTTCAATTTAAAAGTTAGTTTTAATTAATTTTTTACATTTGCAAATAAATTTTATAAATTTATTTTATATTATTAATTATAGTTAGTGAAATATATAATTGGCTTTTATATGTTTAAAAATAAACAAAAATATGGTATAAATAATATAATAAACATGTTAAATAATTTTAAAAAAAATGCTAATCTTATGCATACTAACTTTGCTTACATTTCAACTATTTGTATTTAATAGTCTAGATTTAAACTATTCTCAATAATATAAGAACAAATTGTATCTGTCCTTCGCCGTTAAATTACTACTACATTTGCGACTTGAATATTCAAACATGAAAATTGATATGTAAACATTGAAGAGCCAGTGAGCAGGTTTATATAATTATAATATATGTTTTAGATGTATACTGAATCATTCTCATAATTAATTGATATTATAAAAGCATAGTATTAATTCCTTCATATAATACATTACAAATTACTTTTCTTACCATTATTATTGATAGTTCTTTTGTAATGATACTATATTGCAATAATCAATGATCAATGTTAAGTTACATTGTAAACTTTATTCAATTCGTTTTTCTTATAAGAAAAAATATCTTTTAATAAAAAGGTTGAATGCCAGACTTTAATTTTTCGAATTATAAAATTAGTTTACACGTCAACGCAATATTGGATACTCGATTAAGTTTTACTTATTTTAAAAATTCAAATGATAAAATGAATGATGAATTTGAAATAAGTCGATAGTAACTACAAAATTTCAGATATTGTTTAATATGTTAATCTTCAAGTTTTACAATATTGGAGTTTCGTTTAAGTATTTGATTTCTTCCTATATTTTGATTAAACACTATATGCTTAAAATTGTTTAAGTACCAAACCTAACAACTTACTAAACATAGGTTTCATGACAATCATTAAAAATGTACAAAAACGATAATATTAATTGACTTGAATACAAAAATTGTATACACTAAATTTTTCTTACCTAATCTTGTTTGGTGGATAATAAACACTTGACACAATTTTAATTTTTCAAATTTTACCATTTTTATTTTTAATATTACTTACATATCTCAGCTTTTCTTGTTATAAATTTTATTATAATTATACAAATTATAATTTACCGTATTTTTCATTAGTATATATATGTAATCTGTAGCAATTATTTATTTATTAATTATAATTTTAAAAAAAATCTATTAAATAATATTAATTATTTAATTTTGGACAATAATTTAATATTTAAAAAAATGTAATACATGATAGTCATAATTAAATGAAATAAATGATTTTAAAAGTTGATTTAATAAATTTATATTAATATTTTAAAATAAATGATTTTTTATGTATACTTCCGTATTAACTACTGATTTAATATTTAGAAAAACCTATAAACAAAAATTAACAATTTTATTTTAAAAGTGATTTTCCGAAATTTGTAATTTCTAGTATAAAAGAATTATATTTATGTTTAAAATATAAAATATAAATCAAAATACAATTTTTGATATTTAAAAAAAAATAGAGTAAACCATTGTATATATAAAAATGACTCTTATGTTGATTTTTATGATTTTTATGTATGTGCTTGATAGAATTATTTTTGTGCATATTTTATTAAATATTGATTTAATTAATTTAATGAAGTTATTTAGAATTAGCATGAAAGACCAAATGAGTTTTTAAAATTGATGATTATTTTCGTATCGTTTATTAATTTATTTTAGAATCGTTTCAACTTGTATCGCGACTTAACCTTCACTTATGCACCAAATTGCAAAAAATATGTCTTATTTGACTGAAGATTTTATACTCAATCGTAAAACGTTACTTAAATGATTTATAAGCATAAAAAAATAAAATTGTAATATTTAAAATTCGATTCAGTTAATATTACATATATCAATTTCTTAGTAATCACTTTTGTGTAATAGCAGTATAAAGTTAATTATGATCTAGAATTACATATACGATTATAGAAAATTATTGTGAAAAAACTAAACTGTTAAATTCCATTAATTTAAACTATACAAATGAAGGGTATTTTTATTTTTTCATTTCTTTTACATGTACTTTTCATTTTTTGATGCCTGATATTGATTATTTCTAAACAATTTTGGTCTTTACAAGTATTTATAATTTTTAAATGCTAAATATTTAATGTTTTAAAAATAAAATTTTATTTCATTTGTAAGTACATTAAATATATTTTATTTAAAAAATGTTTTTTTATTTTATCTATTTAATAATGTTCATCAAATATCAATTTATAAAAAATTATTACAAATTTAAAATATTAAATAATTGTAACCAGTAAAATGTTGGAGAAAATCTGATAATATTTTAACTAATAGTTGAAAAAGAGATTTCATTTTTAGAAAGCAATAGAATATAAAAAAATATATTTGATTAACTCAATTTGTAATTAAGTTAACATTAAATTTGCATTATAAACATAACTAATTAATGACTGAATTCGGTTTTTCTTTTTCTGCTTAAATTATTACAAATTATTTAAATAATATTAAAAATATTTTATATATAATTGAAAATACAATTCAAATATATAAACATAATTTTATATTATATTAAGATAATGTTAAAAATTATATTAATTTTTATGTTTTTAGTTTGATAAGGATAAATTTTATTCATAATTTAATACTTTAAATTTCTAACGCTATTAAAAAATAAAGGATTATTATGGGCGATTACATAATATTTATCAAATGCTTATAAATTATTAATACATTATTCAAGTATCTGAAATAAATAATAATAAATTGTTTTTCATTTCCATTAGTGCATTAAAAAATAATCATAATGGTGATTTAATTTTCTTACTTTAAAAAGAGTAATAGTCATTGTAAATCGTAAGATTACATAATTAGAACATACTAATTAGAACATTTAATATATCGACATGCTAAAAAAAGGATTTTCTTTATATGCTATTCAAATTTTATGTATATATTTGTACCTTCTCTTAATTAAAATGAACATTTTATGTTTAAAATTTTAATTACTATAATAAATAGTTTTAAAGACAATTTTTATAGAGTAGTAAATATAAATTTTAAAATTATAATTGCATGAAAAATTATGCTTAAATACAGAAGATATAGTTACTGTTATCAAGCTTCTTGATCATGGTTACAAAGAAAATGGATAAGTAATAATCATATATAAAATTTTAATTACAAATAAAACAATGTGTATTGCAAAATGATTAACCTTCTTTATAAGTAGATAATTTTTTTTTATTTTTTGTACTTATGTCAGCCAAAATTTACAAAGAATTGCAAAAAATCTTTAACGATACAATTTGATCACAACACAATGATTTAACATCAAAATATAATTTATTTTCTAATATAAAAGAATCAAATATTTGAGCTTTGTCCATTTTTTAACCATTTATACTTGAATCAAATGTATTAGCATAATTTTCATTTACTGTACAGTATCCTAATAAATTCAGTTTTAAAGCAAGACAAAACCTTAAATGAATTAAATAGATTGACAATGAATGAGTAAAAGGCATAATAGATAATAGAAGTGGCATTCTTCTTGTTTAATACGATAAAATGTCATGTAATGTGTTTGGATTAATGCATTAAATACTAAAATTAATATTGTTACAGATGACAAGGAATAAAAATGCAGATTACAACAAAACCAATCATATTAAGGGATTATGTGAACCACATCGCCCAGCACCACCAGCACCTCCCATCCTTACATCAACAGGAATTTTATCAGAAAACCAAAAAAATCTTAGTATATTTCTAAAAGCAGAATCTAAGCATTATTTAATAAATCAAAAGAAAGCTGATCAAAGACAAAATATTATTACAGAACTATACCTTACAGAAAAAGATTATCTTCGAGATTTGAAAATTACTTACAGAACTTTTAATTTACATGATCCCAATTTTCTTAAATCTAAAGGAATAGATGTAACGACTTTGTTTGGAAATATCTTAGAAATTATCTATATTGCTGAAGAATTTCTAAAATTAATAGAACGACCAATAAAAAATTATGATGAGAAATACCAATGTATTGTATCTTGTTTTTTAAATTTATCTGAAAAGATGAAAATAGCTTATGGAAAATATTGCAGTAATCATGAGTTATCATTAGCTCTTTTACAAAAGGTATTTTTTTATTCTATATCATTTTTATATTTAAAATAATTATAATGTATGTATAAATATTAAACTTGTAGTACGAAAATAACGAAGAAATTATGAAAATTTTTTATAATGGAGTTAAAATATTACAAATGCAAATTGCTTGCTTTGATATGAATTCAATTTTAATAAAACCAGTACAAAGAATTTTAAAATATTCATTAATTTTGAATGAATTATTAAAGGTATTTTGTTAATTAATATTTGATTTAAAATAATTTAATTATTTGTATATGTTGATATTTGTTTTAAATTAAAATAGTACACAGAGGATGATCATCCTAATAAATTCAAAGTTGTTGAAGCATTAAAAGTGATGGAAGATGTAGCACGATATATTAATGAATATAAAAGAAAAATAGAATTGACGACCAAGTACTTGAAATCTAATAATACATTAATAGGAAAAATTGCAAAACTAAACATGCATTCTGTAGCAAAAAAGTCATGTAGATTAAGTGCAAAACTTTCTGTAACATTAGGTTTAACTAATGTTCCAATAGATCAAAAATTTGATAAATTAGAAAAAAATTTTATATTTCTTGAAAAGACTATAAAACACTTTTTAAAAGATATTGTTAAATGCATTATTTTTCTAGATAATGAATCTCATTGCAATGAGATTGTTACTGAACATCTGCATCAATATTTTTCAGGAGTACCTAATAATAAAATTTTGGAACTTCAGAAAATAAGAAACATTGTTAAATGTCAATTTATAAAACAGTTAAAAACTTGTATTGGAATACAAGTAATATCACCTTTAAATATTCTGATGCCATTGCTTGCTGGACCAGAACTTTTGATTAGTAAACGCCATGATAAGATGCTTGATTATGATTCTGCAATTTTAAAAAATGAAAAGTCCCAAGAAAAAGGACCAGTATGTAACTATTACTTAACTGTTTAATTAATTAATCTTATGATTATCTATATATCAATATTTCTTATGATTGTATTCTATTCTAGATTTTAGCAGATTTTTATAGCGCAAAATATAATTTTGAAGCATTAAATCAACAATTATTAGAAGAGCTTCCCATTTGTATACAAGCTGCTACTGCAATTTTATGTACATGCATTAGTGCTTTTATAAAAATTCGAAAATTATATAATGGAAAAATTATGAGAGAGTACCTAAATATTTCAAAGGTACATATTTTTGTTACATTTATTCATTATTTTAAAATTTTTATTTTCTTATAACAAACACTTTTGTTATAGTACATGCTTCAGATCTCAATGAAAGATATGTTGATAAATTTTTTAATAAATCACAAATTATTATATGATCAAATTAATCGTTTTAGCTATGGTGATACTAATATAAGATTAAACAAAAATTCTGTTAACTATTTTTTGCAATCTGATGTTCATAGAACAGCTTTAAAAATGAAATATCCTACTGACAAATTGTATATAGTAACACAATCAGTATCCAGTGTTACTCAGCATGATTTATCAGTAACTAAAGGAACAATGCTTGGAGTAATAAAAAGACAGGATCTAATGGGCAACAAGTCGAAATGGTTGGTTGATAACGGGTCGTTAAAAGGATTTTTAGAAAAACAATATCTAGAGCTCATCGATGAAGCTAAATTTATTCAAGAAAGCACTAATGCAACATGTCTTAATAATTCAATTGATCTTATATCTTTAGATTTGGCGGAGACAGAGAAAAGTAAACACTTTATTAATTTTAAGAATCTTGATGAAAAAATAAATTTTTTAAATTCTATGAATCTAAAGATTGAACCAAAACAATTATATAAAAATATTTGTGAGGTAAATTATCAAATAATTTTTACATATATATATATATTTAATTATAAATATGTTTAAAATATTTAATTACAATATGTATAATTAATTATAAAAATAATTTTTTTAGTTTGTTCACGGACTATGCAATTTTAATGGTACAGAAATCCCTGGAGCATTGAGTATAAGAAGAAATCAAATATTGAAAGTGTTAAAGAAACATGACAACAAAAATAATCCTCAATGGTGGTTAGTAGAAGATTGTACTGGCCAAAAAGGATATGTTCCATATAATTACATTTACAATAAAGAAACTTAAGAAACTTTTTCTTAGTAAACGTTCTACAAGTATACAAAACTTACAGATATTTTCTATATATTATCTGCATCTGGGATAGTATTAAAAATTTTATTAAAAAATTTTATCTTACTTTGACAAGTCATGACTAATACTAATCATAACTTAATTAAAGTTATAAAAATTGGAATATCAATTTAATTATTTTAAATAATTATAGCCATATAGCCAAAAATCTTATTTATGTTGTAAATCAATTAATTTAATAGAAATTTATTCTATACATATGTATTGTACAGTGTTAATTTTACTATAATTTGTAATAATTGATAGCAATATTTTTGTCCAATGAAAAATTCAACAATTTATTATGTTAGCATAT
Source organism: Ceratosolen solmsi marchali (assembly GCF_000503995.2). Taxonomy (NCBI): domain Eukaryota; kingdom Metazoa; phylum Arthropoda; class Insecta; order Hymenoptera; family Agaonidae; genus Ceratosolen; species Ceratosolen solmsi. Next base: position 11,401,074 of record NW_011948417.1, read on the forward strand.
TATTTACAATTTCAAATTTAAACTACAGAATAATGTAAATATTATATTTTATATTTTATGACTAGAATTTAATATTGCTTCACTGCATTCACTATGTGAATATATGTGAATCATCTAAATAATCAGTGTTGTAAATAAATAATTATATTATAAAACTGAATAGAACAATTTTTGAAAATAGTCTAATATTCATGTATATGTAAAATACTAATTATAACATTGTAATAATTAAGTTATAGTTTATTTTATAAATGTTTTAAATAAATAAATTTGCATAAAAAACTAATTAATAATAATATTAAAAATTTATAGAAAATATCTATTGATTAATTCAATTGGAAATATCTGTTTTATGAAAATATTAATTTTAGAAGCTGTATAGACATTTTTACATAGTAGAAACTGGTAGGTCAATTTTTTAACCATTATAAGTTTTAAGGATATAAATTTTATAAATAATATGTCTAAGATCTACAGAATGCAATTATGTATCTTGTCATCATATCTTTATTAATAAATTGTTTTAAACATATAAACCGAAAACAATAATTCCATTGTGAAGTTCAAATTAAATTGAAAAAATAACGAACGACATTAACTAAAGAATCAACTACTCCGGAATACTTAATTCCATAGTTTTTTATAAAAATATTTTTTATATTATAATCTTAAATTTAAATTACTAAATAATAAATTCAAAAACAAAATACTGTATAAAATAAATAATATATCGATAAGCTTACTTAACAATAAACTAATAATATAATAAATTTATTCTTACTACAGTTGGAACTAAAATTATAATAAAAAGTAACACGTTACTCAAAAACCTATTTTTGGAATAATATAATATTCTTATTTTATTATTCTAGAAAAACAATCTATTAAATTGCGTTATTTTGAATGTAATAACTTTTATGCTAGAATATTGTTTTTAATATCTTACGATTTCACACGATTACATATTTCAAGATTGCTATTTACGTCTTACATTACAAAGGCTATACACATACTAAATTTTCCTAGACTTCTTTATTTTATTCTTCTCTTCACTGTTATTATTGCACAAAATAGTTTTTCAAGAAGAATTTGTTCGATTCTTTTTATGCTCTTCTTCAAAAATTAAAAAATTGAATGTTATTTAAGTTTATAAATTTAATTAACTGTAAAAAAAACTGTTAAATTTGAATTATCATCAAATTATTATAGATTATAATTAAATGCAATCTATTATTGATATAGGTTTTGTTAGAACTATGATCAATTGTGTTAAGTTTTATATAAATAAAAACAAATTAAATTCAAAAACATTTATAGAAAAACGTATTTGTTTCATATATTATCAATGCAAAATTTACATTAGTAATTTTAGCAAAATGGCGATATAATACATACAAAGGGAAAGTTTTTATGTTATAATATTCCTTAAAATCTATTATGATAAATAATAATAAGTAAAAAAATATTTTAATATTTAAATAAAGTGAACAGTCTTTAAAGGCATCAGTTTTCTCAATAATTATAACGTAAATTTATCTTTAATTTAATATGCCCTTATTCAACTTTGTAGCAATTGCTTATTATTGCGTAGTAAGTACGTCATTAATGAGTATAATGTTATACAAATCTAGCACATAATAAAAACATAAATAAAATACTGGTGTAAAAAAATAACTATCAACAAAGCACCATTCAATTCGCTGAAAAATATTACTCAGCGACAAATATGTGCCACACGATGACTCTTGTTGAGTCAATCGGGTACTCGAGTTTTTATTTATTAATTACAGACATGGTTTATCTACTCTGTAGGGTAGAAGCGCAAAATCGCTCTACCGTGTATCTCCGAATGGCAGAGCTTCTGAACAACGTCAAATGCTTCTTCAGCGGGGTATATTGTATGAGGCGGGGGCTCGATTTCACCAGAGCCGACAAGCTGAACAAGTTCGCGAAGCTGTTCGAGACTACCAGTCTCTATAGACTTGATGTTTTGTTGGAATTCCTCCGCTCGACGACTAAACTTGGGTAACAATCGATTTGCTACCTCCTTCATTACAAAGACAATACCGCCTTTACTTAAGCATTGCATACTGCGATGGAGGCTGCGCGAGGTTGTTCCAAAATCGATTACTACATCTACGTGACCATCGCACGCGTCCATTGTCCGTTCAATCAATTGCTTTTCGTATAGATCTTCACTCCATTGAACTACATTTGCCCTGCAATTTTAACCAAATATATGTTTCAGTTTTTAGCTCCTTTTTTACTTTGTTATGATTAATACTAATTATATTCACGCAAATCTTTAAAACATAAGAAAAAACTTAACTGTTAGATGATTTGTTCCTATTTCATAGTCACAGTACTTTATAACTCTTGTTTATCTCTAAGAATTTTTAACATTTTTCTAAAAGCAAAAGATATTTTAAGTATAAAAACATTAGTATGCACAACTTTTTAGATAAAGTATATATATAATTTTATTTCATTTTAAAAAATAATTCAAAAAAGTTTATTTTATTTTTTTAAATACAGTATTTCTCAATTATATTGATATTTATACATACGAAAAATTACTATTTTACAAAAAATTAAATATTGTACAAAGCAAAAATAAAATCATTTCATCACTTTTAGTTTAACCAAGATCAACTACTAAATATATGAAGAGATAGACACTTATATACTATCATTGTTATAGAATTAATTTTTATTAATGAATTTATTAGCGTATATAATTGAAAATTATCATAGTTGCTTTCGAATAATAAAATGAACACACGTATACAAAGAAAAAGAAATAAAATCTACCTACAGTTGGAACTCTTGAGCCATTGTGAATCCATCATCTTTAAGGGAAGCAATAGTGATGGTAACGCGGTCTTTCATATTTGTGAAGTGGTAGGCCGCAATTCTGAGCGCCCAAAGTGCCAGACCACCAGTCCCAACTATGAGGATTTTACACATGCTGGTATCATTACGCTCTCGAAATAGATTCTGTAAAAAAGACAATCAAATTATTTTTTAGTTGAAATAAATATTTTACTCTGATAATTTGAAGAAGTGTTTGTATTTTTTATATTATTGTAGATTAATAGTTAAAACTAATATTTATTAATAATTGAACTATTTTATTGAATATACGATTGCATATTATGTAAAATATTTTATTAATATCATAACTATTTATATTCATATTTTATAAACTAAATAATAATAAAAAAAAATTGTTATAAATTTAATTCAATGAAATGAGTTTCAGTAAAAATAAAAACTTTAATTGCATGATGATGATGATCAATCCTTACACTAATATACAACTATTTATACTTCTATCATAATAATTTATATCTAATCTTTGACACAATTTCTAAAATGAACAAATTAAATACTGGAATAACATATCTATGATTAAATTTTTCAAAATAATTTCAAAATATATTACAAATATAAAGAAAGATGATACCATAACTATATTATTTTTATAGAAATTTATTTTATCGTAAACAAAAAATACAATCCAAAAAGTTCAATCTTATTTATATTATAACAAAATTTAATATACAGAAATACATATTTAGTTTTTTTTTAACTTTTTAAAATAAACAATGCCAAATTAAGGATACCTTTAATGTAATTAATATTAAATTAAAATAGGATTATACAACAACAACAACAACAACAACAAAATAGAATAATAAGATGAAAGGAATCGATAATATATTTAAAGCTTCTCACTTGGACATGTTCATGGGCAGCGAAGACAGTATTCATGGCCAAAAGAGCGCCAGCAGGCAACATAGCCGCAACACTCAATGGCATGATATCAGGAAGTTTAATAAGATACTTAAGATCGTGTACAACAAGATACTCTACATAACCATTAGGTAGTCCTTCGTATGGATACATTATTACACGATCACCGATGACGAATTCACATTCTGAAGAGATTTCTGAGCCTAGAGATTCAACAATTCCAGAGACCTCGTAGCCAGGGAAAAGAGCGGCATTGCGCATTCCATGGTGAGCTAAAGCCTCGGGTAGATCACCCTCAATGGAGGTTCCATGGAGTCTTGAAAGAGATACTGAAGGTCGCGGATGATAACAAGCTCCGGCACATACCACACGAATACGGGCACCTTTAGGTGGCACCTCAGGCACTGGTACATCGAAACTGAACACGCATTCCTGGCCGTCGATCAACGGACTCTCAATCGATAGCTGCCTGCACAGCTTATTCATCTTTACTTCTCTAAAAGAACACCAGAAATGAAAAAATTTAGTATATTTCTACGTTTTGTTATTTTCACGTTTTTATTCTATAAAAATAATACCCACGAAAAATATATTTAATTAACCAATATTTAAAATCTCGTACCTTAACATAAAAACAGAGTAGTTATAAATATAAGTATTTTGCACATAGCAAATATTTTATTTAATTTTAAGATATGTGCGGAAGTATTTTAGATTTTAATTATTTTATTTCATAGTTTAATTTATTACTAATTTAATAACGTGCTGAAATATACATAGAACCCCTCATATACATAAAATTTTAAAGCATTCATCATTTTTATACTTTATTCAAATATTAGTTTACAAATATGTTCTGAATTATATAATTTATTGCTGTAATCATTTTTTATAAGAAATTCTATATATGTGTGTATAATTAGAAAAAATGTAAATTAATAATATTAAAAAAATATAATGCATTTTTTAAAACATTATTTTTTGTACCTGATTAAAACGATAAAACTTTAATATTTGAATTTTAAAATATATGACTGATGAATAAATATTCCTGACAAACTAAAATCCTAATAAAAAGTAGAGAACGAATATTTATATATAAGTATAATAAATTTTTTAAATAAAACATCTTTCTAAATTCATAAAATGTATGAAAATATTAGAGGTTTTACTGATAATAAAAATATATTTCTTCAACGATACACGAATAAATATCGCGTAATAAATGTGCTCGGGTAATTTTCAAGTTATGCATACAAATTTCCCAAAATTTATTTGTACTATTGAAACTAAAATGAATCAAATTATTAATTAAAAATTTACATCTATAATTTATCAAATAAAATCTTTATTAATTTTATCCTATTTTACATTTGTACTTGAAGAATGAGGAAACAATTAAAATGATTAAATATATAAATTAATAAAAAACGAAAAGTAATAAATTAAATGAATGATATACGAATGCAACGTAGTCTACGTAGAAGCATAATATGTTAGTAGAAATGAAATCAATCTTAAAACAAAATTAATGAAAACTAAAATACATACTTATCGCAAGACACAATTATGACCTAACAGGATTTGCAAATGATTTTAACTCAATTACCATTGCAAATTAATATCTTCTTTAAAAAATCTATGTGTTACTGGCTGATATATGGCAGAATAGCGACCAAGCAAAAACGAAAGAAATAGAGAGAGGATATCGTATCTACGTAAAGAGTATTCATGAATGCATAACTTACTGTTTTTTATTTCTTTTTTGTTCTCGAAAATATTGGCAGTGCATTTTTTTTACTAGTTCTAGCATGCAAGAATAAGTGAAATAAGTTATAATACTGGTGATTCGAAATTTATATTTCCAGAAAGAACCAACAAATGGAAAAAAAAGGAGACCATGAAGAGACTGTTTTCTATAATTTAAATGTTGATCATACACTTGTCAAACGCTGCTATTCACGTGTTTATCAATTTGGTTCATTCAACATTCATTAAAATATCTTCACAATATTCCCAAAACTACATAAGTTTGATAGTGTCTAAATCAAGCCTGATTATTAATATATATATATATATATATATATATATATGTATATAATGAAATCTTCTATTATAACTATATTCGCTTCATATAAATTATATGCAAGTTACTGTTAAAACAATTATTGAATAATAATTACAAAATTTTAAATGTAAAATTATGAATATAAAAATTTTACATGATTGTTTCTTTTTTATTTGTGATATATGATAAAGCTATTTTTACCTTCTCTACGTATATCATTTTTATATATAAAAAACTAAACATTTTATTCTTGATTTCTTATTACATATTCCATTTTCTATCAATGTATTACAAAAACAACACAAATAATTTTTAATGAATCAAATATATAAAAGCAAATCTCTAAAATATAATTAGCTTTTCCATATTACGGATATATTAAAAAAAATAGTATATAAAGTTAAAGAAGAAATAATTTGTTATACCATTACAGCTAAGAGAAATGTTTTATTATTGAAAATATCATGAATATTTGTTAAATCAAACCTCGTATTCAATTTTTTAATGTATTTTAACTAGCCAAGATTATTGTATAATAATGGAATTCGAAGGAGAAATTAATATACTTCAAAGCAAATAAAAAATTAATTTCATTACAGTATTCATTCTCCTTAAATATTTTATTAAATCTAATCTTGTAAGAATTTAAAGCTGCCCTTTCGTTATAAAATAGAATACAGAAAAATTATAAAGCTTCTTTAACAAAAATAGAAAATTTTCAAAATAATTTATAAGCTTTTACAATTATACTTTAAATTAAATTATTATGTAAATAAATTATTTAAAATTTTCAATTTGTATAATAATTCGTGAGTACATACAGAAGAATATCTTGAATATATAAATAATATAATTACTTAATGATATAATTAATGTTATTAGTAATCAAATGTAGGATATAAATATATATAAATTTACTATGTCTTATAATAAATTTTGTAATTATAATTATAAAATTATAATTGTATAGAAATCAACCTTAATCCTATAATCGCTTATTTTTTATAATCAAAAAAAAATTTAAGAAATTATAACGTACATCAGTCCTTATTGAAAATATTATTTATTAAACTGAAAATTAAACTATTTCTTAAGCAGAATTTGTGAGTATTGTGTACTTAATAGTTTCGGTTAAATATTAAATTTTTTTCTACAAATTTTCAGATATTAGTGTTTGAACGCTAAATTTAAATAAATTTATAAATCTAGATACATCATCAAACATTTAAAAATTAATGATTGTATCGATTAAAAGTGAAATCAGTTTATTTTAAACATTAAGTAATATGGGGTTCGGGTTTTCAAATGATTTGCTAGATATAATATATTTTACACTAGTTTTAGAGATAAAAATACGAAAATCTAACATAAATGATCGATAAAGTAATATATGTATTATACGATTTACCAGTAATGTGTAGTGCCAATAGATCTAAACTGCATTCTCAATCATGAATGAAGAACGCTATAAGTTTTTGCAGACGTTCGAAATTTGATAACATATTTTAATAATAATAAATAATTAAAATTTTGTTAATAAAAACAATAATTTTGTTGTTAAAATATATGATAAACTGTAATTCATTCATAGAAAATAATAAAAAGTATTTTTAAACATATATTATACATATTTCGAACTCTTAAAGATTAATAATATAAAGAATTACATATAAATTTGTATGCATTTATATGAATACAATTCTATTGTATTACTTTATAAAATTTAACAAAATTTGCGTGACGAAAATAAAACGAAATTGCATTTCATAAACAGCATTAATTGTATTTTTATACATTTAAATATTTAGCATTCTTACTTTAATTTTTTTTACTTCCATTATATGATACTATTTTAATATATTCCTTATACTATAACAAGTTAAGTAAATATATAAGTTTAAAGGGTTTAAGTTTTACAATTGAGAAATCCTGTTTCTTCCCTACTTATGGTCAAATAAAATACTCATAAGTAAGTGGTAACATAATGTTTAAATAAACAGATTCTTTAGCAAATTATGTTATAATTCACTACCTTTATAAATGATAAATTTATTTAAATGATTAAATGAATTTATAAAAAATTACGTTAATTGATTACAAAAATGCTTAACAGAATTTTCAGCAAATTGAAAGCGATAATCAATAATTGTAGAAGTAAAAATAATAAAAACAATTACATATTTTATAGTTAAAATTTTAAATAAAAAATGTTTACCAACCCTAACTATAATGAGTTTTATAAATAAGCACTATTCGTTTCCAATTAGAATTACGCGTTACCACTTAGTATGTCCAACAAATCAATTGATTACAGCAGCGCGCATCTGAAATAAAAAAATGTAGGGTTGCAAAACAGAAATAAAAAATTAGACAATTTAATTTATCTAAAAAAAATCATGTCTAATATGTAATAATATAATATGTAATAATAAGTATACGAATATTTATGTAACGCCTTTTACAACTAATATTTTAAGATTTTCAAGATTAATTAATAAGGTGTCTTAACAATAACATAATTAATCGATTAAATCATATTTAGCAGATATTTTCAAAGACAGATGCATACATATTACAAATATTATAATCATGATAAAATATTAACTTTTATAAAAATTAAAACGCAAAAATAATAAAAAAAGTTTAAAATTATAAATTATATTTAAATGTCCGATAAAGTGATAAACAATATAGTTTTTGATATTTAGTAAACTAATGTGAATGCACCTTTACAACTAACATTTCTATTATATTATATTCCTTACTCTACCCTTTTCAATTTGCCCACAAAAAAAATTATAAATAAAAATAAAAATGATTAATGTTAAATATTACGATTAATTAATTAAACCCGTTATTATTTACATTTTCAGTACTTTAAAAAATTCTTGATTTATATCAAGCAGACTTGCTTATCACTGCTATAAATAACACATTTATATAACACAAGAATAATAAAAGATGACAGCATGAATTTGTAAATTTAATTTGTAAACTTCCTTACGGGACATATAATTCATTAACTAATGTGTTAATGTTAATGTTATAAAACCTACTATACGGTACATTCATTATAAAGGGTTTCGCATGGTTGCATAAATTTTATGAAATTATCTTCTTTTTGTCTATTTTTATTTTACGAAAGTACGTGCGTCATATCATTTCATGTATATACATACTTATACGTTACAATTATGTTCTAATTACATAGTTACAGCTGTAAACGTCAAATTTTTATACAAAAATAAAATTCTTGTCAAAAATATCAATAATATAACTGAACTTAAAACGACTAAACTTTTTGAAATGAAAGCATCGATAAATTTAAGAAAATGGAGGTTGGTGACGCTCACCGCGGAGAAGAAAGAAGTCAAGGGTGTTACAGCTAAAGCATGTCCGTCTCTCAATACTGTATAACATTTACTTATTTCAGAGATGCAGTGGCTCTTTTCTTCTTTTTTGCTATCCCAAAACTCAGCCCTATCAATAAGTGTGTTAAATGCGTATGCAGTACAACGTTGATTCTTATTTGGGTGTAACTATAGGCTTGTGAAGAGGGGGAGAAGAATAAACGGAGCTGCAAGATATAGTTGTGGCGCGCGTGCGCATCGAATGAAAAGAAAAAAGAGGAGTAGGGATAATGTAAGTATAATCAAGTAAAAAAGAGAGAAGGAGAGAAAGAGAACCGCATTGAGCACGTGGATGCCTGCTGATAAACACGTGATTCTAGCGTGTCCATGAAACCGTATATCAACCACTTTTCCTTATCACTTTACGAGGGCTGTTCCAATATTTCTCTCTTTCCTCATATATATAATTATATAATTGTTAGCTCTATCTCTACTGTATATTAGCAGTGCATATAATTTGCAGCTGACTTAAACCAACGTTCCTAAATGTTTATGCTACAAAAACGTTTGTAAAAATATAAAGAAGAAAGTAAACAATCAAATGCAAGAATGCATGTCAATCATCATGTGATTCTGTCGTAATTATGGAAATACTAATTTTTTTAATAGCACCGGAATTTCTGAACAGTCGCAATCGAATATTCATTGAAAGCCTAAATATTAATTACAAAAGCTTAAGTAAAAAATAAAACTATTTAAAATAAGTAATTTATTATTTTTACAAACTACTTATTAACGAGCTTTAATAAATTTTTAGTCAAGTATTAATTAGAAAATACCAAAACTCGTAAATTTGAACTTAGAATCATTATTATTTTATTATTTATAATTTTTATTTTATTTTTCATATTTTCATTAATTACTTGATTTCTTTTTGGTCTTTATATATATATATATATACTTTATATATTACCATGATCATTTATTTTTGGAAAATCATTCCATAATATATAAACATTAAATATTATTAATATTTAATATTTTACTTAACTAAAAATATGAACTTCTAGTAAAAAATAATAAATTTTAATAACCTACTTCTTTTCCCAAATATAAACATACAATTTTTTATTTTTATTCATTTTATCAATAGTTAAATATTGAAAAATATATTTTAAAATATCATTATTTTAAATTATTATTAAACACTTAATTCTTAAATTTTTATTGTTATCGTTATTTATATTAATAATTTAAATGTAAATAAAAACTTAAATGATAATTTTAAGGACGAAAACTCAAATAAATCGAACCTGGATTTATTTATTAGAAATTGAGCTAGAATCTTGTCTTTTTGCTGCCACCATCGAACTACCAATTATTATAAGCACTTTCATTTTTAAATCGTCTTCACGTTTTATTCGTGATAGTTGTTTACAAACTGTTTACAAACTAAAGTTACTATAATTATTGGAATTATAACAAATTTTAAATAAAAAATAAATGAATAAATTCTTCAATGGTTCGTAAAATAAATGAAATATAAAAGTGAATGTTAGTTTAATTATAATAATTTTACAAATAAATATAATAAATTTATATAAATTGTATTACAATGTATTGCAATGTAATTTAAAATTATATATATTGGTTTCATATTTAAATATTCATCCATTTAACTACAAAAATAATTATATTTATTTTCATAAAAATATTGTGCCAACTAATCCAGATCTTATTTTTTCACAAAATATGTATATCTTTACTTTTATAAATACAAGCAATCTAAAAGAATGCATTCAATTTTCATTTATTTTCACTCTTATTATTTAATAGAATTAAATACTGATATTTTATTTATATACTATAACTATTATATAAAATATTTTCCATAAAAAATTCATTATCAATCTAAATTTACACTAATTATATACAAAAATAATTTTATCGATTATATATATCGTTTTATAAATAGTATATAAAATAGTTTTATTATAATTTTATCAATTTTAAATATTCTAAAACTTTTGTTTTAATTTTTATTATTTTAATTTAATTAATTTTTTTTGTATAAAGTGAATAGGATTATTAACGTATTTATCGAAATAAACAAAGATTCAATAGATTAAATCAATATAAATAACAAATTAATATTATTATTGTTTTTATTTTAAGCAATATAAGTATAATAATTAATATAATGAAATAATAACTAATATAATGAAGTAATAATTAGTTCAATAAAATAATAATTAGTATTATACTTATTAGAGTATTTATATATAAAAATTATTTTTTTAAATACATTCTTTTTAAAAATAATGAGGAAAAAATTTAGTGCAAAAGCTTCTATGAAAAATGAATGTGAAATAACAAAATGCTTTTGTATTTATCATAATGCTTTTGTAGAAGGCTTGGTGAATTTCCAAGAACCGAAGGCCTCGAAAAAATGCTCCAATTCCGAACATACTGCCTGCCATCATCAATTTTGTTGATGATTATTTTTTATCCTCAGGGATTGGTATCACTTCAAGTTTGTGTATTGGTCTCACCATGGTGATAGAAGCCGTTTTTAATGTCACACTCTGGTCAGTCCACCCTTACCGGGATGCATGTCGATTACTTATGCGAGGGGCCACTTGCAAGGAGGGAAGCGTTCATTGGTAATGAGTACTCTTGCAGTAAAAATTGCCAACGAGATAATCCTGAGATTAATAGTTCTTTGACAGTCGGTTCTGGAAGAGTTGTGAGCGAGCTCCCTATAAGGAAATGTCCTGGTGTAAGTGCTGCAATATCTTCAGGGTCGTTACTCATTGGCTCTAAGAGCCTTGAATTGCGAAATGCTTCGATTTGAGTAAGTAACGTAATGAGCTCTTCAAAAGTGAGTAAAGTTTCTTTAATGGTGCATCTTAGGCGGTATTTTACTGATTTTACCACAGCTTCCCACTTGTCTCCCATGTGGCGCATTGCGGGTGGATTGAATTCCCAATAAGTATTATCTTGCTCCATAATACTTCCGATTTGTTGCTGTTCATGGGTACCTTGAATGAACACTCTTTTTAGGACGGCATCAACCCCAATGAAGGTCGTACCACAGACTAAGTATAATGTTTTTACGATTCCTCGGCGAGTAGTGAATTGTCTGTATGCGGAAATGAAACCGTCAGTTGTATAGTCGGAAACTGCTTCGAGGTGTACCGCTGATGTGGCTAAACACGCCAAAACACAAATCCAGGCTTTATAAGTTTTTGCACCTCGCTCCCTCTGGATTTTCATGATTATGGGAGCTGCATAGTCAACTCCAGTGTGAGTAAATGGTCGTGATGGCGTCACTTTAGAAGCAGGTCAACAATTGGCCCATTAATTCATTTGCATAGATTCCCCTTTTCTGAGGGCACACAACGCAGCGCAGTATGTGTGCTTTTACAGGGAATCTCCCACCAAGAATCCAATATTGTTGGCGAATGTATTCCAACCTGATTTGTGTGCCTCCGTAGAGATTTCGTTGGTGTGCATGATCAATGATGAAATTCGTGAAGCATGAATGTCGAGTGAGAATAACCGGGTGCTTGTGATCCTGGGTGATCGAGGCTCTGTTGAGTCTTCCGCCACCTCTAATTATTCCTTGATTATTGACATATACAGTTAGACAACTACATGCATGAGTTTTTGGTAATTGAACATCGGAGTGTAGATCCTTTAATTCGTGTAATAAGTATGCCGTTTGGGTCGCCTTTATCCAGTAGATCCTTGCCCTTTCGAAGGTATCTGTGATTATCTGGAACGTGGGTGATATTTGTTGGTTTTTTTTAACCGTACGATGAACGCGAGGCAGAGGGCAGTCGTTCTCAGCAGCCTTTTTAGTATTGAATATCGGGTCGTGCCTCTTGTTGACATTGGCTGTCGTTCAGCGTTGGCTAGCGTGGCCATGATTCAGGCGATTTAATTCATGGTGGTCGGGTCCACTACAATGGTTGTTCTTAGAGCTGTGATGCATTAATGCCTCGTGAGGCGCAATCTACTGGGATGTTCCATGGACATATCTATCCAAATATGGGTGCCTCGACGTCCATCCTTACGGTGGCTAGCATGTAATATGTTAGTTTCGAAAGAAGTAGTGGTTAACTCTAATATTGGCATTGTGATTCTCTTGATGGGTACCAATTTAATCTTGGAACATATCAGTATAGTCATAGTGCTATTCGAGTCGTGAACGGCTATGTATAAGACGGGAGATATTGCTAATTGAGATGCATTACAAAAGTCATGTAGATCTTGGTGTTTTGCATACCGTTTTGCCCGCCATGCCGAGGTCCTTGAATTGGAATGCGATCTTGTTTAATTGTTTTAACGTGTTTACACTCCCGAATATATCGTCGACATATCTTCCTAGAATGTTGGAGGACACAGCAAGAGGGTACTATTTAAGGTACCTACTTACTATATAAGGTACCTATTTCCTTCATCCTCGACTAATTGTAGCAATGTTCTGACTGCTAAAAACGGGGTAACCCTTATTCCATAGGTAGCTGTTGTTAATCGATAAGAGAGTTCTGTTTGATGTTTGTATATCCACAGGGTTCTCTGACGATCCCAGTCATCCTTATGAACCTTTACCTGCCTGTACATTGTAATATCGGTGACAAGCAGACACTGTTGTCTTGTTGCCGATTGCTTACTCATCTGTAACCGCGCACCGTACCAATCAGGCATCAGTTAGAACTTGCAATTAAGAAGTTCAGCCGCACGCCTAGCAAGCCGCCTACAACACACAAGAACTTTATTCTACCATCATCTATGATAGAGAATTAGTCATTCTAAAGTGAAGCCATAATGCTAATAACAACTAAGTGCGTCAAACCAAGTAGTCATCAGTAAGCAGTGTCTATAATTTATAAGGTATTATCAATTCATTATTCGTATGAGCTAGTCACCTACGCTTAAACCACGTTCAAACAGAGTCTGTCACGAAAGAAACAAAACCTTTCGCGATCTCTTTGGAGCTCAATTACGGTCTCTCATTGACTTTCCTGTAGACAAAGTTTCGTCCAGTTCGCGATGACGCGGACAGATGGCGAAGTGCGCCCTCTCAGTGCCTTCCCTGTGACGATACGTATTCACCGCTCCATCCTGCATTAGCCACAACACTCCCATGCTCCCCTTGAAGCATAGTCGATCCCAACGCATACTGGCGTACGAAAATAGTTTACTATTACCTCATAAAGTCAAATCCTTCCGTACTCGAAGGTATATTCTTTACTGTTCTTGCGTATGACTAGCTCTCCAATACTCCCATACTCCATTTGGAGTGTGGTCGATTTTACGCATTAACTACGACAGAGATAGTGACATGCTTCCCCCCTGTTGAGCATAATTAATTCTCCCTATTAAGCACTGCTAACTGCCGTTGCCATCTTCCCATTCTCATCTGATGGGCATGGCCGACTGCTTATGCTGATCTTACAATATCAGCATAAACCCAACATTCAACATCTATTGATAACATCAATAACAGCAACAACATCGCCACCGCTACAAGGAAGCAACCTCACCTTTACCATAAAATAATTCCCTCTCTCCCACCTGAAGTAATCATAGAACTACAATATTGTAATTATCAAAAAACCAGAATAAACGATGTCTTAATCAAGAGTATATATTATACATATTACAGCCCTTCCACTTGTGTTTTTTCCTACTAATCGAAAAAATTCGAATGCCTACCGGCGCAGCAATAGAACGCATTTGAATTGCCTTTTGCTGTAGAGACTGAATTTTCTTCACATATACCTGGTAGCTGTTTGATACTTTCCTTATCGACGGTAAAGGCGTCATTGTGTATATGGGACGTCGTGTCATTTTTTCGCTTTGTTTTAGCACCCTTATCCGTGTTGTTAAAAACATCTTTAATTGATCAAGACGCGGATATGAGGTGGATGTACCAAGTAATGACTCACATAGCTCCATTGAGGTACGGTCTAGTTGTTGTGAGATTTGATTTACTAAGATATAGTTCCACAAATCTACTGTTATATCCAATGAAAGGAGATGTTTAATAGGTTCTTCTGAACTATTAGTAAGTTTTTACAACGTAGCTGCGCCCCCCTTGACTGATTTTAGCGGAGAGAAGAGCTTACCGAGACTAAAATGAATTGATAGGCGCTTTTTATTGTAACATTCAGTGAGCAGCTCCTAGTCTGGGACTAGTTATTCCTTTGTCAGAATGAGTCTTATAATTAATTGATGTATTGACTCGTCTAATGAAGCGCGGAGATAATGTAGGTTTTCAACCTCGCTAATGGCATTGTTTTCCATAACCAGTGCCGTGAAGAAGGGCCAGTGGAAAGACTTAATAATGGCAGTCGAGTTCTGGTTGATTTTGCTTTGGGTGGAGAAGTTTTTCCCTTATCGTGTTCTGTTTTATATTCTTGGCAAAGGTTGTTGATAACTGCTCGCGTAGTGGAGTATTGTGATGATTGTATTGTTACGTGATAAGTGTTGTTTTCAAGATATTCGTAATCACATTTAGCAGCTAGCGAAATCATTTCCATGTACGGGTGTTCCATGATGAAGGCCTTATGGACATCATCTGCGTATGAATATGATTCAGATAATTCTTCCAGCGTGACATTGTTGTTGCCGTGAGCTGAATCTTTCTGCCGGCTTCTGCAATATTGTGATACGATTTAATTGTGTTTTTATTTTTACAATGAGCTCCTTGGACACTTGTGAAGATGAAGCGCTTCGAAGTGTGTCGCCCCTTGCTGGTGTGTTAGTGGTTTTCGGAGTCTTAACATTCTTTGTTTCCATTGTAGCTTCCTTGGCTGCCGTATTTATTGGCGTGTATTACAGAGAGGTAGGAGATCGAAGCTCTTCGATTTCCAGAGTAGTTATGTTCTAGTTCGTGGTTGATACGGATAAAAAATTGAAAGTCAAAAGTGGGACAGTTATGAAAGCGCAATTCAGTTGTTAAACAAAATATTAGCAACGAACATTCCAGGCTATGCCATGATGACGTCACGACCAATATCGTCATGGTAACAAACATCATCTTTGTAGAATTAGTGCGATAATATTTAAGGGCTGCGCTTCACGCGGAGCAGCTCAGTTTGCTTCAGTCTATTAACGTTACACAATCATTATAAAACGCACTATATTTTTTCGACCACATATACAGAAACCACAGTTTAATAATATATAATTAATCATCAATTAAGTAATAATCTACGAAAGAAATAGTGTCATTTATTCTAAAATTATTATTAACGTATTAATGACTATAAAGCAATAGTGAAACATAAAATATATTAAAGCATCATACATAAGACAAGACCGATGTAATAAAGGTTCGGCATTAATCATATCACTATTAAAACATATAGATAAGACCGAAGTATCATAGGTGCGGCATCAACATACTACTATTGAAGCATTTCACAGATAAGACCGGCGTATCATAGGCTTGGCATTAACCATCTCTCATAGATAAGACCGATGTAATAAAGGCTCAGCATAAACCATACTACTAAGACCAACGTATCATAGGCACGGCATCAACATACTACTATTGAAACATATTACAGATAAGACCGACGTATCATAAGCGCGGCACCAAAGTATAACACAAACATCAACA